>NW_006408523.1:35978919-35988893 GCF_000296735.1 Chrysochloris asiatica | reverse complement strand
GGAAACCCTGTACAGGGTCGCTATGGGTCAGAACCGACTTGATGGCACTTAATAATAACAACAACAACAACAGTACCTACTTTGCAGAAATATTTAGCCAATTGGTCACACTCTGTCTTTCCAATTATCAAGTTTTTGGGTACTTTTCCCTCTCTTTCTTTTTTTTAATGCAAGGAACAGGAGAATTTTCTCTCGGGTTATTTGATACATCATTTTCCATACCTTCCTTTTTACACTATGGGAGCATTCTAGACCTATTGTTCTTATTACCATCTAGTCCTACATCAAGGCTGTGAAAGTTGGTTTCCTCTGACTTTAGGGTTTCTAATTGGGTTGGTCATTCCTTAAATTGCAGTGATAATATCTATCATGGAGTTCGAAAGTCTAAAGAGATTAAGGATATCAATTATCTCTCTATTTACTGGCCTTTTCTCTGCAGTCTGAGAAAATGTTTGTATGGTAGAATAGCATTCTTGGATGAGGCATCAAGTAGACCAACTGTCTCCATCCTTTTTTCTTATCAAGTTTTGAACTTAATTTACATCCCAAATGTGGCTGCTAAAATAGTAAGTAAGAGTTCCTGGTTATAGTAAGAATCAATTTTGTAATTTACCAATTTTGAGATATTGAACAGTCTTACTTTGACTCCATCCTTTAGTCTTACCAAGTTTTAAACTAAATCTAAGACAAAGATGGGATTGACTCCCACTTGTACTGACTATTAGTGATTTCCAATATAGTACAATGGATTACTTTATACAGCCCTTTTACTCATAGTCTTCCATTTCATGGTGTGCTCTAAATCCTAATTTCTATACTTGTGGTTACAGAGCTCTGGTAGTATAGAGGATTGTAATTTGGGCTGCTAACCACAAGGTCAACAGTTCAAATCTACCAGTATCTCTGTTTGAAAGAGCTGAGGCTTTTTGTTCCTGTAAAATTATAGTCTAGAAAACTCTGCATTGGACTGATAGCTGCCAGGGTCACTATATATCACAACCCATGCCTCAGCACACAACTACCACCACTGTCATACGTATGGTCTTATATTGATTGGGGTGAGTTGTTCACTATCATAATGAGGAAGAGTTAGGGTGGGATGTATCTTAAGTTGCCAACTCGATGGCACATAACAACAACAACAGAAGTTTAAAATAGTTGGACATTTGGGACATCTTTAACATCTGCCTCGTAGGACCCAGAGTTGAACTGATCCTTCTAAAATGGATTATTTTTGTTACCAGGTAACTCGTTTAGTTATTGCAAGTTTTAGAAACTCAGACAACAGCCAATGGTTTCAACTAAAGTTAAGGTTTTTAACAGTGAACATAATTCAGAATCATCATGGTAATCCTCATAGGTTTTAAAAGAATATGAACTGTTTTTTAAGCAAATGAAGAATGAAAGAAAAGAAGAGCAGGAGGGAGAGAAGGTGGAGGAAAAAAAAGAAGAGGAAAAATAACTTTGATGTTTCTAACTTGCTGGGTAGTGAGGAAGATCTAATTATATCTAAATCATTAATACCCAGTAAGTTAAATTATTTACACACTGGAAACCCTGTTCTTTGCTACCTGTGTTTGTTCTTTTCTTTCTTCATTTGCATCTCTTCAAGACATCAATTGAGCATGTAAAGGAAAGATAAACCTTACAGCAAGGGAAACAAAAGAAGTACAAAAGGTAACCACAGATTGGCACGTTGTCATCTGGACACTATTTCTGCTATGGAGTAGCTGTTTGATCCATTTCAGAATTGAGATAAATGAAGCAAAACTGGTCTAACATGGTGTTTGGAGTTGATATGGTAGTACCAACTGCTAGACTCCTGGTCTCAGCAACCCTTCCCTCCAACCAGTTCTAACGTGTCTAGTTCTTCCTCCAGATCTGAGTCCTCACAATTCCAAGCCTTCCATCAGTTAAAAAAAGGAGATTAAAAAGTAAATCCTCTGATTTCTCTTATAAACTGTCAACTAATACCACATCTGTGCTTAAATCTCTACCTGTAAATTCCTAAAATCCTTTCCACTGTATTTCCAATTCTCTGACATAATATAAATGCTGGTTTATTTCTTCAGGTGAGCCTACACTTGTTAGCCCAAAGTCATGGTTCCAAACACAAGTTTTTGTATATCCAATTGCTTTAAAAATAACTAAAATTAGCATGTTTTAGCCATTTAGACCCTGTCTGCTTTACATACATCATGGAAATGCATCCAATATCTGTTAACCATAGACAATACAAACCCAGTAGCTATAAAATATCCTAAATGTTGCTAATCAAATGATCTCTCTGAGAAAGTGACTACCCACTTTGTTGTTGAGTAACATCATCTACATCCCTCTCCTATTCCCTTCTCTTCCTGCATTTCCCTTGCTAGAAGAACTTTTATTGGTGTGACACTTTAGGATAAGCACTGGACTGTAGGGTCACTGGACTGTGAACCACAAGGTCAGCAGTGGTTCAAAATCACCAGCTGATCCTCAGAAATCCTGTACAGAGTGTGTTTGAATCAGAACTGACTTGGTATCATTTAATAACAATAACAACAACACTTTATTCGACTGCCTCAAGACTCAATAGTCCTTCATTATCTACTCTTATTGACTAGCTAGATTCTTTCCCATCATTCCAGAATCTTATTATCTGAATGACTACATGATTAGCTAATAGACTTCTGATACTAAATAGGCCCCAATTTGAATTGTTAGTCTTTTCCCCTAACTTAAAAACAGTCTTTTTTACTACGGCATCTATCCTTTTATTTCCGTAAGCAAGAAACTTTAATTTTTGAATTTTCACCTTCTCTCATGTCTCACTCTGACCATCAGTAAATCATGTTGATTCAGCTTTTATTATTAATCCACCAATACCACCTTGATGGATTTAGTAATAATACCACCAAACCAGCAAGTCAATCATTATATATCCTAAAAATGCACAATTTTCCTTCTTCTGCCTATATTATTAGAGTCCTAGTGTGGCAATGTAGGATAATTATTAGATTGAAAACTGCAAGATTAGTAGTTCAAACTCACCAGCAACTCCTCAGAAGCCATATACATAGGGACTACAAATCAGAACTGACTTGATGTCACTTAACAATTACAAACTCATGTTCTTTTATATTTTGCAATCAACAAGTGAGCCAGGGTATTTCTATAAGCCCAATCACATCATCTATCTATGTAAAGCTCTCCAGTGGCCTCACTGTGCATGCTGTTGCTGTTGTTAAATGCACTGTGTCAGTTCCGACACAAAGTGACCTTGTATAGTGTTTCCAATGAGCAGCTGGTGAGCTTAAACTGCCAGGCCTGTGGTTCAAACCGACTTTGCAGTGAGCTCATTAACCCACAGCACCACAACATGAATCCTCATTGTGTATGATGGTGGTATGCCATGGAGTTGATTCCTACTCATGGTGACACTGCATAGGGTTTCTGAGGCTGTAAATATTTACGGGAGCAGAAAGCCTCATCTTTCTCTTGAGAAAAGGCTGGTAGTTTCAAATTTCTGACCTTGAGGTTAGCAGCCCATCTCATAACCATAACACTACCAGAGCTCTTTCTGTAAATAGAAAATTCAAAATTCCTAGAGCAAATTGAGGACCATTGAAGATAAGGCCCATGTTTATATTTCTGATTTGATCCCTTTGTATTCTCTCCTTTACTCTTTCGACTCCACTTGAATTGGCAGCTTGGTATGTTTCTAATAAGCTAAGTATGCTTCACTTTAGACATTTGCATGTGTTCTTCTTCTACCTAGATTGTTCCTTTCCCTAATATTCTCATGTCTTTCTTCCTTGTCATCTTTCGGTCTTTGTTTTTATGGCAGATTTCAATGAAATAATTTCTTTCATCAATTCAATATTCCTCATTCACTTCCCCCGCTGCATTTCTCTTCATAGTACTAACTAGCATATTATGTTTTCTATAGGCTGGAAACCTAGCTGTTATATGAGGGTAAGTCAAAAGTATTGCTACAAAACCACGGAAACAGGTATAAATACATACAAACATACTCATGGAAACAGTAGTCAAGAAATCTAATGACATATTACATTAGGCAAATCTGCTGCACAAGACACCTTAAAAGTATTCAAGAGCAAAGATGTCAGTTTGAGGACCAAGACGTGCCTGACCAAAGTCATGATATTTTCAATTGCCTCATATGAAAGTTGAACAATGAATAAGGAAGATTGTTCTTGTTAGGTGCTATTGAGTTGTTTCTGACTCATAGTGATGTTGTATAGGGTTTCCAAGGAGCAGCTGGTATGTCTGAACTGCTGACCTTGCAGTTCAAATAGTTTTGACCCACAGCTGCTGTTTCTCAACATCTGGAACAGCAGATAAATTTAGAAGCACCATCTGGCTAAGTTCATAATAATTATAGTCATCCCCCTAGAGCCAACTGTTTTTCTGCACAGGCCAAATAGGCAAGTTGAATGGGGAGGGGGGTTGTTAGTGGAATTCCCTACCCCAGCATCATTCCAGTCTTTGGTGGTGGCACTATTTTCTGCCATCCTTCCAGAAATGTAATTATGGTTTTTGATTTACTGTTTTCTTAGGTAGGGGAAATTCTAATGGCTTCTACTTTCCCCTTCCTACCACAATTGGAAATATCTTACTTTACAAGTCAGAGATCTGATACAGAGGAATGTCCAGTTGCTGAATAAGTCTATTGCTATTACATATTCTGCAACTGGAAACTGACCACAGTTTGAGTTTGATGACTGGCTGAACCCACTGTGAGATAGACCTAAGGTAATAATCTATTAATAAACTGCCCTCCACACGCCACAGCTCTGAATGGTGGACCAAGTGATATTTTATGTCTCCTCAAATTACTGTCAATTCAGAGACTTTGCCCAGTAACTCCAGAAAAGTCTCCAAATTTCCTTCTCTGCAATGGATAACCACTCTTGTAAAAGGCTGGCTATAGATCCTTTTAGAGAAGTCTTAAAAAAAAGATTATAGATTTTTGGTGGTATAATGGAATACTTCCTTGAGGAATGCAGAATCCACTTCATTCTTGGGGTTGTAGGTCTGTAAACTGCTGCAAGTCTGTGACTTGATAGAGTGGCTTTGACTATTTTGGTGACTCAAAGTAGACTGCTATTTATTTAAACAGGATTCTTCTGTGCACATCAAATAAATAGTGAGTTTCTCATCTATTTCAGTACAGCAAGCACTACGATTAAATAACCAACACCATGAGTCCAGGTCTGTCAGACTATTGTGATTACTGCTGTGACTTTGTTGTCCATTACAGTAACTATACTCACCTTGCCTTTGGCAATTAAATGCTACCACTTGGCCCCTGTTACCATGGGATCAATTCACTCCCATTTTAGCTAGGCTACTCGATTTAGGACAGTGCCCACTCTAATTTCTGACCTCTTCTTCTTATAGAAGAATAGCCACAGTAGTATTCAATGATTCTGAGACTCTGTTCACAGATTTGTTCCTTTTAATTGTGGTGAAAAAGTTTGTCCTCTGAACACTCTCTGTGTGGGTCAGTGGGTCTGACATGATAAACCCATTCTAACATTCCAGCTTCTCTAAGTCTTTGAATACCTTTTTCTATAGCATACTAAAACAGTTCTGGCATTTCATTTTCATCACTTAGTTAATGTTTCAGTTAACCAACCAAATAAATGATTAGATTTTTTTCTAACCCCTTGAGCTGAAAAGCTGAATAAAGGATTTCTACTTAGTATGTCCATGCCAATAAACGGCCTCATCCAATTTAATGTTCTTTGCACCAACACCTTTGATACCTATGGCATTGAACTTACTTGATATAGCTTTTCTGTCCCAAGTCTTCTTAATTCTCACCAAGAATTGGGTGTTTTTGTTGTTATTGTTAAGTGCTGTTGAGTTGGTTCCTACCCATAGTGACTGTTATTGGGTTTCTGAGGAGTGGCTGGTGAGCTAGAACCACCAACCTTGAGGTTCAAACCAACTGTCAGTCCAGCGTATTAACCCACAGCAACACACCAGGAGGTGGGACCATGAAAAAAATATATATGGGACTCTAAGATTTGGATTGGTTAGTTTTGCCCTCCAGCTATGTTTAAAAGGAGCCATCTTAGGAGCAGAGATGGAAGATCCCAGAACCATCAAGAATGAAGAACATGAGTGACACGTGTGATCCCTACCTACAGAAACAATGACTACAGAGGTGAAGGCAGAGGTGATCACATGACATGACAGAAATCACAGAGAGACAGAATTTTCAGGATCTAGACCTATGGACTGAGTAAAGCTGACTGCCTATAGCCAGAAAACTAGATCGAAAAATGTGCCCGTTGGACATTCACAGACAGGCTAAAAGAACTTTGCAACATGTGCCCCAGTAGGGTAAAGGGCATGGGACCACATGGCTGAAAAACTGAAAACAAGAGTGAAGCATGTCTTCAATATGACAGACAAGTGATATTCCTGAGAATTGGAGAGCTACTTTATTCTGAGTTGGTTTTGATCCTAAATTGTTCCCTGTTCACTTCCCTAGTGAAACCCTAATGAATTGTGAGTATTGTTTTAAGTTCTTTGTGGCCAGTGCAATGGATTATTGAACCCAGATGTGAAGCAGAGTGCTGTGGGAGGAATGGTTGGTATCAGAATTGGCTAAAGAAGGTTGTAGGGTGGAAGCTTGTCTGACCTTCTGCATTGGGCTGATTTTGAGTTTGATTCTCTTTCCTCCTTATGAAGCGAGGGGAAGTCAGACATGGTTCCCACATGTTTTTCGCAGTATCCAATTTCATGTGTGTTCCCCACATTTCAGTTTGTATGCATTAGGAAATTGACACAATTATTTTGGAGAGTAGTGTACCTCTTCATGGATCACAATTTGTACCTCACTTCTTTGGGTTATTGGGAATTGAATCTCATTAAACATCTAAAAGCAAAAGTTGATGGGGCAGGGGCAGATTATCTAGTAAGAAAGGTGCGCATATTTTAGGGCATCAACAAAACAGTGGCAGAGGTAGTTCAAAGCAAAGAACCATAGATACCAAGTAGATTGGACAAAAGGAAAAGTAAGCATCACATATAAAGGGACTGGCAGTGCACCAACTACTACATTGTTGTTGTTGTTGTGTGCCATGGAGTAGGTTCCGACTCATAGCGACCCTGCACAGGGTTTCTGAGACTAAATCTTTACGGGAGCAGAACACCTCATCTTTCCCCCGTGGAACAGCTGGTTGTTTTGAACTGCTGACCCTGAGGTTAGCAGCCTTATTCACAACCACTACACTACTCCATATATGCTAATAAATGTGGTATTTGGAGTCCTGGTGTGGCACTGTATGATAAGGACTAGACCGTAAGGTTGGTTTGGACTGCATGGTCAGTGGTTCAAACTTACGAACTGCTCCTCAGAAACTCTATACAGGGTTGCTATGAGTTGGAACCGACTCAACGCCACTTCACAACAACGACAACTATAGAACAAGTACTGGACTGTGAACCATAAGGCCAGTGGTTCAAACCCTCCCTATACTGAAGTTTGTGAATTGGAAGCAACTCAACAGCACTTAACAACAACAACAACTTTCAGTTAGCAACTCAACTCTTAATCCATTGCAACACCAGGATTCACTTTTGTTGTTGCTAAGTGTTGTCTTGTTGGTTACGACTCATAGCAAACCTATATAGGGTTTTAAAGGAGCAGCTGTTGTGTTTGAACCACTGACCTTGTGTTTACAAGTCCAGTGCTTGCATTTAAAAGAACGCAAAATTTAATATTCATTTATGGTGCAAAATATGTTTCTGTTTTGGGACAATGAGAGTGTTTCTAAATTGATGTTCCAAAAAAGTGACAAAGGGTGTTTATCATAACATTTCATTTATATTTCCTCAGAACATTACATATTTCTGCTTGCAAATTGAATGATTCCATGAGGAAATAAATGAAATGAATATTTAGATTATAAAATTTATATAAATGTATATTGTTTTCATTTCCTTTCAAATTGACATTCTTTTAAGAAGTTGATGTTTATTGTTATTGCAAAACAAACTTGTTCATTGAAAAGTTGTACTATAATAATAGTAATTATCCACATAAGGGAGTTGAATAATCCCACCAAGAAATAAAATGTACATTTCATAAAATTTTTAATGGGATAAAAATTACATTTTGTTTGTCATTTCAGACTACTTGGTTAGACCCTTAGATTCAATTCCTTCTTGTCCATCAGGCACTCTGCTCCCCCCAAAATTTATGACCCCAGAAAACCCTATACAGAGCGTCTATGAGTCAGAACCAATTTGATGCTATTTAACAACCACAGCAATTTTCAAGTATAAATTTTTGGTTTAAAGTCCAAATCTAAATGTAAATTCTCTATTATGAACTTTACTTTTTAAACAAATTTTATTTATTTTTAATTATTTGAATTAACTTACTATGGTACAACCAAATTTTAATAATGAAATTTTTTATATCTGGCTATAATGAAGCAGCAAAAACTAAGAGGGACAGTATAAAGAAAGATTTTACAAAATAAAAAGAATGGGGTTTGTTAATCTTTATGGTCAATTACAAAGTTCACTTACTTTTTAAAACATGAAGTCAGAAGAGACTTCACCATTGGGGATTAGAAGTCAACAAGTCTAAAGCATTATATTAATGTCATTTATGCTGAATTACTAGTTGTTGTTATGTGCCATGGAGTCGGTTCCAACTCATAGTGAGAAGACAGGGTTTCCAAGGTGGTGATTCTTTATGGGAGCAGAAAGCCTCATCTTTCTCCCGCAGAACAGCTGGTAGTTTTGAACTGCTGACTCTGAGGTTAGCAGACCGATTTATAACCACTACACTACCAGAGCTCCTTTAGCAATGTGAATATAACATAATGTGTTCCAAATTCTGCATCCTTTGCTGTATTACAAAAATAATAATAGTATAAAAAGAGAAAATATTTTAGAATCTGGAAGAGTCACATTTTCAGGCTCAGAATAATGGAAACACTAACCCTTCTCTTTGGAACAACTTTTATCCTAGTGATGTAAATTATTAGATCAAGAGAGGGCCAGGGGATTGTTATCATCACAATGGATCATTTGAAAACTTGCATTGAGTATTTCTGGAGGATAAACAAATAAGGTTTTGTTGGCAAAATGTATTTCTAAGATGCAAAGTTAATGGTAAAATTTGTAAGGGGTGGTGACTATTGCTTTCTATATTAATCACATTCAGTCTTAAATTATTTAATTCTCAATTTTCTACAAATGGATTTAGTAATTGGACAACTCAAATATGGTTGCTATACAGGGAGACAGTTCAATTCACAGAGACTGAATGTTGTCATATTTAAACTCAAGGATTAATCCAAAACGGATTAATTCATTAATTAGAAACAAATTAATAAAGAATGTTTTTGGAAAATCATTTTGCAATACATTGTTGCTATCATTAAAACAATTTTTGCACATGAATTATTTTTGAAGTGTGAATGAGGTGTTTGTTGTTGTTGTTGTCAGGTGTCATCTAGTCAGAACCGACTCATAGCAACCCCATGCACAGCAAAATGAAACAATGTCCGATCCTGGGCCAACCTCACTACCGCTGCCACACTTGAGTCCATCAATGCTGCCACATGGCCAATCCATCTCGTTGGGGGTCTTCCTTTTTTTCTATGACCCTCCATCATACCAAGCATGTTATCCTTCTCCAGCGACTGTTCCCTCCTGACAATATGTCCAAAGTATGAGAGACGAAGTTTAGCCATCTTGTCCTCTAAGGAGCACTCTGGCCGCACTTCTTCCAAAACAGATCTACTAGTTCTTTTGGCAGTCCATGGCACTTTTAGTATTCTCCTCCAACACCACATTCAAAGCCATCGATTCTTCTACGATCTTCCTTATTCACTGTCCAGCTTTCGCATGCATATGAGGCTATTGAAAATATCATGGCTTGGGTCAGGCGCACCTTAGTCCTCAAGCTGATATCTTTGCTGTTCAACACTTTAAAT
>NW_006408523.1:35958528-35976669 GCF_000296735.1 Chrysochloris asiatica | reverse complement strand
ACTCTGTTCATGTCATCATGGTCAACTCTACTTTGAGGAGGCATCTCTTCCCCAGTTGCATTTTGAAAGCCTTCCAACCTGAGGGGCTCATTTTCCGGCCCTGTATCTGACAGTGTTTCTCTGCTATTCATAGAGTTTTCAGTGACTAGCGATTCAGAAGTAGTTTGTCACTCTTTCTTCCTAGTCTGTCTTTGTTTTGTAGCTCATCTGAAACCTTTCCACCATGGGTGACCCTGCTGGTTATTTAAAATACCAGTGGCATAGCCCTCAGAATCACCGCAACTCAATCTACCACAGCACGACAGACCAAAGAGTGGTGGCCATTTGGTTTTATCAAATGAAGTGTTTAAGTTTCCACAAAATGAAAATTTAAGGGATTTACTAGAACTTTTCCCTTAATTTGAGCCAATTTTAATAAGACACATATCAAAACATGGCAATAAAGGAAAAGACAACCTAGTATATTTGTCTAAGCCAATGTATGAAGAGTTAGTAAACAACAAATGCTGTTGTTCAGTGCTGTCAATTCAGTTCTGACTTAAGTGAAACTATAGGGTCTGTGAGGAACAGCTGGTGATTTTGAATTGCCAATTTGTTATTCGAAGTCCAATGATGATCCTACAGCACCAAAGCAGGAGTCCAAACAACAAATGGTTAAGTTTAATGAAATAAGTATAGTTCAATACTTCAGTTAATCTATAGATTCCACTCCTAATCTTTCTCATATAGATCAGCTATGTATTGTTTTAAGATTGTTATTATTAAGTGTTGTGGAATCAATTTTATTCATCGCTACTTAGTATAGAATTTCCTAGGAACTTCTGTGGTGTTTGAACTGCTGACTTTGTGGTTAGTAGTGCAGTGCTTATCCTACAGTGTCAGTGGAAATCCTGACCAGTGATATATCACATTAACTAGTTTCATACGTGTTAAGAAATTGTAAATTAAGTATTTCATTATTTATGTGAACTTGCAAAATTGAACTTTTGAAGTACAGAGGCAATGTGTCAGGGCATTGTAAAGCCAGGCAGCAAAAATTTTTATCATGTAATGAATATGCCATTTTCATATCATTTTCTCACTGTTATCTTAGTGTTAAGGAGCTCTGGTAGTGTAGTGGTTATGAATCAGACTGTGAACCACAAGGCAAGCAGTTCGAAACTACCAGCTGTTCCTCTGGAGAAAGATGAGGCTTTCTGCTCCCATAAAGATTTACAGCCTTGGAAGCCCTGTTCAGGTTCACTATGGGTCGGAACCAACTCGATGGCACTTAACAACAACAGTAGGCTTATAAGAGTCCTAGTGTGTCGCTGTGAGTTAATGCGTCAGGCTGCAAAGCCGTTTGAACTGCAAGGTTGGTGGTTCAAGCTCACCAGTTGCTCCTTGAAACCCTATACAGGGTTGCTATGGGTCAGAATCGACTTAAAGGCATTTAACAACATAGGCTTATAGGCACATATAGGAACATATAGGCTTATAGATTTATAGGCATAGTATATTATTGTCCACAAGCAGGATTTTGTTTTTTGTTTTTCTACTTTTTTGATGCTTATACTCAACCAATGCTTAGTTCTTAAAGTGTATTTGGGCACATAAAGTATTAAAATGCCTTCATAATATGCATTGCAATATGCATGTTGTAGTAAATAGTGTAATCCTGGAATTTATAGACTCAGATTCTAGATGCCTTCAAAAATATTGATCTTCCTTATTCACTGTCCAGCTTTCACATCCATATTAGGTTATTGAAAATACCATGGCTTGGGTCAGGTGCACCTTAGTCCTCAAGCTGACAATTTCATATAACCACATACAATTTTATCATTGACAGACATGAATTTTGAATGAAAAGAGGGCAAAAGTAAATAAAGCTCTTTCAAATAGATTTTTGTTCTTAAAAAATGTAGGCATCTAAGAAATTAGTACAGGTATATCTGGGATGATTCTAGTATAAGCCTTTATGGGCAAGTGTGACAATTTCATTCTTACAAGCAGAGATAAATTTTACTCATGCAAGCCTGTATGATTTTATAAAAGAGGATAAATTAAAGTGCATATTTCTCAATGTTTACATTCCTTCACACATAGTTCTAACTTTAATGATCAAAATCTGCCCAGTGGAAGGCTCATTTTGGTCTATATTTAAAAAGCTGAAGTTTACAACAATGATTCAAGAAATACACAATTAATTATTATTATGTAAGGAAGTAGATATTATTCATCAGCATAATTGTGATGAAATCACTGTAGGATTTGTAAGTTCAAAGAGATATTTTAACTATAGCATATTAAGTATGAAAAAACTAAGAATATCATACAGTGATTTCTTGTAATATTTGTTTTCTAATCATTAAATTTTATGATGTCTTTTCATTTGTTCATTTATAATTACAGCATGCCTTACAAAACTAGTATCAAAATAGAAGGATTATCCTTTTAAAGTAAAATAGGTGAAAACTAATTTTTTGTTATGAGAGATCAATAGAATTTTACATTGATTGTTGAAGCAACTAAGTTCACTGTTGCATTTGCTGTATTAAAGAATATGCAGAATATTCTTTTTGTAGAAAATGTAGCACATAGTAAAAGTCTTAGTACCCCATATTCAGTAAATTTTTTATAATCCTATCCATCTCATTCCATTAAAATAACACATGCCACTTTTGCATTCAATTACTAACATTACAGGCTCATTTAAAAAAATAAAAACAAAAATAAATTCTTATTGTGATTGAAATGAAAGTTTACAGAACAAATCAATTGTCCAGTCAACCATTCATATACATTTTGTTTTATGACATTGATTGCAGTCCCCACAATGTAACAATATTCTTCCTACATTCTTCTTGTGTTTGCCATTTCTATTTGTCCTTCTTTTATATCCCTTTTTGTCTTCTGAATTTTATCTCTGAGTAAATGCTGCCCTTTTGATCCCATCTGGTTGACTGTTCTACTGAGTGCACCCCCTCCTGTTATTACTGTTCACCAGATAGGCCTGTGTATTTTTTGACTGAAAGTTTAGTCTTGGGGTTGAGTTCAAATCAAGGTATGAAGAGCGACCAAAAGCCATAGTCTCAAGAGTTCCACCTGTCTCTGTCAGACTAGCAAACCTGGTCTTTTTTATTATGTTGAGTTTTGCTACATATTTTTCTCCCACTTGATCCAGGACACTTTATTAGGATCTTTTTCAGAATAGTCATTACTGATAGCTGAGCAACATAGAGTTCTTCTGGTCTGAGATTCATGGATGTAGAGGTTCAAGTGGTCTGTGAAACCTTTGGACTAATAATTGTTTACATGAAACTTTGATTTTCTTCACTCTTCTTTGTTACAGATGAGGAAAGACCAACAGTTGCATGGTAGATGACCACACAAACTTTAAAGTCCATTTCACTACTCATCAGAGTAGGATGTAGAGCACTGTCTTTATGGACTATGCTATAACAATTTACGGTGAAATGCACTGAAATGATTATCCCAATCCGCCACGCCCATTCTCTTAAAGAGTTTGCTTAAAACAAGAGCTTTATCTACTTTTATTTATTTTTTTTGGGGGGGGGCTCTATTATAAACATGGGCATATCTAGAGCAGATACAAGTATATATGTAGAAATATTGTCTGCCAAAATCATATAGTAATAAGATCATGGGTATAGTCTTTTTTGAATACTTATAGCTTCTTATCTTGCCTATGTGTCCAGTTGTAGATTAATGTCTGTTAATATTAATAATGCAGAATTTTATATGTAATAGTATGTTTAACCTATACTGGGTTAGCAAGGGAGCATTAGTCTTCCCTTGAGTGAAGGGAAGAATATATATACACATATATATATATATATATATATTTTTTTTTTTTTTGGTCCTTAGTGTCTAATGCAGCAAATCTTTTCTTGAGAAAGTTTCTAAATTCAGGTGGCTTTTTTCTTTCTTGTGTGTATGTCTTTGTTTTATACTTTTTCATGTATTTGTATGGAAAGTATGCATGTTTATTTTCAAATTAGGACAAGTTACTGGGAACTGTCCCTCAAAAGATAAAAGAAAGGAAAGAAAAAAAGGAAGTCAAAAAAGAGAGGAGAAAGAGAAGAAAAGATTTGGAAATGGTTAGTGGTGAGGGTTGTGCAAGACTGTATAGTTGATGTGGCTAGATTGTACAAATAGCAAATGTTTTTTTTTTATTAATATATTGCTATAATAATAACAAGGAAAATGGCAAGATTACACCTGTCAAAGGCTGAAAGCTTGCAAGACTCAAAACAACATGGCAGTCCTGCTCAGTTCCACAGGTTTCAGTGAACTCATACATCCTCCATAACACATAGTCTTCTGAATCTCACCACAAAGAGCTAAGGCAGAGCTCACAAGATAAAGAGCATAGTCCTATACTATGTGTGTGCCCGGGACTTTAGACATTTACCACCAGTTCAGCAGATCCCAGGACACCCTTGTTTTTGACCTGCTAGTTCTAGTATGGTGCTGTATGATAATAAGCACTAGATGGCAAGGTCAGTTTGAACCTCAAGGTTGGTAGTTCAAACTCCCAAGTTGATCCTTGGAAACCCTGTAATGGATTGCTATGAGTTAGAACGGAATGTATGAGACTTAACAACAAGAACCATCCTGGTGTGGTGCTGAAGGCTAAGCACTCAAACACACCAGCTGCTCCTATAAAGGGTCACTATGAGTCAGAACTGATTCAATGACACTAACAGCAACAACAGCTAAAAATTTGGGAGTTTCTATTATCTCCTCAGGTTTGATAATTTACTAGAATGATTTATACAACTTAGGTTAACATTAAATTTATTGTTATAGCTTTATTATAAAGTATATAAACCAAGAACAGCATAAAGAAAAGATGCATAGTACAAGGTCTAGAAAGGTCCCCAACCTGGAATTTCCATATTTCAAGGAATTTGTTACCCTCCTGTGTATTGCAATCTATTACCAATAAAGTTCTGCTGTGCATGGGGTCGCTATGAGTCAGTTCCAACTCGATGGCACCTAACAACAACAACAACCAATAAAGTAATGTGTCCAAACTTTGGTGTCCAGAGTTTTTATTGGTGGTCATTACATAGACATGATGATTCTTGTGTTGAAAGCAACCTCCAATCTCCACTTTCCCCAGAGGTTAGGGTGATATTGAGTGATAGATAACCTATGCTCACAATCATTAACCACTGTTGTTCCTGTTTAGTGCCAACTGAAAGCTACTCTGTATAGGGTTTCCAAGGAACAGATGGTGAGTTTGAAGGATGACCAAGTGTTTCAAACACACTTTGCAGTCCAGCAATTTATCAAAAAACACCACACCAAAAGACGCAAATCAAAACAAGGAGCTATCCCTTTACCCCATCTTTAGTGGCCCTACCCCAGAATCAACTCATTAGCATAAGAAAGATATCCCAGTTATTTAGGAAATTTGAAGGTTTTAGATGTTATCTTCCAGAAACAAAAGACAGACTCTTGGATAAAGTAATTCTGCACTCATGATCAATAAGGGTTTATGTTCATTAAAGTTCAAATCAGAGGAGATGCGTATGTGAATGTGTGTTTGTAGGAACTTGGGGACAATCACTACATGTACTACTGAGTAAAATAAGTCAAATATGGAGGACATTTATGCAGGAACTTAAATGTGCACAAGCCATCATTCTGTCTAAAATTTTTTTTGCTAGACACACTTAAAATCTGTGCACATAAAATGATGCTATGAGATTTCAAGGACATATGTGAGTAAATGAACTGTAAATCAAACACATTTGTAATGGTTACCTGTGACAATAAGAGAGAATGGAAGAGGGAAATAGGAGTTGTATAAAATGTGACAGGAGCCAATGAGGTCAGAGATGTCTGGCTGTGAACAGAAGCATGTGATTATCTGTACCTAAGATCCAAAAATAAAATAACTATGCTTAAGAGAAGTGTTAAAAAAACATAGGAGATGATGACCTATGAGGTTCCAGAAGCACTTACTCAGGACCATTGCCAGGTTTAAATGAATAGTTATGGAAATCATATGCCAAAATCCTATAATGCTGGTACTTCAAATATTAATGGTGTCCCTTAGCCAGAAGACAACATCTTCACTCTAAGGTGATTAAAAATCAGAAAAATCTTGAATTGACAAAATGCTTTCTATACTTCTTAAATGAAATGTGAAAAAATGAAAGCTGACAATACAGTTCAGAAGCACAAAATATATTTATTCCTTTAGTCCTTTACTTACTTTGTTACTTGGCTTGCTAGGAAAAAATATTTCTAAGAAAAAACTAGATCCAGTGGTATTTTAATACTTGGAGCAGTTTAAAAAGCTGCAACTGGAGAAAGTCAGCTTCTAATTAATGAGCCTTGAGATAAAGAGAAAAAAATCACTCCATAAAGACTTAAGCTTACAGTCCTCAGAGAGAGACCAATCCTCATTAGTAGCTAAATCGTTAGGGTTTAGAGTCAAAAGAGCTCAGCAACCTAAGGTAATTTAAATGTGAAAACATATTACTTTGATTGTGATTACTACCAAGGTCTCCATAATTAATCTCTAAGAAATATGCTTTGTGTATTTTATTGTGTGGGAGAAAAGAAGCAAGGAGAAATGTCAATGTTTTAAGACACAAATATATTTAAGCTTTCATCCCTAATCCAATTGTAACAAAAAACAAATCCACAATCGAGTTGATTTTGACTTACAGTGATGAGGGATATCTACCCTATAGGATTTCCAAGGCTGTACATCTTTATGGAAACAGCCTCGTCTTTCTCTAACTCTGCATCTTGTTACTTGAAACTATTAACTTTTTAGCAGAGTACTTAAACTCCTGAACTACCTATGCTGAATTTCAATCTATATATTTGGTTTTACGCCACGAGTCGAAGACCTCCTACTATTCTATGGTGCTTGTGGACCCCTAACCTGAGTAGTAATGGCAATGTAGGATAAGCACTGAATCACAAGGTCAGTTTGAATAACAAATTGGGTGGTTCAAACTCACCAGCTGCTCCTCAGAAACCCTATGTAGGGTTGTTATGGGTCAGAATCAACTGTATGGCATTTAAAACAATAATAACCTGAGTGACTCCTCATGTGGTGCTGCAGAATAAGCACTGGGGCATGAGTAACAGTTCAAGCCCACCAGCTTCTCCTCAAAACCCTCTACAGAGTCCCTGTGAGTTGGAACCAACTCAAATGTATTCTACAACAACAAACCTGAGTGAACACATATCATCTTGCATATTATAATTAAGCTTTATACGACCACAAGGTCAGTTTATACTATAAGGTCGATGGTTCAAAATTACCAGCCACTCCTCGGAAACCCTAAACAAGATTGCTGTGGGTCAGAACCAACTCAACGGTACTTAACAACAACAGCAACAACATATGTGAAAAGGAGTCCTGGTGTGGTGCTGTAGGAATAGTGAAGGATGGAAGGGGAGGTTTGACTCACAAGGTTGGTAGTTCAAACTCACAAGGTTGTATAAGGTTTTCTGGGAGTGCCTTGTGAGTTTGAACTGAGTAAGTTCATAAGAACTCATAATAACCCTGTATAGAGTTTCCAAAGATTAGGTGGGTTTGTACTGCTGACCTTACAGTTAGCAGTACAGTGCTTATCCTACAGTGCCACACCTTCAACTAGTCTCTATTTTTTTATCCTTTAGTAATGCTGAACAAGACATGGATTGGTAACAACTGGGAGAGACAGAGATTACAAAGTAACAACAAAAATGGTATACCTCTTCTTGTATTTTGTTTTAATAAATCTTACTGGAAGTTTCTAAGGACTAAAGAACTATGAAGTTCCTTGTGCTGATATCCAATGATGATGCTTGAATTGAAAAAGAATTGAAAAAAGTATGTGACTGAACTTCAGGAAGTAAATCTTTATTGTCTATCAAGATAGATTTCCTGAAGGAGATGCAGATAAGTCTCTTGTGGTACAATAGTAAATAATTGTTATCAAGACTGACTGTGAAACATAAAGGTAGACGTTTTGTGGCAAAACGAGGGGAGTGACTAACTTTGCAGTCTAGGAGCTGAGGTTCCTGGGACCATCAACGGAGCAGAGCAGAAAGGAGGACCCTACCCAGGGGAGCAGGTTTGCAGGGTTGGTTGAGGATGCATGGAAGGGATTGTAACCCTGGCAATGAAACAATATATGATAGGATGAATGTAAAGCTAATGTTCTCCTATATATATATATCAGTCTGAGCTTTGTGTACAAATTAGCAACCCTATAGAAAGAGTCCAGGTTGGTTTACCAATCAGTAAACAAATGTTGTTGTTGTTGTTAGGTACCATAAAGTCATTCCTTCTCATGTTGCTGTAGTTGTTGGGTGCCCACCAGTCAGTACCTCTCAAAGCAACTTTATGCACGATAGAACTAAACACTGCCTGGTTCTGAGCTATCCTCACAATCACTTTTAAATTCGTTGAGTCATTGCTGCTGTCACTGTACCAATCTATCTCACTGGGGGACTTCATCTTTTGTGCTGAGCCCCCACCTTCTCCACCATAATGTCATCATTCTCCAGGGATTAGATCTTTCTCATATGTCACAAGCATGGGAAACAGTCTCACTCTTCTTACTAATAAGGAACTCTGTTTCTTACAACACAGATTTGTTTGTTCTTATGGCAATTCATGGTACTTCCAATATTCTTCTCTGGCACCATAACTCAAATACATCAATTCTTCTACAGTCTTTCTTAATCACTGTCCAACTTTCACATACATATAAATCTATTTAAAATGCCATACCTTGAGTCAGGTGCACCTTATGCACAAACTGACATTTTTGACCTTGAACATTTGAAAGGAGTTTTCTGCAGCAGATTGTCAGTTGATTTCTAGCCTGTTGCTTCCATGAATGTTGATAGCGGATCTAGCAAACTAAAAGCTTTGACAGCTTCAATCACGTCTCCATTTATCATAATATTATTTAGTGGTCCATAAGTGAGGGTTTTTTGTTTGTTTTTTTATACTGAGGTGCACCCATATTGAATGCTGTGATTTTTATCTTTATCAGTAAGCATTTTAAGTCATCTTTGCTTTCAACAAGAACGTTTGTATCATGTGCATATTGAAGGTTGTTAATGAGTCTTCCCACCACTCATCTATCAGTTTGCAATACGGTGGTAGCTTGTGTGTTGCTGTGATTCTAGAAGCTATGTCAGGGGTATTTTAAATACCAGCAAGGTCACCCACGTGTACAGGTTTCAGATGAGCTTCGAGACAAAGACAGACTAGGAAGAAGGGAGACAAACTATTTCTGAATATTTAATAACTTAAAACCCTATGAAAAGCATAGAAATGCTGTCAGATATAGTGCCAGAAAATGAGCCCCTCAGTTTGAAAAACACTCAAAATGTAACTGGAGAAGACCTGCCTCTTCAAAATAGAGTGGACTATGATGCTGTGAATGGAATAAAGCCCTCCAGATCTTTATTTGCTGATAAGGCACAACTCAAAATGAAGAGAAACAGCTGGAAACATCCATTAATAATCAAACAGGAAATTTTCCAAAATGAAATGAAACGCATGAACATAAATATCCTAGACATTAGTGAGCTGAAATAAACTGGTATTGGCCATTTTGAATCTGACAATCACATGGTTCAGTATGCCAGGAATGACAAATTCAAGAGGAATGGCGTCGTATTCATCGTCAAAAAGAACCTATCACGATCTGTCTGTGATAGTATAATATCCATGTGCCTACAGGAAAGACCAATTAATACCACTACTATTCAAGTTTACTCACCGGACCACTAAAGCCAGTAGGATGATATATAAAGAGTTTACCAACTTCTTCTATCTGAAGTTGATCAAACATGCAATTAATAAATATTGATAATTATCATAAATTTATTATATTATTGATAATTACACATTATTAAATTGTATATTATATTATTCAATTGATAATCATAAATATTGATAATCACTGGCAATAAGAATGCAAAGGTTGGTAACAAAAAAGATCAGTAGTTGGAAAATATGTCCTTGGTGATAGAAATGATGCTGGAGATCGCATGAGAGAATTCTGAAAAATCAATAATTTGTTCATTTCAAATATCTTTTTTAAACAGCATGAAAGACTACACAATACATATGGACCTCACCAGGTGGAATAAACAGAAATCAAATTGACTACATCTGTGGAAAGAAATGGTAAAAAGGCTCCATATCATCAGCAAAACAAGGCCAGGGGCAGATGGAATAGACCATTAGTTGGTCATAAGCAAATTCAGACTGAAGCTGAAGAAACTATAAACAAATTCACAAGAGCCAAAGTATGACCTTGAATATATCCCACCTGAATTTAGAGATCATCTGAATAACAGATTTGATACATTAAACTCTAAAGACTGAACACCAGAAGAGTTGTGGTATCAAGAACATCATATAGGAAGAAAGCAAAAAGTCATCAAGAAGACAAGAAAGAAGGAAAGATAAAATGGATGTCAGACTCTGAAACTTGCTCACCAGTAATGCTAAAGCAAATGGAAGAAAATGAGGAGGTACAAGAGCTGAACAGAAAATTTCAAAGTCAGCTTGAGAAGACAATGTCAAATATTATGAAATGTGCAAAGATCTGGAGTTAGAAAATCAAAAGGGAAGAACACGCTCAGCATTTCTCAAGCTGGAGGAACTGAAGAAAAAATTCAAGCCTTGACTTGAGTTATTGAAGGATTCTCTAGGCAAATTATTGAATGATGCAGAAAGCATCAAGATAAAATGGAAGGAACACAGAGAATAATGGTTGATGGTCATCCATTTCAAGAGGTAGCATATGATTAAGAGCCAATGATACTGAAGGAAGAAATCCAAGGTGCATTGAAGGAATTGGCATTGGGAATTTTTGGAATACAAATTGAAATCTTTCAGGAAAGTGAGGCAGCACTGGAGGCAATCACTCATCTCTGCCAAGAAATTTGGAATAAAACTATCTGACCAACTGACTGAAGGAAATCAAAGAGAGGTGACCCAAAGGATTGAGGAAATTATCAGGCAATATCTCTGATATCCCATATGAGTAAAATTTTACTACAGATAATACAGAAACAACTGCAACCATACATTGACAGAGAACTTTCAGAGGTTTAAGCTGGATTCAGAAGAGGATGTGGAATAAGGGATATCTTTACTGATGTCAGATGGATCTTGGCTGAAAGCAGAGAATACCAGAAAGATGTTTACCTGTGCTTTATTGACTATGCAAAGGTTTCAATTTTACGGATCACGACAAGCTATGGACAACATTGCAAAATGTAAGTATTCCGGAACACTTAATTGTGCTCATGAAGAACCTGTACATAAACCAAGAGGCAGTTGTTCAAGAGAACATGGGAAAACTGAATGGTTTAAAATTAGGAAAGGTGTGTAACAGGTCTGTATTCTTTCACCATACTTATTCAACCTGTATGCTGAACAAGTAATCTGAGAATAATGAAGAAAAATGTGGCCTCAGAATAGGAGGAAGACTCATTAACAACTTGCAATATGCAAATGATACAACTTTGCTTGCCGAAAGTGAAGAGGACTTAAAGAGGATTGTCAAGATATTCACAATTGAATGTCTTTTTAAAGTCAATAAACCACAAGTAAACATCTTTCTGGTATTCTATGTTTCCAGCCAAGAGTCGTCTGATGTTAGCAATGGTTATCCTTGCTCCACGTTCTCTTCTGAATTTAGCTTGAATTTCTGGCAATTCTTTGTATTGACAATCTGTTGCAATCATTATTATTGTCAACAAGATTTCATGTGATAATAATGACATTATTCAGTGATTTCTGGTCAAACTTTGTAAACTTGAGTATAGTCTCTGTCCACTCTAACTTCAGCTTCCACATCTATAAAGAGAAGATAAAAGTTAGTACTTGGATATTTTCATTGAATACATATATAGATTTCTTTTGTAATATTTTATAAGTTAATTTTAAAATAATAGTATCCAAAATAGTACTGTTGTTGTTAAGTGCTGTTGAGTTGATTCTGATTGATAGCGACCCTGTATAGGATTTCTGAGTAGCAGCTGGTGAGCTTGAACCACCAAACTTGCAGTTCAAATCTACTATGCAGCCCAGCACATTAACCAACAGCACCACACCAGGACTCCAGTATAGTATTATTCAGAGGAATTTTTACCCAAAATGTAATTTTGAAAAAAACTATGCTGGTCACATATAGTTCCTTTAAATTATTCTTAGATTGTCGCATTTTTCTCCTGTGTTTTTTTTTTTTCCCCAGAAAAATCTAAAAATAATTTGTATGATAAGACTTAATTAATTAATTTAATAAAATGTTCATAGACACAGTTGATTAAATTAGTTTTGAGCTCTGGACTTGTATAAACTTTCTTTACTGGATTTATTTGAATTTATATATTTGAAATTGAAAATTAATTTATATGGTCATTAAATGAAATTTATCATGTACATGTCTTATAGAATTAGAGATAATTCAATTTTTGTAAAAAAATTTTACCATGCAAGTTTGGCTGCATAAATAAAACCAACATATTTCACTAAATTAAATTAAATCACAAGGACTCAAACTCATTGTTCCTGATCATTGGACTTCAGTAAAGGCAGTTGCAACAGTATGATAAAAGACAGATTCAGAAGAAAAGTAGACACAAAATGAAAGTCAAACTATCTAAAATATATTTGAGAATCTTTCTGGATATACTGTTAATGTAGCACTTCTTTCATTCATCTTAAATATTAACTATATTGGTGTCAGTATTGATTTGACATTGATGACACAAATGCAGTAAACCTTTTGGGACCTTCATTTGTTAATGGGACTCAACTCAAAATGAAGAGAAATAGCTGCAAACATCCAATAGTAACTGAAAAGTGGAATGTAAGAAGAATGAATCTAGGAAAATTGGAAGTTGTCAAAAATGAAATGGAATACAAAAAGGTCAATATCCTAAGCATTTAGTGAGCTGAAATAGACTAGTATTGGCCATTTTGAATCTGACAATCACATGTTTTCTATACCAGGAGTGATAAATTGAAGAGGAATGGCATCACATTCATTATTAAAAAGGGTACTTCAAGATCTATCTTGAAATATAATGCAGTCTGTGATAGGATAATATCCATATGTCAACAAGAAAAACCAATTCATACCCTGTTACCCAAATTCATGTACCAACTACTAAAGCTGATGAAATTGAAGAATTCTACCAACTTCTTTGGAGTCCTGGTGTGATGCTGTGGGATAAAATACTGGACCATAGGTCAGTTTGAACCAAAAGTCAGTGATTTGAACCAGCCATTCAATGGAAAGCCTATTCAGGGTCACTATGAGTCGGAGCTGACTAAATAGCACTTAACAACAACAACAATTAACTTCTTCAGTATGAAATCAATCAAATATGTATTAAAGATGTATTGATAAATACTGGTAATAGGAATGCAAAAGTTGGAAACAAGAGGAAGAATCCGTAGTTGGAAAATGTGGCCTTCATAAGAGAAAGGATGCTGGAGATCACGTGATAGAATTTTGCAAGTTCAATTGTTACAGCAGTTTTAGATTCGAGAGTGTCACTGCAGCTCTTGATCCATCATCAAATAAACCAAGGCCATTCGTAGAAGTGAAGCAGAGTTTAAGATTTAATTAAGCCGGCTGGCTCAGAGGAACTAATTTCTCTAGATTCTGAACCCTCAATATAGGGCAGCGCAGACTTATATGGGGTCAGAATTGGGGAGGGGTTAGGTTGCAGATCTTTTTGAAGACAGGAGGGAACCAGAGGATTGGTCCCACTCAATAACCTGATTAACATTTTAGCTTGTCTCCTGGGCAGAGAAGGCAGTGAATGTTTTTACCTTTTCATGTTCACAATAACTTCTTCACTGTTGTTGTTAGGTGCCTTTGAGTCGGCACAGACTCATAGCGACCTTATGCACAGCAGAACAAAACAATGTCCAATCCTGGGCCAACCTCACTACTGTTGCCACACTTGAGTCCATGGATGCTGCCACCTGGTCAATCCATCTCCTTGGGGGTCTTTCTCTTTTTCTCTCACCCTCTGTCTTACCAAACATGATATACTTCTCCAGCGACTGTTCCCTCCTGACAATATGTCCTAAGTTTGGCCATCTTGGCCTCTTTTTTAAGTATCATAAAAGATGATAAGACACA
The DNA here is from genome assembly GCF_000296735.1 of Chrysochloris asiatica. NCBI lineage: Eukaryota > Metazoa > Chordata > Mammalia > Afrosoricida > Chrysochloridae > Chrysochloris > Chrysochloris asiatica. The sequence goes on along the minus strand of NW_006408523.1, from coordinate 35,962,513 downwards.
TGGACTTCAATAAGTGGAATACTCAGAAATCAAATTGACTACATCTGTGAAAGAGATGGTAGAAAAACTCCATATCATCAGGCAAAACCAGATCAGGGGTGGACTGTGCAACAGATCATTAATTACTCATACAAGTTCAGGCCAATGCTGATGAAAACTAAAAGAAGTATAGAAGACCAAAATATGACATTAACATGCTGTTGTTGTTGTTAGGTGCCATCGTGTCGGTATCGACTCATAGCTGTTCTGCATAGCGGAACGAAACACTGCCCGATCCTGGGCCAACCTCACTATTGTTGCCACGCTTGAGTCCATCAATGCTGCTACTTGGCCAATCCATCTCGTTGGTGTCTTTCTCTTTTTTTCTGACCTTCCACCGTAGCCCACTAGAATTAGAGATTCTAATTTCTCTGACCTTCCACCTTAGCCCACTAGAATTTAGAGATTATCTCAAAATAGATTTGATGCATTAGACTCTGATGACCAAAAACCAGAAGAGTTGTGGGATGACATCAAGAACATCATACAGGAAGGAAGAAAAGGTCAATAAGAATACATGGAATAAAGACAAGACCAAAATGGATGTCAGAAGAGACTGTTAATCTTACTCTCCAATGTAGAGATGCAAAAGGAAATGGAAGAAATGAGGTAAAAAAGCTGAATAAAAAATTTCAAAGCATCACACCTTGAGAAGATGAAGTCAAATATTATAATGAAATTTGCAAAGATCTGAAGTTAGAAAATCAAAAGGGAAGGACACACTCAGCATTTCTTAAGCTGCAGGAACTGAGGGAAAATTCAAGCCTTGAGTTGCAATACTAAAGTATTGTTAAGGCAAAATACTTAATGACACAGATAAAATAAAAAGAAGATGGAAGGCTTACAAAGAGTCACTATACCAAAAAGAATTTGTCTATGCTCAAGCATTTCAAGAGGCAGCATATGATCAAGAGCCAATGACACTGAAGGAAGAAATCCAAGGTGGACTGAAGGCATTGTCAAAGAACAAGGCTCTGAGAATTGATGGAATACAAACTGAAATCTTTCAACAAACTGGTGTAGCACTGGAGGTACTCACTCATCCATGTCAAAAAATTTGGCAGACAGCTATTTGGTCAACAAAGAAAGAGACCCATATTTGTTCCCATTCCAAAGAGATGTTACTCAACAGAATGTGGAAATCATTGGACAATGTCATTAATATCACATGCAAGTAAAATGTTTCTAAAGATAATTCCAAAACAGCTGCAACAGTACATTGACAGGGAGCTGCCAGATACCGCTTGTCTGTGAGATTCAGACAAGAACTTGTAAAGAGGGCTATCAATGGTGATATCAAAAGGATCTTGGCTGAAAGCAGAGATTGCCAGAGAGATGTTTATCTGTGGTTTATTGACTATGTAAATATAGGTTTTTGACTGTGTGAATCATGACAAGTTATGAACAACACTGCAGATAAGAAATATTCTGGAACACTTAATGCAAACAGAACGAGAGAAAATTGAATGCTTTCAAATCAGGAAGTGTGTGACAGGGTTGTATTCTTTCCCCATACTTATTCAACCTGTATGCTGAGCAAATAATCTGAGAAGATGGATTATATGAAGAAGAGCATGGCATCAGGATTGGAGGGAGGCTGATTAACAGCCTGTGATTTATAGAACACACAACCCTGCTTGCTGAAAGCAAAGAGGACTTAAAATACTGTTGAAGATCAAAGACTACTTATTTGGTATGGGTTGCACCTCAATGTAAAACAAAACAAAATAAAACACTCACCAATAAATAATATCATGATAAATGGAGTAAAGATTGATGTTATCAATGACTTCATTTTGTTTGGATCCACTATCAACATTCACGGAAGCAAGAATCAAGAAATTAAGTGACATCTTGTATTAGATAAATCTTATGCACAAGTCCTCTATAAAACATTCAATAGCAAAGAAGTCAGTTTAAGGAAAAGGTGTACCTTACCCAAGTCATGGAATAGTCAATAACCTCATATGCATGTGAAAGTTGGTCAATGAATAAGGAGGGCCATAAAAGAATTGATGCATTTATGTTGTAGTGAGTGTTTGAGAAGAATATTAAAGTTACCATGGACTGTCAGAAGAACTAACAAATCTATGTAGGAAGAAATACAGCCAGGATTCCCCTAAGAAGACAAGATAACCAGACTTTGTCCCTTATATTTTAGACACATTATAAGGTGGGACAAGTCCCTGGAGAAGGACATCATGCTTGATAAGTTGGAGGGTACAGTGAGAAAGAGGAAGACCCCAACATTATGAATTGACTCAGTGGCAGTAACAATAGACTGAAGCGTAGCTTTTATTTTGAGGATGGCTTAAGACTGGGCAGTGGCTCATTGTGTTGTACAGATGGCTGTGTGGTTGGAACCTACTCGATGGTAGCTAAGAATGACAACAAATTGATTTTGTTGTTGTTAAGTGCTATTGAGTCTGTTCCAACTCATAGCAATTCTGTATAGTGTTTCCAAGAAGTGGCTGGTTGGTTTGTACCACTTACATTGCAGTTAACATTCCAGGGCTTATCCTACAGCACCACATCATCTTAGTGTTCCCTGTGTTTTGTGTGGATAACCATTACTTTTTGCTTCATATACCAAATATGTAATAATTTTAGGGTCAGTTAGAGCAGTTAATGACTTAACAGATCCAGAAAGAATTGTTAAAATGAAAGTACATCATCTGGCAGTATATTTGAGTCCAAAATAATGAATACAGTATTTGAGACACAATCAGATTGCAAAAAACAAACAAACAAGACTATAATGATTAGACCAATAAGAAATGTTTAAAGAACTGTCCAAACACTTCAGTGCAATATTGAAGAAATCATTGGCATCAAGTGCTTTGTAATCACTGGAAGAGATCCTAAGAAAGAGTATGTGCAACTGATCTCAAGAAAATGTGTTGAAATTACTTCCATCGTCATGCTGTCACTTCAAATTAAGAGCAGTTGCACTGAACAATCATTGTAACTTTGAAAAGCAGTGAAACTCCAGCAGATAACTTTTTGTTTTGACCTTTTTAATAAGTTGTTTGAGCATAGAAATGAAAATATTATATTCAACTTTTCAACCTCTGCATTGATAAAAATTTGCACTAAAATATTGACAAATTCCAGTGTAAAATTCTGTCACCACATATTCATAAATAAGTATATCTTTGGGATTTTGACATATTATTTTAAAACAAATTTATTTAATCTGACAAAAATGACCTATATTTGAAAATGTCATTACAGAAATATTATGGATTTTCCTTTTTCAGTATTTGTATCAATTTTCATATAAAATAACTTAATGCAATATTTTGAAGCATTGATAATTAATAAAGGTAAAATAGCCAGCAGATCAAGAAATGTTCTGTTGTGATTCATAAAATTTCTATTTGTTAATAAAAAAGATAATAATCAGTAGGCCTTTCTTCCTAACCTCAAGGAATACGTGTATTCCCTTCTCTGTGTGTAGGTGCATATTGATGATTGAGTTCTCTATGTACTGCTCATTGATTCATTATTCAATTTCCTGTTGCCTTCTTCTAGTTCTGATCCTAGTGTTGTGTGAATGGGTAATGCAATTTTACTGAAAGACTAAACATATGAGGCTATGCAGAATCACCTTGCAAGTAAGGTCTGGTGATCTGCTTTTGAAAAATCAACAAGGAAAATCCCTGTGGAGCACAGTTCTACACTGACACACATGGGGTTTCCATGTAATCTAATTTACAACTTGTTCAATTTTATAGTTATGTTGTTTCTTGAACTAGGTTTTTGTTTGTTTGTTTTCTTTAACTTTTTATTGTGGATTGAGTGAAAATTTACAGGGCAGATCATCAGTTTTACATTCCACAAACCATACAATTTGTTTCATCTCAATGTTTACAATCCCCTTCATGTGCCATCAGTTAAGAGTATTTCTCTCTATTCACTTTAGTTCTTTTTTTTTTTTTTTTTT
>NW_006408523.1:35927961-35957826 GCF_000296735.1 Chrysochloris asiatica | reverse complement strand
ATCAAACCATCGAAGCTAGGTCATATGGGTACTATATGCAAATTTGGTGTTCTTGTGCCTCTCTCCTCACTCCATATCAGCTGGATGCTTCGCTCTCAGCTCTAGCCATATGTCACTGTCCATGGACTCAGGTGTCTCCAGGTCTCACCACACTTTGGAACAACCAGCCCCTCCTCTTCTCTCTCTCATCTCCAGGTCAACAGGAGTCAATGGACCATGGATGAACTCAGCCCATTTCTTCATTGCTGCCCTTCCCCTTCTTCCACTCACCAGTAGACCAATGTGTTTGCCAGCAAGCTTACATGCCTGCTCATGTGTTCCCTTTGAGTTTCAGTCTTAGAGGGGGTTTTATCCTGAAGGAACTTGATTGCTTGCTTGATGGCTTTCTGGTGAACAGCTTGCTGATTCTTGTAGTAGCCAGTCATGCTGTCATTTTTATTTTGGGTTTTTCCTGCTGATATTTCTTTGAAGGTGTATCTTCTGTCACTCTAGCTGTTCCAGGCTTGTCTGCTTGTCCTTTCTAGTGGGAATGTCTCACCTCAGAAGGCTCTGTATGGGACTCAGGATTCTGCCTAAGGTCCTATACTCTGAACAGGCTCAACAAGAGGCCTATTTCACTGGGCAAGTTCTAGAATACCTTTTAGGTATTCCAATCAGTTATAGGCTGAAGATGGGCTTGCACTAGGTTTTAAGAGCTGGTTTTACTTTTGTATCCTTTAGAGAAAGCTATCCACCATGTAAAAATTTAACTTCCCTGAGAGTATTATTCTCTGAGTGAGTTCTTGCTAGTTCTACAGAGAGGACATGGAGAAGTAACCAGTATCCAAATCTATAAATAAATCCCTCTTTGACTATCCAATCTAGCCCATCCCATCAGCTGAATACAGTTAGATAATAGAACAGCTCAGCCTTACATTTCTTGAGAAATGCGCCCACCAAACTATGGGAAATTATGTCACTGCTCTTCTAAACTACAAAGAGTTGAAATGGTTTCTATGCCATAATGGATAACTGAAACAATGCTAACATCATTGCTCTGTTTTAGCCTCACAGTTTTAACATGAACAGTTTTGTAATGGTTTTAGGCAAAGGAGTCTTGGTAGCATAGTGATTATGTGTTGGACTTTTTGCCAAAAAGTCAGGAGTTCAAATCCACCAAATGTTTCACAAGAGGATGATGTGACTTTTTGCTCCTGTAAAGATTTATAGCTTTGAAAAGCTTATATAGGGTTGCTATGTGTTGGGACCAACTCAACCATCACCACTACCATCAATGGTTAGGTACTATATAAATATTGTAATCAATGCTGAAAATATTAAAATCAATTAAAATGTAAAAAATATATTAAAGTGCATATGAAAATGTAAAATGTATATGAAGTTTCAGAATTTAGATCAAATTAGAACAATACAATAAATCTAAAATATGAAATTTGAGTGGTAATTTTTTTCCTTTTACTTTTATAAAGACACTTCTGCTGCTCATGTTTGAAATAATGAAGTGTGCCTGTCCATGAAATAATGAAGTGGAACACATAAAGAAGTGAAAAGACAGAATGGCAATGATAATTAGAAAATTGGATAATTTAAATCATATGCTGTGACACATTTAATCATAAGTCACATAATGCTGATCATTTTTTGCAGCATTTTTTGTCTTTTTATTGAAATGTATATGACACATGAAAATTACGTGTCAGATGGAGAGGTCTTTTATGATTGTTATGGGTTTATCATAAACATCTCAACAGGTCATTGAGTAAAGTAATAATCCAGTGGATGTCATAAATCAATTTATAAAACTGAGCAAAATGTGGCTTAACTTTTCTCCCTTTAAATTACTCACTTTTATTATTCAATTAAAAAATAGTTGCATGAAAGTAAAATTATTTTTTTTTGTTAACTCAGATTTAGTTTGTCAATCTGGGTTGTATTTATCAAATTCAAACAATCACCTCCCCCACTTGTATAAATCAAGGCTGAAATTATTGGGAAAACTATGATAACCTTTTGGCTTTTATTTATATTTTATGTTAATAATTCAAAGTTGATATAAAAATAATGTATTTGATAAAACCATGATAATGTACAGGAAAAAAGTTAAAAGTGATTTGTTTTTATTTATTTTTTAGTTTTACTTACTTATTATATTATTAGGTATATGTATTTTTGTTTCAAATAACAGAAATCTCATCTTAAATCCTTTTATACTCAAAAAGAGTTGATCATATTTTATGTGACTCAGAAAGTGAAATAAATAGATGTATTTGATCATAAAATATTTGAAATATCTTAGAGATGACTTTTGATTCAGGTCAATATTTAATTTTTCTTTATCTCTTTATTCTGTCTTCTTCTATGTGGCATCCTCTTCCAGGTTTTACCTGGTGTGAAGATGCTGACAGTAAGATGCTGTAGCATGCATCAATAATTGCACCTGTAGTACTAATCAGGTTTATGGGAGCATTTTTAAATGACACTTTCCTGAGTCCATTTCCTGAAATTCTGGTCTGGAATGGGCCATCAGACATCTATATTTTTAGAGGGCTCCTCAAGTCTTTATGTTGCTGTTGTTAGGTGCGATCCAGTCATACAGACTCATAGCGACCTTATTTTATGCACAGCAGAATGAAACACTGCCCCATCCTGGGCCAACCTCACAAGTGTTTATAGCAAACAGAAATCTTTTCCTTCAGTTGAAACAAATTCTCTGGTTATTCACTGTGCCTATTGGTTTAATACTCGATCTCTAAATCAATCACTTTAACATATTCTGAGATGTTTAGGGCAATCAGAGTCAAATAATGACACTAGATTTTGGAGCAATTCTATCCAAAACACATATGGGAAAACAATTGTAGAAAGTGGCACTTATGGAAAGTTAAGGGTACCAGATGGATGACAGAATTCCTGATTTCATGAACAGTAGGAATTCACAAAAATGTAATAGTACTTCTGTGAACAACCTTTAAAATTCTTATAATATAAAGAATCAAACTGCAATCATAGTTTTAAAACATTCTTAAATTACAGTAGGCTCTTTTATTTTTGCCATGTAAATTATCCAGATGTATTTTATAGTATATTTCTGGTAAGTTAAATAAAATACTCATATATAAATACAGATGTCTATTTAAGGTATTGAGTTATATTGCTATTGTCATAATTATAACCAGTTGTTATTTTCCATTGAGTAACATTCATTTTAAACTAAGAATTATGAGTCTTATACTTTATTACAGATGATTTTATGTATCACAAAATACATTCTTCTGAAGTCAAGCAGTAAGAAGACACATTCATAAATATCTTAATTTTCCTAGATAGGATTATGATATACATATTTCATAATGCTTACTATATTTTGGGACTCCTGGTGTGGCACTGTACGATCAGCACTGGGCTGTGAACCACAAGGTCAGCAGTTCAAACCCACTTCTTGGAAACCCTGTACAGGGTTGCTATGAGTCAGGACTGACTTGACAGAACTTAACAACAACAACAACTATGCTTTGATATCTAATGTTTATTTATATTACAAAGGCTCAGACATCATTGTGAGATGAGTAAATCAAATCCCAATTATCAACAGATAACATGCCAAGAATCTTATAGAAAGAGAACTTGGCTTTCCTTTAGAAAGGGAGATTTTGTGGAGTAGTGGGTTAAGCACTAGGCTGCTAATTCTATACTCAGAAGTTCAAACTCACCAATTACTCCATGGGAGAGAGAGGAGGCAGAATTTTCCCTTAAAGATTTATCTTTAAAATTATGGAAACCATGTGGAGCAGTTCTACCCTGCCTTGTAGGGGCAGTGTGAATTAGAACCAGATGGACAGAAGTGGGTTGAATTTGGATTCTGGAACTAATATTACCTTTGCACCGAGAACAAGTTCTTTCATAGGAAGCACAAATTGTGATTTCCCTATTAATTCATCTGTCTCTGTATGATGAATGAATAGAGGAATATTAAACGAAGGTCTTTAAGTTCACCAACTATACTAATGTGCATATACAGCATGCATCAGTTAGTCTCATTTGGTTGCAATCATCATAATAACACTGTGATTAACTTGAAGAAAAATGAATTCATTAGAATGATTATGGCTTGTCTCAAGAAACTATAAAATGAGATAACTTAAAGATAGAGAAGAAACCTGGATGGTTCAAAAGTATCAACTCAGCATTTCCTGACCTCTCAAATCTAGATCCTTGCTACTCAAATATAACTTAGGAGCAAGTAGTATCAGTAACACTTGATGGCTTATGAAACATGCAGAATCTAGGTCCCTATTCTACACTCAGTTAATTGTATTCTGCATTTTAAGAAGATTCCTGGTTATTGGTATGCACATTAAAGTTTGAGAAGCATTTTTATCAATGTGATCCAATTACAATAATTAATCTATTTGTCTCTGTTCCACATTTCTAGGACCTGAGGGAGAAAAGCTAACTCAATCCAGAAACCATTTAACTTAATAGATATACTATGGAGTGGGGATAGATCACAACGAACAAACACTGATTCTTAGATTCTGTTGTTATACTATTGTGTTCTGACTCCACTGGTGCAGTATTATTTAACTGCCTTTGGTAGGTTTCAATATGACATGAGGCATAGAATGTTGTTTTGTAATTTGCCACTGAGTAAATTTTCCCTCGTGTCTACCTTATATATAACTTTTAAAAGTCCTAAGTCATCTTTGTGTTGATCAATACATTTCAGTCCACATTTGGGGCTAATGGAGCTAGCAATCCATCTAATTGAGGGTTTCCTTCATTTTCTCTGACAATCTGTTTGACCAAGCATTATGTTCTACTCTAGAAATATGTTTTTCCTGATGACATGTCCAAAGTAAAATTGCCATTATTTCTTCTAAAACTAATTTGTTCATTCACTTGTCAGTCCATGATATATGCAATATTCTTCACCAATATCACAATTAAAAAGTATAAATTATTCTAAATTCTTGTCTTACTGTCAAAGTTTCACATGTATATACAGAAATAATGAAAGCAGGACAATAAGTGACTTGAAAAAATAATAATAATTCATACCATTTCAAAAGAAAAAATGTAAGCAACTTTGGTGAAGATTGGAATTAGGTTTAACAAATTATCAATGGACATAACAATTGAGATGCAAAGCAAACAAACTACTATGAGAGGTATTTTGGATTTGAGCATATGATGAGAGAGAGGTAAAATTGAAGTTTGTTTTAAAACTCACCTAGGGTAACAAGATGTAGTATCAAATATGACATTCTATTTCATCAAAGGGATAACTTCTGCTTCACTTACTCAGTATGGAAAACATTATTTCTTGGCAGGAATACTTTGTCCTTTACTCATTAACAAAATGTCTAAAGGTTTATTTAGAAAACAGCTTGTACAACATTTAGATAATTATAGAATGAAAAATTAGATAACACAATGCATTAAATTGAATTAAATCCATTCCCTAAATTACATGGGAGTCGTGGTGTGGCACTGTGGGTTATGTACTAGATTGCAAGGTCGCTTTGAACTGCTGGGTCAGTGGTTCAAGCTCACCAGTTGCTCCTTGGAAACCCTATACAGGGTTCCTATGAGTCAGAGCTGACTCAACAGCACTTAACAACAACAATAAACTACGTGATATTCACAAACATACATGAAAGCTATGGTGATCATGAACAAAAATTATTGTTGGCATGTACTACCTTGGAAGATATGCTAGAAGTTTGGAGAGGTGTGTTGGCTTAAAGCTTCAATAAATTTGAGTATTATGGAACAGTTGTTTTAAACAGATGTGCACTAATATTTAGCAGAGGAAGGAGGAAGCTCAAGGCGGTATCCATAACTGGGAATCAAGTTATTAGTCATGAATTTATTTCTAATTACCCATCTGCCCTTGGGCAAGTCACCAAGCATTTCTGTAACCCACTCCCTTTTCTTTACAATGTAAATAATGGTTTACAAAAACTCAAAATTCTTACCCATTCTGCTTTAAACATTTACTATTTATATGTTTCTGTGTAACTATATAAACAGATCTGAAAACAATAACTTTTATATTCAAGGTGAACAGTAAATTTCTTCTGTCAATTGGCAATGTGGTATTAAGCAAATAGAAAATACTTTAAGGAGTCTTGATGTGTGCTTTCAGATAAGCATTGAACTGTGAATCACAAGGTCAATGGCTCAAATCTAGCAGTCACTTTTTGGAAACCCTATACAGGGTCATTAGGAGTTAGAACAGATTTGACAGTTCTTAATAACAACAACGACAATGTTAAATTGAATACATTTTATAATTTTCTAGAGATTTGAGCTCAGAATATCTAGACATCCTCCTGAAGATTAAGAATATAAAGAAATCTGGAATTCTAACTTCCCAAGGGGGAGAAAAAAGAGAAACCAATCATTTTATTTTCCATTTTTAGATTATGGTATCATTAGCAATAACAGACAAGCTACTGTGTCACCATACTATTAAAGAAAAAAAGCTTTTAATCACTTTACTGAGATTTTTATACTGCTTAATCACTATGCTATGTTATGGCATTGTAGGCATGTATTAGCATATATTAAGAGCAATACAGCAAAATCAAACATTCACAATATGTCAAAGATTTTGCAAAGAACTTGAAAGGCAAGACACTCATTTACTTCTTTAGAAATGCTAATTGATCATGAACAGTGCTCTGGAAGTTATCTACAGCAAACCTACTCATAACATTAGTCTGTGGGTTAGGAAAATAGCATTGCTCAAAAAATCTTTTACATGAACACTAAAAACCACCTTAGCAAACTTAAATCTTAATTGAAAATATCTAAAAGAAAGTTTGAAACCCAGAGGAAAGAAACAAATCAAGAGACTAGAAAGGATAATAAAAGAAACAAACACTGTAACCATAAATTTCCTTAAAAATAAAAGGTCGAAATTAAAATGTTGCTTTAGACGAAAATCTCAATAGGTTGTTCATAAATACATTGTTATTAAGTGCTGTCCAATAGGTTCTGACTCATAATGACCCTGTATAGGGTTTACGAGGAGAAGCTGATTAGTTTGAAAGACTAGCCTTGCAGTTCAAACCACCTTGTGGTCCAGAGATTATCCTACAGCATCATTAGGAAATAAAATTTCTTGATCATATATGTCTAAAAATTTCCACAATAATATCAAGGTGAAAAATTACAACAATAAAACCAAAAGGCAAGTATTTAAGGGGTTGACATAGACTCAGATTTAGCAGAAACTACATGGTCGACAAATATTTAATCATTGTTTTGCATTGAAAAAACCCTAAATAATTAAATTCAATTATAGAATAACTCATGTTTGCATATATGCTATTAAGAAGTACATTTTCAAATTTAAATCTATTTTGAACTCTATTGTTATTTGTTATAGGTGTTGTTGCTGCTAAATGCCATCAAGTTGGTTCCAACTCATAGTGACAACTCTATTAGCTGCCATACAATCAGCACCTGCTTGACTCAAGGATCTGTCTGGTTTAGAACCATCCTCATGATTCATTGTGGATCAAGCTATTGTAATCTTAATTTTATTTAGTGGCTGAATTTTCAGAAAATCTCCAGTTTCCTCTTCCTACTATCTCACAGTCTAGAATCTCCCCAGAAATGTGCTCAGCATTATAGCAACATTTAAGCATCTCCTGAATGACAGGAGTTATATGTGAATTAAATGCATTGTTCAGAAATGAAACCTGGGTCTAGTGAACAAAAGGGAAGAATTGTACCACTGGCCCACCCAGAATTCTACCACTGACCCACCTAAAGCTCACTTAACGTATACAGAGTGTATGATAGGCTGGCTTCTTAGTTTTCAGAGCAGATGCCCCTTATGTTATAAAAAGAAAAATAACTATATTTTCTTTTTTTCCTTTCCTAAGATTTAAACTTTTTATTTGGGTTAGTAGAACTTCCTTCTATCACTCGTCTATCAGTTTGTCAGAATGTGATAATTTGTGTGTCATTGTGATTCTGTAAGTTATGCCCCCAATGTTTAAGATATCAGCAGTATCAGCCATGGTGGACAGGTGTCTATAGAGTTTCTAGACTAATACAAACTAGGAAGAAGGAGAGGCAGACAACTTCTGAATGTTTAGTCACTGAAAATCTTAAGAATTAAAGTGGAACATTGTAAGATAAAATACCAGAAGGTGAGTCCTTCAGGTTAGAATGTCTTCAAAATATGACTAGGAACATTTGCCTCTTCAAAGTACTTCACCATGATGATGCAAATGGAGTAAAACTTTCAGGTTATTCATTTGCTTATGAAGTACAACTCAAAACTGGAGAAGCAATTGTAAACATCCATTAATAATCAGAACATGGAATATAAGAAGTATGAATCTAAGAAAATAGGAAGTTGTCAAAAATGAAATGGAACATATAAAATTGATATCCTAGCTGAAATGGACTGGTATTGACCATTTTGAATCTGAAAATCATATAATATGGGGAAAACAAATTCAAGAGGAATATTGTCACATTCATCAACATGAAGAACATTTTGAGATGCATCCTGAAGTTTAGGGCTAACTATGGAAGAATAACACCCATACACCTAGAAAGAAAACCAGTGAAGACAAATATTCAAATTTATGAACCAATCCTAAAGCTGGTGGTGATGAAATTAAAGAATTCTACCAACTTCATAAATCTGAAATAGATGAAACATACAAACAAAATGTACTGATACTGGCAATTAGAATGTGAAGGTTGGAGCCAAAAAATGAAGGATCTGTAATTACTGAAGACAAGAAGAATTACAGGATCACATCTAGAATATCATACAGTAAGAAACCAAAATGTCATTAAAAAGACTGGAAAGCAAGACAAGACCAAAAGAGATGTCAGAAGAGACTTTGAAACATGTTATATACAGTGTAGAGATTTTAAAGCAAATGGAGAAATGAGGAAGTAAAACAGCGAAAATTTCAAAGGACAGCTCAAGAAGACAAAGTCAAATATTATAATGAAATGTTCAAAGACTCGGAGTTAGGAAAACAAAAGATAAGAACATGCTCAGTATTTCTAAAAGTTGAAAGAACTGAGGAAAAAATTCAAGCCTTGATTGCAATATTGAATTCTATGGAGTACTGATGTGGTGCTGTGGGTTAATGCATTGGACTGCAAATTCGACTTGAACCACTAGGTCAGTGGTTCAAACTCACAGGCTGCTCCTTGGAAACCCTATACCTACTTGACGACACTTAGCAACAACAACAACAATTTGCAAACTATTGAATGATGCAGAAATAATCAAAAGAAGATGGAAGTTATACACACGGTACATACCAAAAAGAATTGTTCAATGTTCACCCTTTTCAAAGGTTAGATTATGTTCAAGAACTGATCGTACTGAAGGAAGAAGGTCAAGATGCCCTGAAAGTATTGGCTAAAAAGAACATACCAGGAATTGGAGGAATACAAATTAAAATCTTTCCACAAACTGTATTATTAAAATATCATGATGAAGCACTGGATGAACTCGCTCATGTATGCCAACAAACTTGGAAGATAATGACCTGGCCAACTGATTGAAAGAGGTCCATATTTCTACCCATTCCAAACTCCGACTCAACAGAATTCAGAAACCGTCAAACAGTATCATTAATATCACATGAAAGTAAAATTTTGTTAGAGGTAATTTTTTAAAATGCTGCAACACTACATTATCAGGGAACAGCAAGAAATTCAAGTCAGATTCAGAAGAGGATGTGGAATTAAGGATATCATTGATGATTTTGGATGGATCGTGGCAAAACAGCAGAGGAAACCAAAAAGATGTCAACTTGTGCTTTATTGACTATGCAAAGACTTTTGGCTGTGTGGATTATGGGAAGATATGGATAATATTTTGAAGAATGACTATTCCAGAACAGTTCATTGTGCTCATGTGGAACACGTATATAGACCAAGAGGCACTTGTTTGAACCAAACAAATGATACTGAATAGTTTAAAATCAGGAAAGGTGTATGCCAGGGTTGTATTATTTCACCATACTTATTCAAACTATATGCTAAGCAAAGAATCTGAGAAACTGGAACATATAAAGAAGAACATGGTATCAGGACTGGAGGAAGATATATTAACAATCTGTGATATGGAAATGATACAAAATTTGCTTGATGGAAGTGAAGTGGATTTAAAATACTTGCTGTTGCAGATCAAAGACTACAACCTTCAGTATGGATTGCACCTCAGTGTGAAGAAAATGAAAATCTTCACAACTGGACCAATATATAACACCATGAGCAAAAATTCAAGTTGTTAAAGACTTCATTTTGCTTGGATTTACTATGAACAATGGAAACAGCAGTCAAGAAATCAAACCACATATTTCATTAGCTGTGCCTGCAGCATAAAACATCTTTAAAGTGTTCAAGAGCAAAAATATCTGTTATGGGACTAAGGTGTGATCAAATCCATGGAATTTTCAATCACCTCACATGCATGTGAAAGTTGAACAATGAATAAGGAAGATCATATAAGAATTGAGACATTTGAGTTATGGTGTTGGAGAAGAGTATTTAAAATACCATGGACTGCCAGAAGAACAATTGCATCTGCATTGGAAGAAGTATATGGAGAAATCTCTTTAGAAGCCAGGATGGGGAGATTTCATCTCTCATAATTTGGACATGTTACCAGGAGGGACCATCATGCTTGATAAAGTGGAGGGTCAGCAAGAAAGAGGTAGTTCCCTATGATCATGAATTGGCATAGCGGCAGCAGCATTGGGCTGAAAGGCAACAACAATTGTGAGCATGGCACAGGAGCAGTGTTTGTTTCGCTGTGCACAGGATTGCTATGAGTCGGAACTGACTCAACGACACCTAACATCAACAAGAACACCAAGGACTCCCCTATTAAGACAAATCCTCTTAACGTGAGTTAAGGAAAATCCAGTTTGTCTTACTTTCTCCCTTACTTGTTTTACGTCTCTCACAATTATGTTTCCCTTTTCTCTAAGCTCCCAGTACCCTTGTGTTCTTCCTATAAACCGTTGTTTATAATTATTTCTCTTACTCTCAAGTTTCTGAAATCTATTTTGAAAAAAGAAAATCAACCATGTTAACAGAAAAATAAATGGAATTTCAGATCCTCATATTATTCTCATATCACATTTAAGGAACTGTATAGAATTAAAATATGAGTACTACATGAATATCATCCAGAAGGAACTCTTTCAATATTCTGTGATTTAAAATATTATTGCTGTTGTTAAATGCCATCCAGTTGGTTCCGACTCATAACCACCTTGGGTATATTTTCCAAGTAGCATATGGTGGATTTGAACTGCTCACTTGCATGTTAACAAGTCCAATGCTTATCTTACACACCAGAACTGGATAAAAAATGAATTATTACAAATCAAAATGTTCTGAAATTTTAAGTTACAGAATCAATTTCAACAGTTAGGTTTATCACAAATAATTAACTTTAAAACACTGGACTTGTCTTCTATTGCTTGGCCCTTAGCCATCCTATCCTCAGGTTCTGGTCAAATGAGTAACACTCCATTTGGATTCCAGAGTCTTATTGTTCTGTAGTTGCGATTTCTTAGCCGTGAAGCTCAACTGTCCCAGAAAGACTCTGAGTGTACTAAATGAACTGGTCTATTTGAAGCCAAAGATTGTTTCCAGTTGATACATTTGACTGCTCCTTTTTAGTCAATGCATTAGTCTTCAGAGGGAATTAGTGTACTCTTCTTTTTATACCCATAGGCTGTTAGAAAGCCTTGAGAAGATTTAAGAAGAGAGAGAAAAACAAAAAAAAATCAAAAGACTTCTGGAGTAATTTTAAAATCAAAGGTGACAATTGTAACCAAATAACAAACCTGTCGGCACTGATTCAATTTTGACCCATAGCAACTCCATATGAAAAAGTACAACTGCCCCATAGTTTTACAAAGAATTGAAATCTTTATAGTAGCAGCTGCTACATCTTTCTTCCAGAGAGATTGGTGAGATTGTACCACTGGTCTTTCAGCTAGCAGCTGAACTGCTTAACCATTGCATCACCAGAGCTGGTTTGTTGTGGTTGTTTAGTGCCATCAAGTCAGTTCTGGCTCATAGCAACCCTGACACAGTGTACAAAGTGTCCAAGAAGTAGCTGGTGGCTTCTAATTGTTGACCTTGCATTTCAAATGGACTATGTGGTTCAGTGCTTATCCTAGGGCACCAGGCCAAGACTCCAAGGGCTGGTTTAAGTCAACATAAATAATATGCTCTGCAAACCAAAAACTACTGGCTTAATCAGGCTCTATAAAAAAGAAGAAATCAACTTCAGTTAAATAGGTGGAAAAAATACATGAAAATTGTAACAGTACACTCAAAATAATTTATTCTAACTCTAAAATTTTTTGATGATTTTCTTTATAAAACTGGAGAATGATTATAATTGCTTTGATTAAATGAAATAAGTAGTCACTCGAAAGTTGTAATGGAAAAATGTGTGCATTCTCTTCTAGAAATGATGTTTCTGCAGCCTGGCATTCCAACCATCTGCATTTCTGTGAATTATCCCAGTGACATTTAAGCTAAGAATAGTTAATTGTAAGACTGATGAATAATAAGTAAATAGTTGTTTCCTCATTATTTTAAATAAGAGTTTTCAAATATTAGGAACTATGTTTATCAAAGAATAAAGAGAAATCAAAATAATATCAGCATTTGCCGTTGTTAGTTGTTCTCTAGTTGGTTCCAAGGAGTAGCTGGTGGTTTTGAGCTATGACTCCTGTGGTTCATAGTCCAGGAATGATCCAACAATGCTATGTCAGGAGAACTTTTTTAGAATTCATTTAATCAAACTTTACATTTCTATATACAAAATAATTTATTTTTCAAATGATACCTAAGAGTATTTCTTGATCTCAGAAAACAACTTGTCAAATACAATGTATTTCTATCCTCTTTATTTTTAGGGATAAGAGGTAAAAATTACAATATTATTAGTCTATTTTTCGTAGGGAATTTCCATTTTCTCTAAGTCATAGTAAACAAATAGGATAGAGAAGAACCATAGGGTTTCTGAAGCTGTAAACCTTTTTTTGAGTCAGACTGCCTCACCTTTCTCCTGAAGAATCATTGGTGGGTTGGAACAGCTGTCCTTTGAGTTAACAGTCTGATGTTTAACACACTACTTCAGTAAGATTTTCTTGCAATATAGAGAATATATATTTTGCAATTATGATACTGTTAGCAACTGTGGGTTAGACGCTGGGCTGTTAACCATAAGGTTGGTAGTTCAAACCCACAAGTTGCTCTACAGGAAAAAGAGGAAGCTGTCTGCCCCCATAAACATTTATAGTCTCAGACATTTTATGAGTCAGAATAAAAATGATGACAGTGGGTCTAAGTAGCAAAGTATAGAAAAGAGAAGATATGAGAGGAAAGCACGCCTATAAGGTGTAGAGGGTTATGTAAGAACGAAACGATTGCCTCTGGATCTTCTGTTTTTGGCTTTGACCCATGGGTGAGGAATTCCTTTAAGTACATTGTTGTTGTGGTTAATTGCAATCAAGTTGGTTCCTACGTTTAGTAACCCTGTATAGAGTTTCAAAGGAATGAGTGGTGGATTTGAACTGCTGAATTTGTGTTTCAAACAAACCTTGTGGTCCAGTACTTTTCCTACAGCTTTAGTACATAAGTTGTCATTTAAGACAAATTGAGACTCTGAGCCTTACATTAGTATCTGGCTTGCACGCTATATACTGAGGTAAAGTCATGTTGAACTTCATACTGAGAGACAAAAGGAAGTGTCAGACCTTTTATTTATGCCTTTGTTTCCTTTGAAGGTGTCCTGCTGATGCTGTAGGATAAGCACTGTCCTGTTAACCACAAGGTCTGCAGTTCAAATCACTAGCTACTCTGCAAGAGAAAGTTGAGGCCATCTGCATCCTTGTGGCACTGTAGGATCAGCAATGGACTGCATTCCATAAAGTCAGCATAGAAACCCCCCAGGTCCTCCTCAAAAACCCTATACAGACTCTCTGTGAGCCAGAACCAACTTGATGACACTTAACAACAAGAAGAAGCCCTTTACCGGGTCACTATGAGTTGGAATTGACTCTGTGGCAGTGGGTGGTATGTTGTGTTTCCCTTGTGTTATAGGCTAGATATTGCTAAGAATCTACATAGGAAGTTTGCCATTGGAGAACTTTTGAAGGAGATTACATGAGCTGTAACCAAATGGTACTCAGACCCACAGTGGTCTGTTGGATTGAAAGACATAATCAAGCATTTATCAGGGAGCAAAGGATTCATTCATTATTCATGTTTCAGAGGATTCAGAGGTTCAAAGAAGAAGTAACTGAGGAGGACAAAGTAAAAAGAATCCCAGATGATATCAAAGTTCATTGTGACCGAGAACCTTTCACATGCCAAACAAGAAAGACACACTCTTGGATGAAGAAGTAGAGGTCACACAAGATGGACGCTAATATATAGACACAAGGTCATGGTGTGAAACTGTAGAATAAGTACTGGACTGCTAACCATAAGGTATGTGGTTCAAACCCATCAGCTGCTCCTGAGAAACCGTATACAATATTGTTGTAAAGTGTCAAGTGTCATTGATTTCATTCCGATCCATAGCAACTCCTATGTATATATATTTATATATACCTACCATATATAGAGAGTCCTAGTATGGAGATGTAGGATAAGCACTGGATGGCTAACCATGAGGTTGGCAGTTCAAGCCCACCAGCCTTTCCTTGGAAACACTATATAAGATCACTATAAGTTGGTAGTGACTTGACAGCACTTAATAAAACAAGAGAATGATTGTGAGAAAAGTCAATATGAAAGAAACAAAAACAAAAACCAATTATTACTTAGTAAGTGTCTCAGGAACTCACAATGTATAAAACTAAACTCATTTTATTAAACATCCTAATTAGACAGAATACATGATACACTTATAATTTATTTCTAGTAATTTTAAAAAGATGTTAAAGATATCTGCAAGAGCAAACAGAAGACACATAAATGCACATAATTGTATACGGAGGGAAAATGATAAACTATTGTTACAAGTACGGCTTCCAGTTCATACATGCACAGGTTTATTCCAAACAAACTGTGTTGTAACATGTCTCTGTGATTAGTGGATGACTGTAGACAACTCCTCTCAGTAATAAACTTGTCTGAATCTCTTTAGGATGCTTTCAAAATAGAAGTAAAAAATATTTCATCAAAACAGTGACTTCAAAACAGGAGATGTACTGGAACTATTAAACTCGAGGAAGAGAGGTCAGCTCAGAAGATTACTGCTACAGTTTGTAGGGATCCAAAGGGATACTATTGATAGATTTTCCTGAAGGACAAAAAATTATCAAGCAGGCAATGAAAGATGTTTTAAGAAAATTGAAAACTGTATTGGTGAGAAATTCAGAAAAGTTGTGCTGAGGAATTTTGTTTCCCCATCACAACACGGTACTTGTTCATTCTTCAAGGGTAGCAAGAACTGTCTTATTTTGTTGGGAAATCTAACTCCAATGACTTTACAGCTGTGGTCTTGCTTCTTCAGACTTCTTTTTGCTGCCAACATTCAAAGACATTTCAAAGGAACATGATTTGACTCCTTCGAGAATGCAAAATCTACATTTTCACATGGTGTAAATCAAAAAGGGCAGAATTATTGGAGAAGAGTTAAAGAGAAGGAAACACCACTTTCAGATGTTTACAGAACTAGATGGAAAATATTATAGAGAAACAGTAGCTTCAATAGCTTCACATTTTGATAGTTTTGTTTAATAAAGGTTTCTATGGTTGTTTGGGGGTCCTGGTGTGGTGCTGTGGGCTAATGCATCAGACTGCAAAGCCATTTGAACTGCAGGGTCAGTGGTTCAAGCTCACCAGCTACTCCTTGGAAACCCTATACAGGGTCGCTATGGGTCGGAATCAACTCGACAGACTTCACAACAACATGGTAGTTTAGCAACTGTTAGAGTTACCCTCAGATCTATAGTGCTACAGTATCCAGATAATTCTGGTCAATGAAAAGGTTAAGAAGAGGAAAAAATTTTAATAAAATAAATTCTCTCTATGCCTGGAGAAATGTTGTCTATTAAGATAATTTGTTATGGAGTAGAAAATATAATTATTTGGTGTTTTATTAATTTAATGTTTGAAAATAAGAGAATTTTCTAATAGGAAGTAAGAGAAAAACAATAGTAATTGGGAGTCAATGTTTGAAGAAAAGGATCTTTCTTTGAGTCTGAACAATCACAATAACATGTGCATACTGTTGTTGTTAAGTGCCATAGAGTCACTTGCGACCCATAACGACCCTGTACAGAGTTTCAGAGGACCCACTGGTGAGCTTGAACCTCCGATTTTGCAGTTCAAACCAACGTTGCAGTTCCATGCATTTACCCGTAGCGCCACACCAGGACTCCAACTGTGCCTACATCATGCAATAATCTTTATATTAGTAAGATTTGAGTCGTGATTTGCATTAATTTATTTTAAAGGTAATATTTTTCACATAATTTATATTAATAGTTCTTGAATTATAAATAGAATCAAACCAGTGTTTAAATGGATTATTATAAAGAATTCTGTTTAAATTATTAAAATATCAGTATTTATTGTTTGAGGTCCAAATATAATTTCTGATCTGGGGGAATATTTTTGTTTCTCTCAGGAGAGTTTTGAGTTAGTGCAGAGAATGTCTAAATGAATGTGATTAACTGATACAACAGGGATGATTCTGCCAGAACACCTGAGTCCTACCTTCAACTTTGAGCAAATCACACAGCCAATACCTTAGCAACACAAGTAACTTAATACAGGGCAATATTTTCCAGTTGCAAAAAAAATATATATATATATATTACATGATTTCAATTCAGTAACTTTGGATATATATGCTGATCATATATCATATATCATTATTAGTTTTGTACGGGTACTTATACCTGTTTAGATATAACAATAGTAATTTTCTTATGATTGTGACAAGGATAAAGGTAGCAGGTGTGAGCCTCTTTCTATTTGGATTTGATTGTCACTGAAGCGACATAAGAATCAAGAAACTGACTTTTATATCTGTGTACCTTCCTTATATAATGAAGCTAATTATTCTAAAAATAATTGAACTGACATTTCTGTGGTAATACCGTCAAACCTGAGTGTCATAATCTTTGAAAAGAAAAGGTTGAAGTTTAAATGATTATTTCTTATTTATAGTACAGTAATTTAGCACAGCCTGGAAATTACTTTGTAGGATTAGAATAGATGTTAATCAAATCCAAACAAGATGTGAGAGAAATAATTGGAGTTAGGGTGGGGGATTAATTAAGAAATGCTTAAGAACTGTGGAATCCATTTATTTATGTAGAAATATACATACTAACCTTTAAGGAAGTTTTGATAGCAAATGTCTGACATTCAGAAAACCTTGTGGGTATTCCAGATTCATTTTAGAGTTAGCTGACTAAAACAAATGTGTTATATTTCTTTCTTTCCAAAGGTGGCATTTAATAGGTGGTAGTATATGATGTTAACCATGTAAATTACACATGTAGTTAATTATGCATTGGAAGACTGTTTTTCTCTAAGTTTGGTCAATAGAACATACTGGTTTAAAAAAATAGCAGGTACACACTTAAAAGTCAAATTTGTGAACCTCATCAATGTATTTCAAGTGGAATACAAACATTTGGATATTTTTAAGGACCAGAGAGGGTTTCTATGAACGCAAAACTTGAGAAACACAGATTTGGGCTGCTGCATGCTAGGGATACAAACATTTATTCATAAATTAAGTGTTGCTGTTGTTAAGTGCCACTCTGTATAGGGTTTCTGAGGAGGAGCTGGTGAGCTTGAACCTCTGACCTTGCAGTTCAAACAGCACTAACCCACAGTGCCACAGCAGGACTCCAATGCTATTGTTAGGTGGCAGTAAGTCAGTTCTGACTAACAGCAACCTATGAACAAAAGAATACAATAGTTCCCAGTCATGATCCATCGTCTCAGTCTTTGTTATGTTTGAATCTATTAGTTCAGCCACTGAGGCAATCATCTTAATGAAGGTCTTCCTCTCACGTGAGGATCATCTATTTTCCAAGAATAATGCCTCCCTTTAGAAATTGGTCCTGGAATCTTGTACAAAATATATGAGACAAAATCTCACTATCCTCACTTTTAAGGAACAATCTGACTGTCCTTCTTCCAAGATAGTTTTCTTGGTTCTTCTGCCAGTCTTTGGTATATTCAGTATTCTTAACTAAAACCATAATTAAAATGCATCAATTATTCCCTGGTCTTCCTTATTCATTATTCAACTTTCACAAACCAATGAGACAGTTGAAAATGCCATGGCTAGGGTCAGGTGCACCTTAAGTCTTGAAAAGACATCTTTGATCTTAAACACTTTAAAAAGGTATTTTGGGGCAGATTTGCCCAGTGCAATACATCCTTTGATTTATTGACTGCTATTTCCATAAGCATTGATTGTAGATCCAATTAAAATGAAATCATTGACAACTTCAGTCTTTTCCACATTTATTATGATGCTGTTTATTGATCCAATTGTGAGGATTTTCATTTTTATTTACAGTGAGCTGCAATACATACTGAAGGTTATATACTTTTATTATCATCAGTAAGTGCTTCAGGTCCTTTTCTCTTTCACCAGTTAAGATTGATCTTCACATTATAGGTTTTTAATAAGCATTCCTCCAATCTTGGCACTGCATTCTTCATCATATAGACCACTTCTCAAACTACTTGCTTAGCATACAGATTGAATTATATGGTGAAATGATATAATGCTGATTCACATGTTTCCTGATTTTAAAATTTCAGTATCCTCTTGTTCTGTTTGAATGTCTGCCTCTTGGTCTACATATAGGTTCCCTATGTTTTGTTCTGCTGTGCATAAGGTCGCTATGGGTCGGCACTGACTCGATGGCACCTCACAACAACAACAACAATGAGCACAGGTTCTCCATTCTTCACAATGTTATCCATAGTTTGTTATGATCCAAACAGTTTTTGCATAGTGAATAAAACATAGCAAACATGGTAGTCTCTGCTTTCAACCAACACCCATCTGACACTTCAGCAATGCTATCCTTCATTCCACATCGTCTTTTCAATTTGGCTTGATGTTCTGGCAGATTCCTGAGGATGTACTGTTTAACATTTTTTAATTATCTTCAGTAACATTCTACTTGCATGTGATATTAATGATGTTAAATAATTCCCCCATTCTTTCGGCTCATCTTTAGAATGAGCATAAATATGGATTTCTTCCAGTTGGTTGGCTTAAGTAGCTCTCTTGGTGTAGATTAGTTTGTTTCCATTGTTACATCAGTTTATTGAAACTGTTTATTTCAGGTGGTATTCAGTTACTTCCTGGAGCCTTGCTTTTTTCCAATGCCATCAATGCACCTTGGACTTCCTCCTTCTGTACAATTGAGTCTTGATTATATGCTACCTCTTGAAATGGTTGAATGTCAGCCAATTTTTTTCAGCATAGTGACTCTGTGTATTACTTCCATTTCCTTTTGATGTTTTTTGTGTTGTTCAATAACATGCACTTGTGGTACTGTAAGATAAGAACATGAGTGCTAATTGAAAGATCTACTGTTCAGACTCACTACCTGGTCCATAGGAGAAGAAGAGGTTTTCTGATCCCATAAAGTTTTACAGCCTCAGATACCCTATATGTGGTTGCTAAGATTTGAATTCAACTGGATGTCAGGGAATTGGATATTTTTAGTGGTTGTTGATAAATATTTTGTTCATAGAATTTTTCAATATTGCAACTCAAGACTTGGCTTTGTTTTTTAATTTTTTTTTTTTTAAGTTTGAGAAATGCTGAGTGTGTTGTTTCTCTGACAGAGAAGAGCTCTTTGAAGAGTTAAAGAATAAAGGTATCACTTTGAAGATGAAGATGTGCTTCCCCCAATTTACAGTATTTTTAATCCCTCATTCGCATGTGAAAATTGGACAAAAATTGATACATTTGAATTATAGTGCTGGGGAAGGATATTGAAAGTACCATGGACTACCAGAATAACAAACAAATCTATGTTGGATGAAGTGTACCCAGAATTCTCCTTAGTAGCAAGTATGTTGAGAATTCACCTCTCATGTATTGGACAAGCTATAGAGGAGCAGTCATTGGAGATGGATAGCAAGCTTGGAGCATTAGTGAAAAAGAGAAAGAACTCACATAAGATGGATTGACACAGTGGCAGCAGCAATGGGTTCTAATTTAACAATAATTGTGAGGATGATGTAGGGACTGTTGTGAATAGGGGTCATCATAAGGTGTAACCAACTCTATGCTTCCGACTCTATGGCACCTAATAGCAACAACATCAACAACAAAATGAACACTGGAAAGAACAGGAATTGAGGTGATCTCTGAAAGTTATGTACAAAACATATCTGAAGCAATAAGAGAGCATCGTGCCCTGGTGTGCTACTGCAGTATCATCTTGGACTGTGAACCACAAGTTTGGCAGTTCAAATCCACCAGCTGCCTCAGAAACTCTATACAGGGTTGCTATAAGTCAGAACTGACACAATGGCACTTAACATAACAACAACATTATTTTACATACACATGAACAAATCAACTTATGAAATTTTATTTGCCAATTTAATGGTCCTATGTAAATAAATTTTATCTAAATAATGCAGCTTAAGTATCTTTCAAATTACATATTTGTATAGCATAAAAATATGCAAAAAATTGAGATTTAGTATGTTAATATTTGTCTTTCAACTGGAGAAAAATGTCCAACTCCATTTGAATCTAGTGAATATATGTTTCATTGAATCATTTAATTTACTTTCTTTAAAAATCAAATATATTTGAAACAATAGCAGTGAAAATAATACAATAATTTCAGTCAATCACAGAACACAGGTATGAGATTAGTACAGGATGACTGGAATTATTTATGATAATTTTTAGATTTGCTCTAATTGGCAAATAATTCATTTCAATATTAATTATTCATTAAATTACTCAACATTAATATATTTAGATTGGCAGAAATTTATTTCAATATTTGTTACAGTCATATTGATTAAAATGTATGCAAATCTTGAAATTTGTTTTCCAGAAACGCTTTCTACGTTATGAGATTTTAAATTTGTATTTTATTAAGAATGAAGAAACATTTTAATTTTTTTACATTTGGGAAAGCAACTCCACTCAATTCCAAAGTATTTTAAATTAGATTCGTAGTTTTCGTTTTGTAACTTAGTAAACATTTACATAGATCTCTTTGCCTTTGGGACCCCGAGACTTATCCCTTGGGGGACTTGATGAACCAAATCTGAGGTCCCATGATAGACTTTCATTTAACAGAAATGTGTAGGTAGAAGACTCAGGAGGGGTACATTCCAAGTAGATTTTGAAGATCAATTCAAGACAGAAAGGATATGAATCACACAACACAGTTTTCAGGTCATATCAAGCTTATGGTAAAATATAGTTTGTATCCAGAAATGGTTATGGCCACAGTCTCAAGTCGACTGAGCCTGTAACTGTAGGAAATCCTAAGTGATAAAATCATTTGGATACTAACCCCAAGGTTGGCAGTTCTAGTTCACTCAGAGGCACCTGGAAGAAAAGTCCAGGTTATCTGCTTCTGAAACTCACTACCAGAGAACCCCTATGGAACACAGTGCTGCTCTGCAACACAGGGGTCACTGTGAGTCACAATCAAGTCTACAACTAGAGTTTTGTATGTTTGTTTGTATTTGTTTTGTTTGTATTTTATTTTGTTTGTATTTGTATTTGGCCCCACCCTCAGTTTCCAAAATGATGAGTGTTTCTGCAAATTTACAAGTTTTCATCTTAACTTTTATTTCCCTCTGCTTTCAACTGTGTAAGTTGATTCAAGATGATTGATTTTCAAATTACACAATATATCAAACATGTCAAGTCACTTTTTCAATTCTTAAACTATTCTTGTCCTTTGATTTTTAAAGGATTCTTTCTCATTTATTCATTTCCTTGCAATGGTATTCTTTATATCTAGTTCAAGTAAAGTATTGCTGTTACGTGCTATTGAATTGGTTCTAAATCATAGGACCCTTCATACAGCCTTGTCCTGCATTATCCTCACAATCACTGCTATGTTTGAGCCCTATTATGCAGCCTCTGTGTCAGTCCATCTCATTGAAGGTCTACCCCTTTTTGGCTGACCCTTTGCTTTGCCATGCATGATCTCCTTTTCCAGAAAATGAGCTCTCTTGGGAACATATCCAAAGTTGAGTTAATGAAGTCTTACCATCTGCACTTCTAAGGAGCATTCTGAGAGAAATTTTTCTAAGACATTTTACTTTCTTCTGACAGTCCATGATATAGCCAGTATCCTTCACCAATATCATAACTGAAAGACATCAATTATTTGACCTTATCTAGTGTGGCTATGTGAGCTAATGCGTCAGACTGCAAAACTGTTTGAACTGCAAAGTCAGTGGCTTAAGCTCACCAGCTGCTCCTTGGAAACCCTATACAGGGTCGCTATGGGTCAGAACCGACTCAACGGCATTTAACAACATTTGTTGTAATGGAGTCCTGGTATGGCGCTGTGGGTTAATGCCCTAAACTGCAAAGTCTGTTTGAACTGCAAAGTCAGCTGTTCAAGCTCACCAGCTGCTCCTCGGAAATCCTACACAGGGTAGCTATGGGTAGGAACCAACTCCACAGCACTTAACAACAACAACAAATCCATTGTAAAGAATTAACATGCATATGAGATGATTGAAAAGAAGATATCTTGAGTCAGATGCATCTTAGTCCTCAAAATGATAGATTTGCTTTATAGAGGTCTTTTGCAACAAATTTACCCAATGCAATACATTGTTCTATTTCTTGAGTGCCACTTCCAAGGGTCCAAGAAAAACAACATCTTTGAATTTACATAAAATAACATACTTTCAGAAAGTAACTCATGCTTCTCTTATAGGAAGAAAGCATTTTACTTTTCCTAAAACTATGCCCTTCAGAGTGTTAATTTATTTGATTTTCAGTAAACAGCTTATTTTCCAAACTTAACTAGTTTTTTCCAAAGGATAATCAAAATAAGGTGATTAAGAAACGTTGGGGATTCAGTCTTCATGACTTACTTCATTAAACTGCCAAAGGCCTTTCAGGGAAACAATCATAGTAAGCAAAAAATATGTCTCATAATGTGAGTCTGGCTTATCCTTAGAAGTGCAGATTTTCCCAAGGGCTCATTTCAAATTAGAATAAGCTGGCTAAATGAAAACAAAGCTAAGGAACAAAAGAAATAGTGACAATTTTTATAATTAATCATAGTACATTGATTTTCACTGAATTATGATCAATATGACTCGAGTGATATATATTTGCATGTAAAAATGTTTTTATTGCCATATCAGTGTCAGCTTTAAAGATGTCAATAACCATCTCATAAAATATTCCTAAGGTTCCATCTATAATGCCACCACCTCATGTGTTTTGACAAATAGTATGCCAATTCAATCCCTATTTTATTGCTCTGGGCAGGACTCTGAACATTTCCCAAGTGTTTATTTTATTTATTTTTTGATACTCCATGATACACTTTTTTAAACTATTCAGGCTTACATATGTAAATTACCATTTTATCAGCAATCAGGTGCTTTGAAAACAAATCCCATTGCAGGAACATATGTTTATACAGCTTCCATAGATCTCTAGATGTCTGGTTTCCTATTTGCTGATGACTGCAGGGATGATGATTTTTTTGGAGAATGAAGCCATTGGTCATGGGTGCATTTGATGTAGAAGCTGCTGGTGTCAGTTCCATTGATGTCAATTATTGAGCCAGTTTTTATTTCCTTTCCATGACATCAACTACTTTTGACATTTCTATTTTTCCTTATTTGAATGACAGCCATCTATATATATTTGTAGGCATTCATCCTACATTTTGGAATTTAAGCTCCTCATTGGCTATATCTAAAGCATTGAGCTTCCCAAGTGGTTTGTATTGTTTTTTCATTCTATTATTTCTGTCTTTGAATTATTGTTGTTGTTGTTGTTAGGTGCCATTGAGTTGGTACTGACTCATAGTGACCCTGTGCACAACAGAATGAAACACTGCCCGGTCACTGTGGGTCCAAGCTTGAGCCCACTAATGCTGCCACTTTACCAATCCATCTGACTGGAGGTCTTACTCTTTTTCTCTGACCTTCCACCTTACCAAACATTATATCCTTCTCCAGCGACTGGTCCCTCCTGACAGTGTGTTTGAAGTACGAGAGATGAAGTTTGGCCATCCTGGCCTCCAAGGAGCACTCTGGCTGTACTTCTTCCAACACAGATCTGTTGGTTCTTTTGGCAGCCCATGGCACTCTTAAAATTCTCCTCCAACATCATAACTCCAATGCATCAATTCTTCTGTGATTTTCCTTATTCCTTAATTAACTTTTGCATGCATATGAGTTTACTGAGAATACCATAGCTTGGTGAATTTTAATGTAGATAAATAATCAGTCACTACTATATTGCTTAGAACATTCTTAGTCTCATTTAACAAACTTTCTCCTACTTTAAGTTTATGAATATGATACTTCATGCTAATAATTATGAGTGCTGATGCTGTTGATATTGCTGGTAGGTGCCACTGAGTTGGTACCGGCTCATAGCAACCCTATGTACAACAGAATGAAACATTACCCAATCCTCTGTAAACCTCAAAATATTTATTATGCCTGAGCCCATCGCTACTGCCACCGTGCCAACCCATCTCACTAGGGGGGTCCTCCTCTTTTTCTCAGACCCTCCACTTTACCAAGCATGATATCCTTCTCAAGGGTCCCTCCTGATAATATGTTTGAAGTGTGAGAGACAAAGTCTGCCCATCCTGGCTCCCAAGCAGCATTCTAGTGTACTTCTTTCAACACAGATCTGTTTGTTCTTTTGGCAGTCCATGGTAGTTTCAATATTCTTCTTCAGCATCATAACTAACATGCATCATTTTTTCTATGGTCTCCCTTATTCACTGTCCAACTTTCAAATGCATGTGAAGTTACTGAAAATAATATGCCTTGGGTCAGGCACACCTTAGTCCTTAAACTGACATCTTTGCTCTTCAACACTTTATAGAGGTCTTGTGCAATAGATTTACCTAATGCAATATATCATTAAATTTTGTGACTGAGACTTCCCTAAGTGTTAATGGTTGATCTGAGCAAAATGAAGTCTTTGATAACTTCAATCTTTGCTCCATTTATATGAATGCTGTTTACTGATCCGGTGGTGAGGTTTCATGTTTTTTTTTACACTGAAATGCAACCCCTCATGAAGGCTGTGATCTTTGATCTTCATCAGTAAGTAGTCTAACTCCTGTAATGTTTAATCAAGCAAGATTGTTATCTTCATTTTGCAGGTTGTTAATGAGTCTTCCTCCAATCCTGATGTCATCTTCTTCTTCATATGAACCATTTTCTCAGATTATGTGCTCAGCATACAGATTAAATAAGCATAGTGAAAGAATGTAACCCTGATACACACCTTTCCTAATTTTGAACCAGTTGATATTCCCTTTTTCTGTTTGAACAAGCTGCTCTTGGTCTACATACAGGATACTCATGAGCACAATTAAGTGGTTTAGAGTACTCAATCTCCACAATTTTATCCTTATCTTGTCATGATTCATATAATCAAAAGCCTTTGCATAGTCAATAAAGCACAGGTAAACATATTTCTATATTCTCTACTTTTAGCCAATATCCATTTGATGCCAGCAATGATATCCCTCATTCCATGTCCTCATGGGAATCTGGTTGGAACCTCTGGAAGTTCTCTGTAAGTGTACTGTTGCAATTGTTTTTGTATTATCTTTAGTGAAATATTACTTGCATTAAATTGAATATCTTGTATTAAATGCAGTAGGTATCTTTCTGAACTTTCTACTTGTCTGTGGATGTCCTACCTATAATTTAGCAAATTCTGTAGAATAGTTACTAGAGTCTTTTTATATCTGGCAGAGTAAGTAACCTTCCTCGCTCATTTTCAAATCTGTCTTCATTGTTCTTTGTTATATGCCTTTTCCATGTAAAATTTAGGATCAACTTGCCAATTTATTAAAACACAATAAACCAGGATAATTGCTAGTTTTGACTGGGTATGGATGGAATGTATAGAGCAGCTTAGGGAAATATACATTTTAAACATTTGGAGACCTACAACCTAAGAATACTAATATCCCTCCAGTTTTTCTCAATTTCACTTTCTCAAATTTCAGTTAACAATAACAGATTTCTCACACATATTTGATTGATTCTTAGATATTTGATGTTTTAAATTATATGGTAATTAATAACCCCATCTTATATAAACACAACTGCATATATATATGCAATATTTATTAATATGTTTGGCATTGATCTGGTATCCAAATACATTGCTAAATGTATTCATTAATTGTAATAATTTATCTATAGATATCTTTTGTTATGACTCATATGTAAATATGTCATCTATAGTAATTATTTTTGTATTTTTTCAAATTTTTATACCATATGCTTGTGTGTGTACTTATATATACATGTATATGTTACTTATGTACTAGGTAGGAACTTAATATACAGCAATATTCAGTGAAATTGGAAAAAATATTAGTATTTTCTTGCCTTTTGATTTTAGAGGAAAATATTTCAACATTTCAGATAAAGTATGATGTTTGATATAGATCTTCTGTATATACTTTATAAAATTTATTTAAATTTTAATTGTGAACTGAGTGATAGTTTACATGGAAGAACATTGGCTTTATACCATCGTTTTATTGCAATAGTTACAATCTCCTCCATGCATCATCATTCAACAATATTTGCTTCCATTCCCTTTTTTGAGGGGGTGGGTTGGAGGTGGGGTATGTACAAGACATACTCTGGAATATATAATAATTAAAACAACCAAAGGGCACATTCTGCAAGTCTGCCTCCTTGCTGCCAGCATCTAGTCCCTCTCTTTGTATGAGTCTGGAGTCCTCAGCTTCTCCCTCTCTCCATGTCCTCATTTCTGCCTCCATCTCTGGTGTCGCTGTTTCACTTGTTAGGGTCCCACACTCTTCTTATGCTCTTCGCTCTTGGTGGTCTTAGGGTGCTCTGTTTCTGTACTGTAGGATTAACTACTCCCTCATTTTTGTTAAAAACTTCTACCTTTACAGTCATAACAGTCCTAATTAGTCATGATAACAATTGCTCACTATTGAATCAAAAGAATCTTATCCCCATCACTTTTCACCAGACCCGCCTAGACAAGATGAAAACTAATCAGTGGGGACTCCCCCACACACTCTTAAACTAAACTCCCCCTTGAAAACTTGTAAGCCAGTCACTTCCTGCCTTTATCGTCCTCTCATTTTATTAGGTAGCCAATGCCTAAGTTGCCTGTCCCTATCTACCCTGTATAGAGAGGTGATCAAAGTAAAGACTCCTCCCCTCTCTGTTGGTATTTTGAGGTACTACATACTTAAATATAGGTCAAGTTCATAAAATTATAGCAATTTACACTTGTTTCATTTATCAAAAAAAAAATTTTTTTTTAATCTTCCTCTAGTTGAGTTCTGATTATCAAGCCATTAAGGCTAGGTCAAATATACTTTTTATATACAAAAAGAATTTCCAAGAAAAGACTTCTAAGATTTTATATTACAAACAAATGTTCAGAATTGTCAAATATCTTCTTTTCATAACTAAATATGCTACTTTGATTGTTTCTCCTCTCATTTGCTAATAAAGTGAATTACTTATCGTTTTTTGGTTTTGTACTAATATAAAAAAATCCTAGAAATGCTGCTGAATGACTTATCGCCCTCTAAGGAGCTCTGGAAAGAGCTTCGGTAGTATAGTGGTTACGAATTGGGCTGTGAACCGCAAGGTCAGCAGTTCGAAACTACCAGCTGTTCTGAAGGAGAAAGATAATGCTTTCTGCTCCCATAAAGATGTACAGCCTCAAAAACCCTGTACAGGGTCGCTATGAGTTGGAACCAACTCCATGGCACATAACCACCACCACCACCAAGGAGCTCTGGTAGTGTAGTGGTTATGAATCAGGCTGCGAACCTTCAGGTCAGCAGTTTGAAACTACCAGCTGTTCTGGAGGAGAAATATGAGGCTTTCTGCTCCCATAAAGATTTATAGCTTTGGACTAACTCCATGGCACATAGCAACCCAACCAATAACATGTCTGTGTGGAGTCCTTGTGTGGTGATGTGGGTTAATGCACTGCACTGTAAGATCAGTTTGAACTGCAAGTTCAGAGGTTCAAGCTCACCAGCTGCTCTTGGAATTCCTATATAACTCACTATGAGTTGGAAACAACTTGACGGCACTAATCAAAAATAGCATATCTATGTAAGCTGTATATACTAGGATAAGTAAAGAATTATCCTCATGCCAGATATGCTAAAAAGCCTGGCAATGCCGTTGACTGATAACTACATTGAACATACATGATTCTATTGAATAGACAAGTGACAGTGGATTATGTGGCAAGTCATTTGCAAACCAACCATGGCTCCACCTATGAAATAATCACAAAGCTCTTGAGTTTTTAAAAGTGTGGGCAAGAAGAGTTCTGAAACAATTCACATAAGAGCAAAACAGAGGTGTTTGGACATCTATAAACAAATTTGAAATGATATTTGAAGGAAGGTAAAATTTTCTTTAAAAAAATCATTACTGGTAACAAGACATGGATTCATCACTACAATTCTAAGAGTAAACGGCTGAGTATGGAATTGAAACATTCTCAATTGCTGAGCATAAACAGTTTAAAATCAACCATCTGTTCTCAGTTTTCTGGGATTCTCAAGGGCCAGTATTGGAATCCTATTAGAAAAAAGTTTCAACAATCAACAGTACTCATTACATTGAGATGCTCTGTGAAGAGCTGAAACCTAAACTTCGGATTAAATGAACAGGACTGCTATCCAAGGGCATTGTGATCTTGCATGACAATGCACATCTGTACACTTCTGCCCACACTGTTAACACTCTGCAAAAACTTCATTTTGTTGTGTTAAAGCATCCTCCCTGTAGTCCTGCTCTTGTTCTATCAGACTTTAACCTGTTTTGTCCCTTAAAAGCAGCCCTTTGAGGATGAAGATTCACCTCTGATGAAGAAGTAAAGACAGAAGTGCATTCATGGCTTGCAGTTCAGCCTAAAACAGTTTTGTTTTTTTTTTTTAAAGGGAATGTGAAAGCCTGTTCACAGATGGACAAAGTGTATTGAAAAACAAGAAGGTTATGCAAAAAGTGATATATTTGTCTTTTCTAAAAGTTTATTAAAATAAATTCTAAGGTCACAGTGTGGAAATTTTTTACTCATCCTCAGAGATATATGTCTTGATAGTCCCTCCTGTGACAAATCAAAGGTTTCTAATTTCTAATCCATGTATTGATGTTGTTGTTGTTGTTGTTGTCAGGTGCCATTGAGTTGGAACCAACTCATAGCTACCCCATGCACAGCAGAACGAAGCAATGTCCGATCCTGGGCCAACCTCACTACCGCCGCCACACTTGAGTCTATCAATGATGCCACCTGGCTGATCCATCTCGTTGACGGTCTTCCTCTTTTTCTCTGACCCTCCACCTTACCCAGCATGACATCCTTCTCCAGCGACTGTTCTCTCCAGACAATATGTCCAAAGTATGAGAGACGAAGACTAGCCATCTTGGCCTCCAAGGAGCATTCTGGTTGCACTTTTTCCAAAACAGATCTATTGGTTCTTTTGGCAGTCCATGGTACTGTCAGTATTCTCCTCCAACACCACAACTCAAAGGCATCAATTCTTCTACGATCTTCCTTATTCACTGTCCAGCTTTCGCATCCATATGAGGTTATTG
>NW_006408523.1:35927330-35927841 GCF_000296735.1 Chrysochloris asiatica | reverse complement strand
AGACTGTGCTCTTTGATCTTCATCAGTAAATGTTTCAAGTCCTCTTCACTTTCAGCAAGCAAGGTTGTATCATCTGCATATCTCATATGTATTGTTAAGTGCTGTTAAATTAGTTCTGACTCGTATAGACCCTGTATACGTTTTCCAGGAGTGACTGGTGACTTTGAACAGCTGACCTTGCAGTTCAAACCAACCTCGTGGTCAAGCGCTTAAATTGCAGTGCACATCAGAACTCCACTCCTTGTATTACAGCATACTCGCCTTGAATTTTACGTAAATGGAATTCTATACTGTTTTGTCTTTTGTGCTTGTCTGTTTCTCACTCAAAGTTATTTTGTGGGAGTCATTTCTATTGGCAAACTGAAATTTGGACAATTAATTGCAGTGGCATTCCATGTGCAATTAAATCACAATTAATCTTTTCTACTTCAATGATTATTTAAGCAGTTTCTACTTGAGTTTATTATAATGCTATTTAATGCCTGTTGTTGACTGTTGTTAAGACCGTTGA
>NW_006408523.1:35923977-35927230 GCF_000296735.1 Chrysochloris asiatica | reverse complement strand
ATCTTTTCTACTTCAATGATTATTTAAGCAGTTTCTACTTGAGTTTATTATAATGCTATTTAATGCCTGTTGTTGACTGTTGTTAAGACCGTTGAGCCAGTTTTGACTCATAGTGATCCTGTATAGGGTTTTCAAGGAGCTATTGGTAAACTAAATTTTTGGTCCAGTGCATTATCCCACAGAGCCATACCAAGTCTCCATGTAGAGCCTAGATTCTGTGAACTGGCTGATCCCTAACTTGCTGCTTGGAATTGATGATAGCCTTATTTAACAGTAGTATTCTGTCTTTCAGATTAGTCATAAGGCCCAATGTAGTGGAGGATTAATGGGAAAGATTTCCAGGAAAAATGATACAGAAACAGGAATAGATACTGTTTAGGTGAAATTCTCTATGGTGTTTCTTCATATCCTGAGGTATATTTTATTCCTGGCTATCATTTTCCAGTACATTTTATAGCAATCAAACTTGGAAGATAGAGACAGTGTCACCCTCTGCGGTAGTTCAGAGATTTGTTTCCAAAACAGCATAGTAAACATAATGACTTCCTCCAGGGCAAAGATTGCCTAGGTTTGTTTCAAGCCTTCCTTATAAGGTTGGGCATTTACTGTGAAGTCAATACATAACACACATATCATTGGCCAGGACCAAACTCTGCATAATCTCCATGTAATTTTAGGAAATGGGTCAAGCTGGATATGGGTCAAAGCTTTCATATACCCTGTGTCCTATTCCAAAGTCCTGTCTCTGATTCAGAAATGTTGATCTTGTGTATCTGGTAAGATCTGTAAAACTGTGAAAGGCTAACTTGTGTACACATAAGCAGACTAATATCTGAGTGTTCACAGTTCTTGCAGTGTATATATGTGTTTTATTCTGGAAAAATTTAGATAAATTTTAAATCAGATTTGTTGTTGCTGTTGTTAAGTGCTATTGAGTTGGTTCTGATTCATAGTGAGATATGTATATATTCTGAGTCCTAGTGTGGCGATGTAGGGTAAACACTGAATTACTAATCTACTAATTACAAATTTGGTTGTTCAAACCCACCAACCACTCCTCAGAAACCCTGTATAGTGTCGATGAGTCAGAACTGACTCTACAGCACTTAACAACTACAATAGGAATTTACAGAATACAAAAAATGTTTAAACAAACTAATGCAGGGTTGGAGGTGCACATTCATCTATGCTAAGAAATTGAAAAGACATCTACCTGGCCAACTTATTGGAAGAGATTAATATTTATGCTCATTTCAAATAAAAATATCATAATGGGATATATAAAGATAATTAAAAAATGGTTGCAACAATACATTGACAAGGAACTATCAGAAATTTAAGTCACATTCAGAAGAGGATAAGCATTTTCCTTCAATATTGTCAGTTCTTTATCATATTATACCTCTGAATGTAACTGAACATCAATCAATTTTTTTCAGTACAGTATATTCTTTTTTCTCTTTTTTGATACTTCCTGCGTAATTGAATATTTTGCTAATGATGCTAATTGTTGTTAGGTGTCACTGAGTCCGTTCTGATTCATATCAACCCTAGGCACAACAAAAGAAGATACTGCCAGATGCTGTGCCAGCCTCACAATTGTTACCTTTAAGTTCATTGCTGCTGTCACTGTGTCTATCCATTTTGTTGATGGTTTTCCTCTTTTTCAATGACCTTTCACTTTACCAAGCATGATATCCTTCTACAGGGACTAGTTCCTCCTGACAATATGTTCAAAGTATAAAAGATGTAGTCTGGCAGCCAGACTTTCAAGGAGCATTCTGGTAGTACTTCCAACACACATTTGTTTGTTCTTCTAACAGTCCATAGTGGTTGTGGTGGTGGTGATGTTCTGACTCAGTTCTGACTCATTGTGACCCTGTATATGGTTTCTGAGGCTGAAAATCTTTACAGGAGCAGAAAGTCTTATCATTCTCCCACATAACAGTTGGTAGTTTGAAACTGCTTACCCTTAGGTGAGCAACCAAACTCATAATCATTATGCTACCAGAGCTCCTTCTAGTAGTCCACAGTAATTGTAATATTTTTCTCCAGCACAGCAATTCAAATACATTAATTATTTTATGTTTTTCCATATTCAATACCTAACGTTCTAATGCACATGATACTATTGAAAATACCATGGCTTGGGTCTGGCACACTTTGGTCCTCAAACTGACATCTTTGCTCTTGAACACTTAAAATAAGTCTGTGCAGGAGGTTTGCCTAATGCAATGTGTCGTTTGATTTCTTAACTGCTGCTTCCATGAGTGTTGTCTTTGATAACTTCAAACATTTTCCATATATCATGATGTTACTTATTGATCCAGCTGTGAGGATTTTTGTTTTCTTTACATTGAGATGCAACCCGCAATGAAGGCTGTGGTCTTTGATCTTCATCAGTAAATATTTTAAGTATTTTTTGTTTTCAGAAAACAAGGTTGTATCATCTGCATGTTAAAGGTGTTAATGAGTCTATCTCCAATCCTGATGCCATGGTTTTCTTCATATAATCCAGCTTCTGAGATTTTTTGCTAAGTGTACAGATTGAATAAGTATGGTGAAAGAATACAACTCTAACCTTTAATTCTTGGAAAACAAACTTACAGAAATCTTGGGGCTGTTATCTTTTGGATACTACAGTCCTTACAATATATGATCTATCAGAGGTCTTCCGCTTGCTACCTGATCCATACATTTGAGATTTGTTAACCCCACAGTTGCATTCTTATCAACAGAGAAAAGATTGAAGTTTTCAAGGACTTCATTCTCCTTGGATCAATAATCAACACTCATGGAAATAGCAATCAAGACATCGAATGACGTATTGCATTAGACAAATCTGCTGTACAAGACCGTTCTAATGTGTTGAAGAGCAAAGGTCTCGGCTTGAGGATTAAGGTGCGCCTGATCCAAGCCATGGTATTTTCAATAACCTCATGTGCATGCAAAAGTTGGAGCGTGAATAAGGAAGAATGTAGAAGAATTTATATATTTGAGTTATGGTGTTAGAGGAGAATATTGAAAGTACCATGGGCTACCAAAAGAACAAACATCTGTATAGGACAAATGTAGCCAGAGTGCTCCTTGGAGGCCAGGATTGCCAAACTTTATCTCTTATATTTTGGACATATTATCAGGAGGGACCAGTGGCTGGAGAAGGATATCATGCTTGGTAAATTGGAAGGTCAGAGAAAAAGAGGAAGACCCCAGCAAGATGGATTGGCAAAGTGGCAGCCTCAGTGGGCTCAAG
>NW_006408523.1:35911327-35923262 GCF_000296735.1 Chrysochloris asiatica | reverse complement strand
ACTCCATGGTACTTAACAACAACAACAATGGGATGTGGGGAGTCCTGGTGTGGTGTTGCGGGTAATGCACTGGACTGCAAGGTCAGTTTGAACTGCAAGGTTGGAGGTTCAAGCTCACCAGTTACTCTTTGGAAACCCTATAAAGGGTCGTAATGAGATGGAACAGACTCAGTGGCACTTAGGAAGAACAATGTTTAATAGTAATGTTTTGGCATTGGTTTGGCACTGTGGGATAAAGCACTGGACTGAAAGGTCAGTTTGAATCACAAGATCAGCATTTCAAACTCACCAGGCACTCCTTGAAAACCATATGTAGTGTTGCTATGGAACTTTGGTTGCCTTGGAAGGACCAGACAAAATAATTTCGCCAGCCTCATACTACTTGAGTCCTGTTGTGGCACTGTAGATTAATGTGCTGGACTTCAAGGTCAGTTTGAACTGTAAGGTCAGTGGTTCAAGCTCACCAACTGTTCCTCAGAAACCCTATACAGGGTTGCTATGAGTCAGAACTGACTGACGACATTTACCAACAACAACAATAGTGCTTGTGGGAGTCCTGGTGTGGCACTGCAGGATAATGCACTGAACTACATGGTAGGCTTTGAACCTCAAGGTTGGTGGTTCAAACTTACCAGTTGCTCCTCGGAAACTCTATACAGGGTCACTAGGAGTGTAACCAACTTGACGGCACTTAAAAACAAACAATGGTTTGAGATCACCAGCTGCTCCGTGGGAGAAAGATAAGGCTTTCTGCTTGTTTGAAGATTTACAGACTAGGACACCTTATAAAGGTCACTATGAGTCAAAACCATCTTTATGACACTTAGTAACAACAATACATACATGTATATAACTGTTTCACTAGATATGCACTTCTAGACTATCCAGACACTCTTTCCTTCTGGCAATGTTATAAAATTAACATGATTTGAAGTAGTTGTCAGACTTAATGAAGTTTGCCTGTTTCCAGAGCACTTTTATCACTTCATAGTAGCAGACTGAGAATCCATTTCAAATTCTTTGGATTTTGTCCAGGTGGCCCTAAATTCCCAAGTTTGTTTTTTCAGCCTCAGAGATCTTCAAAAAACTTCTCAAACTCTTAGCTGCTGCTTCCAAAACCATTCATTTCTGTTTCTAAAAAAGGATAAGGTCCCAAATGTCTTTTTTCACCTATTTAGTTTTCTGTTCTACCTCAGAAATTGATGTCACTGTAATGTACTGCCTTACAGTTGTTTGATGTGTGTTCATTTAGTTCAAAATACTTTTTCTCAGTGAAGTGTTATTCCAAAGCATGTAGTCCACAGAAGTAGAAGTCTCATTATCTATTGAACTCAATTTGCTTATTTTAGTATAATTTATCTAAAGTGAAACATTTCTTCCAGTAGGTCTTCAGTCTGTCATTTATGTCTCTTTTTCTTTGTCTTTGCCATCTATCCTGGCATCATATCTAGCCACATAGGAACTCACGAATGTGTGGTATTTATTTTCAAGCAGAAAATTCTACATTGTATTAATTATGAAAAGTCATGTGTGTTTACGTAATACACATAAATATCATGTAGAGATATAAATATGGCTTATAACGTAGTGATTACGAATTGGTCTGTGAACCACAAGGTCAGCAGTTTGAAATTACCAGCTGTTCCATGGGATAAAGATGAGGCTTTCTGCTTCTGTAAAGATTTACAGCCTCCAAAACCGTTTACAGGGTCACTATGAGTTGGAAATGACTCCACGGCACATAGCCACCACCACCACATTTGGGAAGAAATCTAAAGATAACTACAGAAAAAAACAAATCTAATATTTTTTTCCAAGACAATGCAAAAATATTTCAGGCAACTTACCAAGAACAGCAAGCACTTGGAGGAAAAAAAATAGTATGTTTCAGGGACCAGAATAGAATGCCTCTGAGCTAACATTATTTCAATGGGATCCAGAAAATCACAATAAGCATTGTTTAGAATACAAATTTATAGAACACATCTAATCACAATATTACTAATTTTGTGGTATGAAATTATAGGTGATATCATCAGCAATTTTCATAATCATTAATTGAAGAGTAAGGAATGTTATACTAAGTCAACTGTAAGTTCTTAGAGCTCCTCATCATTATCAAAATAGTTCATCAAAGTAATTATATGTATATGCTTGTCTTAATCTTTTGAACTTAGAGTGTTTAAATATATGGGAAAGATGATTGCTAATGTCAGCTAACTTAAATCACATTGGTCTGAATGTAAAGTCTAGAAATTGTGTAAAATGGTAGTTCATTAAACTATGATTATAGTTCCTATTCTAGACAAAGTGTTTCACTTAAAGTTCCTACCAACTTAATAGCTTACTGTCGACATGGTATACAATTTTCTTTAGTACAATGAACATTGTTGTTGTTGTCAGGTGCCATCAAGTCGGAACCAACTCATAGCGACCCCATGCACAGCAGAACAAAACAATGTCTGATCCTGGGCCAACCTCACTACCACTGCCACAGTTGATGCCATCAATGATGCCACCTGGCTGATCCATCTCGTTGGGGATCTTCCTCTCTTTATCTGACCCTCCATCTTACGCAGCATGACATCCTTCTCTAACGACTGTTCCCTCCTCGCAATATGTCCAAAGTATGAGAGACGAAGTTTAGCCATCCTGGCCTCCAAGGAGCACTCTGGCTGCACCTATTCCAAAACAGACCTATTGGTTCTTTTGGCAGTCCATGGCACTTTTAGTCTTCTCTTCCAACACCACAACTCAAAGGCATCAATTCTTCTACGATCTTCCTTATTCACAATGAACATAGGACACAGTAATCAGTTTGTTTTAACCTAGTAGGTAAACCAATATGCCTTCAACAACTTTCTTCAGAGTTAGGTAATTTCTTGACACCTTAGTCTTCAGGTATCTTTGCTGTTTCTGAATAGTAGTATATTTGAACTCACTAGTGTGGCACTTTAGAGTCAGCCCTCGACTGTAAACCACAAAGTTGAAAGTTTATACCCATCAGCTCTTATTCAGAAATGCTATGCAGGGTCGCTGTGAGTCAGAACTGACTTGACAGTACTTAACAATAACAGCATATGAATAATATCATGCTAAAGAGTGGTGCTGTGGGATGAAAGCACTGGACCACAAGGTTGGTTTAGACCACAAGGTCGGTGGTTCTAACTCACCAGCTCCACCTTTGGAACCCTATACCGGGTTGCTGTGAGTCAGAACTGACTCAACAGCTCTTAACAACAACAAAAGGGCTCCTAGTGTGGCACTGCAGGGTAAACACTCAATTGTGAACCACAAGTTGGGCAGTTCAAACACACCAGCTGCTTCTTGGAAACCTTGTCAGGTTTCCTAACAACACCAACCAAAAGGGACTATACAGTTCAACTTAGCAAATAATTGAAACGATATGATAATACATTTGTCAGAGGGTAAGGAATGGATCCTACAAAGTATATTTGCCTTCTGTTTTAGGGATGGTTATGGGGTCCCTTCACACCATAGAATAAATACCTTCAACTTTTATTTAATATCACTACTATAAAACACAAGAGATTTTTGATGTAACCAGTTTATTTGGTGATATAAAAGACAATCAAGATTGAATGAGATCTACAGCAAGAGACATTTACCTAGATATTGTTTATGTTAGCCTGGAAACAGGCAAGACTTCATGTTATGTTAACTAAGTGTACCTATCTCTTGACTCTGACACAACAAATCTAAGATTACTTATGCATCTGTGACAATTCAGAATGCTCTAAAAACACTAAACACTATGAGAATTCACAGCTAGAAACTAGAGAGGTGATTTTTTGATTTTGCTGCATGACCACGAAATTATGTTTTTTTTCATAAATAGCTCTCAGATTGATAATAGGGATGTCTTCCTGGTGTATAGCCATTCTTAGACAAATGTCATTTTAGACAAAATCCCAAACTCACTGCTATTGAACGGATTCTGACTCATATCGACCCTACTGAACAGGAAGGAACTGTCACAAAAGTTTTCCTATGTTGCAAATCTTTATGAAAGCAGGCTGCCATATTTTTCTCCCACAAATGGTATGTTCCATTTTGGATAGCAGCTGAATGTTTAGCCACTGTGCCACCAGTGATCCTTTATTTACAACAGAAAGGACCGTAACAGTGAATTAAATAGGTAGCGTAGTGGTTACGAATCAGGCTGCGAACCTTAAGGTCAGCAGTTCGAAACTACCAGTCGCTCCGTGGGAGAAAGATGAGGCTTTCTATTCCCGTAAGGATTTACACACTCGGAAACCCTATACAGGGTCGCTATGGGTTGGAACCGACTCGAAGGCACTTAACAACAACAACAACAAGTAAGATATAATTGAACTACCTTTATTATGAATGCAGTGCTTTCCCAAAGACCTCAAGAGAAAAGACATTCCTTTTAGAGCAGGAACTATATGTAAGATTAATGAATCTGAATTCCTATAACTAAGAGTATTTTTGTTATGACGTTGCTGAGTGTTCAACTTACAAGCATCAGTAAGCAACTCCAAAACCCCAGTAGTGCTTAGGTGGTTTAGTTGGTGTCATCGAGTTTGTTCTGAGTCATACTTATCTTGTGCACATGAGAATGAGATACTGCTCTATTCTCATAATCCTTGTTGAGCTTGAGTCCATTGATAATGTTACTGTGTCAGTCAATCTAACCAGGTTCTTCATCTATTTCATTGATCCTTTACTCTTCTAAGCATGATGTCGTCCTCCAAAAACTGATCCTCCTTGACAACATGTCTACAATTTGAGAGAGGAGTCTTACCACTCTCACTTCTAAAGAGGATTCTGGCTGTATTCCTTCCAAAACAGATTACCTGGCAATCCATGGTAATTTTAATATTCTTGGACAACACCATAATTCAAATGCACCAAGTTTTCTAGGGTCTTCCTTACTGATTGACAGATTTTCATATGCATATCATTGTTGTTGCTGTTAAGTGCCTTCAAGTCAGTTCTGACATATGTCATTTAATTTTCTGACTACTACTACCATGGGCATCAATTATGGTTCCAGGTCAAATGAAATTCTTGACAATGTCAATCATTTCTGTACTTATTATATTGTTGATAAGTGGTCCAGTTGTGAAATTTTTTGTTTTCTTTATGGGAAGGTGTAAGCCATACTGATCTTAAACAGTAACTGCTTCTAGTCCTCTTAAATTTCAGTGAATAAGGTTGTGCCATCTGCCTGCCACAGGTTGCTAATGAGTCTTCTTCCAATCGTGATGCCATATTCTTCTAGGATTATTTGCTCAGGGTACAGATCGAATAAACATGGTGAAAAGGCTGCTCTGTCACTCACCTTTCCTTATTTTAAATCATGCAGTATTCCCTTCTTTTCCACACACTGCCTCTTGTCAGATTAATCTAAGTACTCTCAATTACCTTTGATTAGCCTTGAGTTAACTGTAGAACATAAAGTTGAAGCAGATGAGATTTGACTTTAAATAATGTCCAGAATGAAGGAGGTGAGATTTGACTTTAAATAATGTCAACAATGAATCACTGTTTCACAAACCTGTCTGAACATAAATATCACTTGGAGAACTTACTAAAAAGTAATGGATATACGACTTCCCCTATAGATTCTGGTGTTTTTGTGTTAGGGTGATTCCAAGCTTTACTTTTATCAAAGTCCTTAGATAATCTCTTGAAAAAAGATTGAAATAGTTCTGAACTAAAAATAATACCATGTGAATAAAAGTACTAATTATCAACAGATGTTTGAAACTTATTTTATTATCATTTAAAAAGCACACTTTTGTTTATAATAATGACACAATTATGCTTTGAAATTTTTCAAAAATGGCATTAGGAAAAAAAAAAGTTCAATTGTAGAATGCTCTCTCCAACTCAACAATCTGGAGACATGTAAGTTATTACTATGTTGATTGTAAGTAGCTTGGGCATAAAAGTGCAGAAAGGGAGAGCTGATTATCTGTAGCTCTCTAACATAACCATACTTTGCTTTCAAATTCCTGGCAAGGATTCAGTCAGAAACATCTGCAAGAATTTAGCATTGGGCCACATATTCACTGATCTAGCTACCTGTTACTCTAATTACTACACTATACATTTTTTTTTTTTTTTTTATTCTACCTCTCTATGTTACTGCTGGGAGAGCATAGAAGTA
The DNA here is from genome assembly GCF_000296735.1 of Chrysochloris asiatica. Taxonomy (NCBI): domain Eukaryota; kingdom Metazoa; phylum Chordata; class Mammalia; order Afrosoricida; family Chrysochloridae; genus Chrysochloris; species Chrysochloris asiatica. The sequence continues at coordinate 35,917,102 of NW_006408523.1, read as the reverse complement.
ACAAGACAGGGGACAGGAGTCTAAGAAAAGAAAGTAAAAGAAGGGAATACAACAAAAAAACAGAGAAATTGAACTTGGAAATCGTGTCAAGACTGTTCATATCTCATAGTTTCTGCTACTGTGATAGCCACAAAAGCAATGGAAAATGTACTGAGGTGAGATAATATATTTGTTCAAATGATATGGGTATAAAACAGACCACTAAGGTTGCGTGTATACAATAAAAGAGGAGGAGGTATGCTTATGTTATGTATTTGCTTCCATGCACACCCTTCAATTCTTGCTCATAGTATTTCTTCAATGATTTTTAAGCAAATGATAGCCCAATAATTTCTACAATTATATTCAGTTTTTGCCAAATCTGAATATGTTTGGATCGACTGGATCATGTTTTTAGTTCTGGCTGGAAGACAGTATAAGTTATACACATCTGATTTTGAGGATCTAACTGTGTGGCACTGGACAGCAAGGCTGGTTTGAACCACAAGATTGGTGGTTCAAGCTCACCTTGGTGAATCAAGCTGATCCTTGAATATCCTATACAGGGTCACTTGAGTCGGAACCAACCAGCCAACACTTAACAACAAGAACAAAAACAGGAACCCTATTATCTGGGGTCCTGGTATTACACTGAAGGATAAGTACTGAACTTCTAGCCAGAAGGTTGATGGCTCAAATCCACTAGCCCTTCCTTGGAAACCCTATACAGGGACACTATGAGTCAGAACTGACCTAATGGTGCTCAAAAATATTAACAAAAATCCTGTTATTTACCACGTGTCTCAGTTTGTTATAAAATGGTGGCTTGCACATGGTTGTGATGCTGGAAGTTATGTCACAGGTATTTTAAAGGGTATTTGGGTCACCTATGGTAGATAGACTTCAGTGGAGCTCCCAGTCTAAGACCAACTAAAAAGGCCTGGTGATCTACTTCGGAAAAGTAGCCAATGAACAGCTTATGAATCACAAGAGAATATTGTCTGATACAGTGCTGGAGGATGAGCCGTGTGGATTGGGAGGCACGGCATGATGACCACAAAATCATAGCAACAGTCATGAAGATGATGCAGGAACTGGAAATAGTTTGTTGTGTTTATACGTACGGCATCCATGAGCTGGAGCCAACTATAGGGCAATAAACAACTAACTGTGTTATCCATTGAAACTGAATTTGAAAAAAAGAAAAATAGAAGCATGTACAGTTGAAAACCTGAGAGGGAGAGTTTTGAAAGAGACAAATATCTGAAGTACTATTAAATCTCATAATCATGTAAGTTTATTTCTTAGAATCTTCATTGTTTTTTGAGTCACGAGCTTCCCGTTTATTACCTTTTTTTTTTTTTTTTTTGTAATTGTGAAAGAAAAATATATTTAATCTTCCATTAGCATGATAGAATTTATCATTTATGCTGCTGATAATGCAGTGTGTAATGAGGCTGGGTTTATGTATTCCAGAGTGTCCTCAGAAAATCTGTTTTTAATAGTGACAGCTTGTTCTGCCATATAGTGTCATCATGCAGTGGCACTATAGTAGTTTCTGCTAATGTCTCTTCTTTTCCAACACAATGTGGAAAGCACAGTCTACATCTCTCTATACACTAAGGGATGTCCAGTGATGGTGTCTCATAAACTTTAGTTCGGTTTTGCAATCTTTCCTTTTCTGAGATGCCAATAATGGAACAAGTTCCTTGTCCTGAATTTACAAATAGATTTGTGCCTACTTGAAATACTTGGGATGATAATTAGGAAGTAATATGATTGTTTATTGGTCCTCACCACTGGACCAATAAACAACATTCTTATCAATGGAGAAAAGATTGAAGTTGTCAAGGACTTCATTCTTCTTGGATCAACTACCAACACTCGTGGAAGCAGCGGTCAAGAGATCAGACGACGTACTGCATTGGGCAAATCTGCTGCACAGGAACTTTTTAAAGTATTGAAGAGCAAAGATGTCAGCTTGAGGACTAAGGTGCGCCTGACCCAGGCCATGGTGTTTTCAATAGCCTCATATGGATGCGAAAGCTGGACAGTGAATAAGGAAGATTGTAGAAGAATTGATGCCTTTGAGTTGTGGTGTTGGAGGAGAATACTGAAAGTGTCATGGACTGCCAAAAGAACCAATAGATCTGTTTTGGAATAAGTGCAGCCAGAGTGCTCCTTGGAGGCCAAGATGGCTAAGCTTCGTCTCTCATACTTTGGACATATTGTCCGGAGGAAACAGTCGCTGGAGAAGGATGTCATGCTGGGTAAGGTAGAGGGTCAGAGAAAAAGAGGAAGACCCCCAACGAGATGGATTGGCCAGGTGGCATCATTGATGGACTCAAGTGTGGCAGCGGTAGTGAGGTTAGCCCAGGATCAGACATTGTTTCATTCTGCTGTGCCTGGGGTCGCTATGAGTCGGTTCCCACTTTAAGGCACCTGACAACAACAACAACATGGGGTGTTGTGGAGTCCTAGTGTGGTGTTGTGGAGTCCTGGTGTGGTGTTGTGAAGTCCTAGTGTGGTGTTGTGGAGTCCTGGTTTGTAGAAGAACCCCTGTACTGCTGACCACAAGGTCAGTGGTTCAAACTTACCAGCTACTCCTTAGAAAACCTATACAGGGTTGCTATGAGTCGGAACTAACTCGACTGCACTTAACAACAACAATAACAACATGTGGCATTGTAGGATAAGCACTGAACTGGTAACTAAAATGTAGGCAGTTCAAACCCACCAGCCACTCTTGGAAACCCTACACAGGATCACTGTTAGTCAGAACACTCTCATCAGCACACAACAGTAATAGAGATTAAAGTAAATTTTGCTTCCATTAAAAAAAGAGAGAGAAATGTTCTGAGCCTTTTGTGTGCTATATATTACTTTGTTTACAAAGTTACTCTAGGAGTTCGGTAGTTGGGTACTGTTTTCAGTCCCAAAATTGAGTATCATAGAAACTAGAGCACACTCAAGTACTCTAAAAGTATACAAGTAAGTTGATTACAGATTTTCGAATGCATCCATGCCATGTGTGCGATCTTCATTTCCAGTAATAATTATCAGCAAAGTTGATTTAATTCTTTCACTCTTTCCTCACTTATTTATTTTCTTCCATGACTAAATAGTTCATTTTATTTCTAAATGCTCCCAGAATAAATACTTATTTCCAAATGTTGCCAAAATGCTTGGGATTAATCATTAAACTGTTTTTCCAAAGAACGATTCACTCACAATTCCACTATTCCCCAGTGGTAAAATGCTGTTAATCACAGGTTTTTACAACAAATATTTGAGCATTGCTTCTATAAAACATTTATATTTAAAAAATAATAATAAAATGTTTACATACAGCCTATTGCCTGTTAGACTTAATTAGTCTTATTTTATTTTAGTAGTTTTACTTATTTTTGTTTTGTTTTCAATAATTCTGTAGCCTAATAAGGTTTTGACTACTCTTTTGTGTTATCTGTTTGGTTTCTGAAGATTGCAATTTGTTTATTCTCTTAAAGAGAGTCACTTATCTTTACTTAAAGTAAAAAATATTATTTTGATAGTAAGAAATGTGTCTCAAAACTGAAGGCCGTGTGCAAAGGAAAATTAAAGTCTTCTGAAAATGGCTAATAAAATAATGGGAAAATGCTTAATTTCACAGTCCAAGGAAAGTTCTAACAATCATACTGTGGAAAAAGTAGAGGATGCTACTAAGAAAGCATGACTTGTATGTTATTTTGACTCTTCCCTGAAGGTTTTTTTTCCTATGTATCAGTTTCTCTTTCAACTGATCTGTTTAGATCTTCTTTATACCCAAGACAAGAGCCTTACTAAAAACATCAATTGCTATTTTTACTTTCTTTACCTAGAGGCAAATAATATATTTAAATATTAATCTGCTCCTAAACCTCAACATCCACAAAGTGGTCTTATTAGTTCAGATTCTGTCTTATGGCATTCTTGGTCCAATCAACTTTACCAAGAAGGCAGTTTCTTTTAATTTGGGGCAATGGTAACAGTTTAGGAAAGGATGCTTAGTGATGGATGGTCAAATTCTTACACTAAAATTTCAAGGTGGCATAGAATCCCTTTAGCCACTGCCTGATGAGGCACTGTAGGATAAGCACCAGACTGCAAGGTCGGTTTGAATAGGAAGGATGGCAGGTCAAATTCACTAACCATTCCTCAGAAACTTCTATATTGGGTTGGAACTGACTCAATAGTAATAAAAAACAGTAACTTATTTTCTATGCTTATACGGAATCTATATGAGAGAGATGAATTGACCTACAAACATGGCTCTACCTATCTATTTCCTCAAAACAACTTCTATACGTAAACTTTGACTCATATCCAAAGATTGCAACCAATCAAATTGAACTTGTGTTTTCATATTGTTATGAATTTAAATAAGATTAAACACTAAATCCATTAGCATTTTATTTAATTTGAATTGCCTATATCACTGCCTCAATTTTTTGTTCATGTTTATCTAACTTGAATATTTAAGTTAACCAATGGATGCTTTACACTTGCAAAGTAATCTTCCTGGGCAAAAAGTTCATATTGTTAAAGGGAGATATTTGAAGAATTCAATGCCTAATTGGACATACTGGTAGTTTTTCCTTGCAGTTATAAAGTAAATGCTTTCTGTTTAGCACTGAAAACCTCATCTCCTATGGTTCGTATTTATGTTTCATCTATGAACAGGTGGAAGAAATTTGCATGCCAAGAAGCCTCCCATGGTATTCACAGTTTGAGATTTTGAACTAAAAGGAGATCATTTGACTTGTAAACAGCTTTGGCTTCAATATAATTGGCATGAAATTGACACTACATCACACAGGCATGCTATGGTATATTACCCCTCACCCAATAAAATGTTATTAAAGCAGTAGCAAACCAAGCTTTTAATTGGTAACTCAGAATTTCTAAAAAAAAAAAAAAAATAACAGAATGCATCCTTAATGATTAAGCCTAAAAATATTTTCTGAATCAATAAATATATGAAGCCTCACTATAGTTGCAACTCCAAATTAATAGTGCAAGTAGTATCTTTTGAACTTTGGTTAGTGTTTCCCTGTGACAATGTAATTCTAGTAGTCTCTTTCTAGGTCAGAAAACCAGAATGATTTTCATGTCCCTTTTCAGAATCCATCCTTGGGCTCCTTACAAAAGTACAGAAAAATATTCCAGGCACAGAGATATTATAGCTATAGCTGTGCTAAAAGTAATAGTAGGATGCTCTTTAAAATCTTAAATCATTCCATCATTATAATTGATTTATTAAGCAATTTATGGCACAGGGGTAACAAAACAAAACAACCAGTCTTATTATTGTCGTTGTTGTTAGGTGCCATTGAGTTGGTACCAACTCACAGCCACCCTAGGCACAAGAGAAGTAAACACTGCCTGGTCCTGGGCCAACCTCACTATTGTTGTCACGCTTGAGCCCATTGATGCTGCCATTTTGCCAATTCATCTCACTGGGAGTCTTCCTCTTTTTCTCTAACCCGCCTCCTTACCAAACATAATAATATCCCTTTCCAGTGACTAGTCCTCCTGACAGTATGTCCGAAGTATGAGAGACGAAGTTTGGCCATTGTGGCCTCCAAGGAGCACTCTGGCTGCACTTCTTCCAAAACGGATCTATTGGTTCTTTTGGCAGCCCATGGCACTTTCATTATTCTCCTCCAACACCATAACTCAGAAGCATCAATTCTTCTATGGTCTTCCTTATTTACTGTCCAGTTTTCGCATGCATATGAGGTTATTGAAAATACCATGGCTTGGGTCAGGCGCACC
>NW_006408523.1:35906517-35911227 GCF_000296735.1 Chrysochloris asiatica | reverse complement strand
CTGGCTGCACTTCTTCCAAAACGGATCTATTGGTTCTTTTGGCAGCCCATGGCACTTTCAATATTCTCCTCCAACACCATAAATCAGAAGCATCAATTCTTCTATGGTCTTCCTTATTTACTGTCCAGCTTTCGCATGCATATGAGGTTATTGAAAATACCATGGCTTGGGTCAGGCGCACCTTAGACCTCAAGCTGACATCGTTGCTCTTCAACACTTTAAAAAGTTCCTGTGCAGCAGATTTGCCTAATGGTTTCTTGAATGCTGCTCCCATGAGTGTTGATAGTTGATCCAAGAAGAATGAAGTCCTTGACAACTTCAATCTTTTCTCCGTTGATAAGAATGTTGTTTATTGGTTCAGTGGAGAGGAGTTTTGTTTTCTTACATTGAGATGCAATCCAGTCTTCCTCTTACCTATGGTTATATCGATTACACTGTTTTTGTCACTGTTACCATTTGGCATTCTTTTTTAAATACACCCTTTATGATTGTTAGAATTCTCCTATGAGATATTTTCTTTTGAACTAAGAAATGAGTTTAAAGGTGATTTCATTTTTTTTTCTGATTATTTTCATTTTGTCATCTACTTTTTCTTAAGTTTTTTTTTTTTATCAATATGCAAGCAAGAACATACACTGCACTTGTAAGCAAAGAGCAACATGACTTTAAACAAACTGATGTAAATAAGTGCCATCAATAGTTCTTTCATTGTTGTTGTATGCCATTGAGTCAGTTCCAACTCATAGTGACCCTGCATAGGGTTTTTGAGGAATGGCTGGTGAGTTTGAACCATGAAACTTGCAGTTATAAACCGACTTTGAAATCAGGTGCTTATCCAAAGTTGCCACACTAGGACTTCACCAATAGTTTTTACTATCTATAAATTAACAGCTCATTGTTGATGTTAGGTGCCAACAAGTTGGTTTCAACTCATAGCAACCCAGTGTGACAGAACTGAACTGCTATATAGAGTTTTCTTAGATGCAATCTTTATGGGTAAGCACTGGACTACTTACCACAAGGCCAGAAGTTCAAACTCACCAGTTGCTCCTTGGAAACCCTATTAAGGATGGATATGAGTTGGAAATTACTTGACACAACTTAATAACAATAGCAGTCTTTATGGAAGCAGATCCCTTGGTCTTTCTCCTATTGGAGCCTCTGAGTGGGTTTGAATTGTCAACTTTAGGTTATCAGCTCAGGACATGGCAGTTTGAGCCACCAAGACTCCCTAGTAACTCATAATGAACTTTATTTTTTAAGATGTCAATCCCCAAGCCAGAGCAAAAAATAATAAGGCAGAAGTTTTGTTGAAGCTGAGGTACTAGTATTTATTAAGCTTCTCAGGTGTTGCTGCCGGGCAGCTAAGTTTGAGAAATACTATGCTGCTACACATTTAAATTTAGTTCTTAGGATCATTTTTCACTGACATCCTGCTATAGTCTCTCTTAAGCACAGCATCAGTGGAGTGTTGAATTAGCACCCTGAGGTCACATACAATTTTTTCTTAGTAACAGCAGGTCCAGAGAATCTAGATCCAAACAGAAACTATATTGTAAAATGCTTTTCTGAGCATCAGAGAAGCTGGAAGTTGCATCTCAAATTATATTTAGTCTAATATCTTTATCTTATATAAAAGTAAAAAAAAAAGGCCTAGTAAGGATATTGATTTCCCCAAAGTCAGAAAATACGTTGGGAACTTGACTCAGAACATAAGTCATAAGACATCCAGTGCTAAGGTTGTCTTATACAAAGGGAGTGACAGAAGTAAGGGCAATAATACACTTCTGCTAAATGCATTTAAAAATTCATAGCAATCAGTTCAGCTAAGGTCTAGAAGGGACAGGCTGTAAAATACCAAGTGAAATGTATTGAAAAAGATTATTACAGACTTATTGGCACAGAAAGTAATGATATAATGTCCTCCCAAATAATGAAATGATGTAAAATAAATTCATTCAGTCTAGGAGGAACTTAGGAATTGGGGGGGGGGGGGGGGAGGGGAGACAAGAAACAAACAGATTCAAAGGTAATGGCTATGAATAGGTTGTTAGAAGCATTGCTTTTATTTGTTTGTTTGTTTGTTTTTAATTCAATCTCTAATCCCAGAGTTGAAAGCAAAAAATTTCAGATATTTTGAAGAGACAATCAAAAGCAAATCATGTTTTGTTCCCACAGTTAAAATAACTGGAAACTTACCCAAAAGCAGCACCATGCAAGCTGTGACTATTGAAAGCAGTAAGACTTGATAATACAGATAGAAAAGGAAGAAGAAAAAAATCCCACTGCATTGAGTCTATGCCAACTCATAGTGACCCCATAGGACACAGTTGAACTGTTACATAGGGCTTCTGAGACTGTAAATCTCTATGAAAATTGATTGCCTCATTCTTTTCTTCTAGTGCAGTTAGTGGGTTTGAACTACTGACCTTTCATTTAGCAGCCCAATACTTAACCCACTGTGTCACCAGGACTCCTTTAATGCAGAAGAGGAACTTCTACATTTCTGTTGGCTCCAGTTCCCACTATTTCATATGAGAATGGGAATATACTTGGTATTACTACTTAGTAAAACTGATAACAAGTCATTACGTGTGAAGCAAGATAACTGTGTAGATCTGAGACAGTGGTAGGCAGAATAAAGACTCCCAAAGATGTTCTAATGCCAGAAACTTGTGAATATTTTATCTTATTTGCAAAGGTTACTTTGCAGATGTGATTAAATTAAGAATCTTGAGATTATCCTAGATTATCCATGTAGATGCAATGGAATCAAGAGTCCTTATTGGACAGAGGCAGAAAGGTCAGAATCATAAAAGGTCATGTGATTACAGAAGTAGAGGTCAAAGAGAGAGATTTCAAGACGTTTTTTATTGGTTTTAAAGATGGAGAGAATGGCTGCAAACCCAAGACTTCAGCAGTTTTTATTCTGGACAGGGCAAAGAAACAGATTCTTTCCTAGAGAATTCAGAGAATGTAGTACTGTGGACACCTGGATTTTTAGTGATTTTAAAAATCTTCAATTCAGATTTATAAAATAATAAATCATTGTTGTTTGATATCAATAGATGAGTTGTCATTTGTTACTGTCACAATACAAATCAAATCGGAAACTTCCTTATCTCACAGAAAGTTCTATCACACCAACTAAAAAAGAATATCAACTGTGTCCTCTAGGTCAGCCTTTTCTGTACTAGAAAAGACCAGAGGTCACCAGTCACAGATACCTCTGTTGTTGTGGCCCGATGCCATTGAGCTGTTCTGATTAATATTTACTCTACGTTCAACTGAAAAAACAAACAAAACCAACGTCTGCTCCCGTGCCATCCCCACAGTCTCGGCTCTGTCTGAGCTCATTGTCACAGTCTCTGCGACGAGCCATCTGATTACAGATCTTCCTGCTTTTCGCTGACCCTCTAATAAGCATGATATCCTTCTCTAGTGAATTACCCTCCTCATGAATTGTTCAAAGTGAGAAGTCTCCCCATTTCACTTTTAAAGATCATTTTGGCTAAAAAATGATCTTCCTCAACAATAAGAAGCATTTATTAAAGCATCATTTGGAATCACTAAATATTTTCTTTATGGTAGAAGGCTCTGCAGTGCTGCATAGATTCTTAGAACCTTCCAGTTCTCCATTACAACGGGAACAGGATGTTCACAAGTTTGTGATCTCTAAAGATGTTTGTTTGCTGATCTAATAATTCCAAAAAAACTGGGCTATATAAAGATGAACATAACATCAGTATTAGAAGAAAACTGATTAACAAATGTAGATGACACAATTTTCTTGCTGAAAATAAACTGGACTTGAAGTACTTACTCATGAAGTACTTACTTGAAGTACTTACTCAAATCCTTTAATATGGATTACATCTCAAAATAAAAAAATTTAAAAAACCCTTTCAACTGGACCAACAAGCAACCTCATGATAAACAGATGCCTGTGGAAGTACCAGATAGGAAACCAAAAGGCATAATGTTTTGGGAAAATCTGCTATAAAAAGACCTCTTGAAAATATTAAAAAGAAAAGTTATCACTTTTTTTTTTTTTACTAAAGCCACCTGACCCAAGCAAGCCATTGTATTTTCAGTCACCTCATATGCATGTGAAAGCTGTATAATGAATAAAGAATGGTGCATTTGAATTATGGTGTTGGTGAAAAATACTAAATATACTATTTTTTGTTGTTGTTAAGTAAGTGCCATGGAGTCGGTTCTGACTCATAGTGACCCTACATAGGGTTTCCAAGGAGCAGCTGGTGACTTTGGTCCTGATCCTACAGGGCCACAACAAATATGCCGTGTTGGTGTTGTTGTTAAGTGCCATCTACTCAGTTCTGACCCAAAGCGACCTGTATAGGTTTTCCAAAGAGCAGCTGGTGAGCTTGAACCAGAGACTTTGTGGTTCAAACTAACTTTGCAATCTAGTGCATTAGCCCATAGCGCCACACATCAGGACTCCAAATATACCATTGTTGTTGTTGTTAGGTGCCATCGAGTTGGCATTGACTCATAGCAACATTATGCACAGCAGAATGAAACAATGTGGGATCCTGGGCCAACGTCACTCCTGTTGCCACAGTTGAGTTCATTGACGCTGCCACCTGGCCAATCCATCTCGCTGAGGGTCTTCCACTTTTTCTCTGACCCTCCATCTTACCAAACATGATATCCTTCTCCAGCGACTGTTCCCTCCTGACAGTATGT
>NW_006408523.1:35900384-35905450 GCF_000296735.1 Chrysochloris asiatica | reverse complement strand
CATTCCGTTGGATCATCTCTTTTTGGAATGGGCACAAATATGGATCTCTTCCAATCAGTAGGCCAGATAGTTGTCTTCCAAATTTCTTGGCAGAGATGAGTGAGTGCCTCCTGTGCAGCCTCAGAATAATGAATAGATACGAGAGTAAGTCAAAAAGTGTTGCTACTCTGGTTCCAGTTCATACACACAGGTTTATTTCAAGCAAAAGGTATTTAAAAATCTTTGTGCTCTGATTGGTAAATGACTGAAGACTTTTCAGTGATACACTTGTCTAGTTAGGGGGTCATCTAAAAAAAAAAACTCAAACAGTGTCTTCCAAGGGGGTTGACATATGAAACATAAGGCAGACAGGTTAATTCAGAAGGTTTGTTTTGTTTTTAAATTCAATATTTTTTGAAAGAGAAGTATTTCAAATGGGTAATCTTTAGAAATTTTCTAGAAGGACAATGTAGTAATCATGGGGGCTTATTATTAATTAATTTTTATAAAACTGAAAAAGTGATAAAAAGGCAAGGAAGTTGTCCCATTTGTGGAATTTTCTTTTTCCGTATACCATGTACCTGTTCATTCTTCTAAAGTTGCAAGGGCAGTCCTATGAGAAACTTCTTAGCATATTCTTTACATTACAAGTGTGAATTTGTCTCTTTAGAGTTTTTTTGTTCCCTAAATTCTAAGAACATTTAAGAGAAACATAATTTGAATCCCTTGATGATGTCAAAACTGCTGTTTTGACATGGTGTAAACAGAAAAGCACAGAATTCTTTAAGGAAAGGATGGAAACACTGCCTTCAGACATATACACATCTAGACGAAGGATTGTATCAAAAAACATAACTTTATATTTTGATATTTTTGTTTAATAAAGGTTTTCTCCTGTCTTGGGTGAAACATCACCAGTATGCTCATTTGACTGTAGGATTATGAGTCTATAGCCCCTATATTTTGGACATGTTTTTCAGGAGGAACCAGTCCCTGAAGGGCATCATATTTGCTAGGAGTTCAGTGAGGACAGGAAGAACCTCAATCAGATGGACTGAAACAGTGAGTACAAAAATGGGCTGCAACATGGTAAAGGTTGTAGAACTGGGCAGTTTTCCTTCTGTTGTACATAGCGGCACTGTGAGTTGGATGTGACTCAAGGGCACCTAACAACATGCGGCAGAATTCTAACCTTTTTAGAAATAAGTTTGTTTGCATATTGTTAATGAATCAATACCAATGTAGGGTATGTCTTAATTTTAACCACTTCCAAAATATAAAAAGAGCAAGTTATACATAGAGGGAGCACAAAAGGGGGAGCTTAGATGACACTTGAAGACTGCCAGGGAACCTAAGAATTTGGGGGATACTAAAGATAAAGATCTTCTCTCAGATTCAACAGAGAAAGCTTCCTCCTATTGCTGAATTCAGAATTCTACTCTCCTGATTTCTGAAAAATATACATCTGTTTTTAAAGCTATCCATGTGTAGTATTTCTGTTATAGTTGTTGTTGTTGTTAAGTGCCATCGAGTCAGTTCTGACCCATAGCAACCCTGTATAGGGTTTCTGAGGAGCCGCTGGTGAGCTTGAAGTGACCTTGCAGTTTAAACTGACTTTGAAGTCCAACACATTAGCCCATAGTGCCACACCGCTAGGAATAGGGAATTAAGACCAATCTTAAATACCTCTATGTGTGTTTGAAACATTAAACGGGCTTTTATCTTTTTTATTATTATTGTTGTTGTTGTTAAGTGCCATTGAGCAGATTCCGACCCATAGCGATCCTGTATAGGGTTTCCGAGGAGCAGCTCGTGAGCTTGAACCGCCGACCTTGCAGTTCAAACGTCTTCTGCAGTCTGGCGCATTAACTACCATAAGTTGCTTTGTTGTTATTAAGTACAGTCAAGTTAGTACAGACTCATAGTGAGTTTTCAAGGAGCATCTGGTGGGTTTGAACCACCAACCTGCAGTGTAAGCCAACCCTGTGATCCAGTGCTTATCCTACCGGATTCCGTATGTTGCTTTAAACCTGATATATCTAATACCGACGGCACTTAACAACAACAACAACATAACACTTTAAAAAAAAAAAACAAGACAAAAAAACAACTGTAGAAAAAGGGATGGTTTCTTTAGGGAAGAGGTTCTTATAGAAAAATAGCCAGAAAATACGTAAATAAGAAAGAACTAGCTCAGGCAGAACCTGAACATAATGGACCTCCTCTTGTAAGGGAAGAGAAGTGCAAAGCTCCCATAAGACTGTGGTTTGGAAACTAACCAACAGGCACTATTTTAGACTCTTCTGTAAGAAAACTGTCTGAAGCATGCCAAAACCTCTCCCTGGGATTGGCGTTTTTCCCTAATTGTAAGATAGGAAATGACTGTTTTTGAATCTCTTTTCTATTCAGGTTGGCCAGGTTGGTTGCAAAAAAAGAAGAAAAAAAGAGAGAGAGAAAGAGATGTTGTCAGTCTACCCAGGGAGGTTATTTCCCAGCTTTATAAAAGCAGCTGAACGCAGCAGGAGTATGACAACCCTGAAAGACAACCCAGTCCTCCATGACAGAAATAACTCAGACTCAAAGTCATGCAGAGTTTTTAAAAACATTTTTTTCCCCTAAACTAGTTGTTGCCAATGGGCATTGCAATTTGACAAGTCCATTAGGGAGAGATCTCAACCCTGCTGTCTTAATTACCAGGCTTCACCTGACCTGATTTGGTTAGCTTCTTGCTACATTGAATGTTGCTAGGGAACCCTGACTAAAATTATTTTGTAGTATTGAAGTAAAAATGTTGGCATTGACTATTTCAGTTAAAAATAACAGTAACAAAATGGGGATTTGTAAAGCAAAGAATGTTAAATTGGAAAGACCTTCTTTGCTTTTGACTCCCAGATGCTAGACTGGTCATCCAAGCCAAGTAAAGGGAGTCGTTGGAAATTAAAAAGTAATTCACAGAAGTGAATGCAGCTGGAGCAGTGTACATTCCTGCCAGACTCAGTGTGATCTATAGAAACAAATCCTAATTGTTACAACTGAATAAAAATTGCTTTTAAGTGAAAATCTGAAAAGGTTGTATAATATATATAAATACTGGTGATTACTAGCAATACAATTTTAAAGAGGAAAAGAAATGTTGCCATTTTAACAAAGGTTATCATCTAATGCATGTGCATTCAAATAATAATACACAAATTGTTTTAAAACCATCTTTATTCTCTATTTTATCACTTCAATGTCAGTAGCTTAAAAATAAAGAAACTGGGAAGGAAAAAGGATCACAAAATTTATTTATATTTCTTTTAAACATTTATGTGCACTCATTAAAGGGAAACAATTTATTATGCACAAAGATAAAAATAGACTAAAAATCAAAGGAAGAATGGATAAACTTTGCTACATACACATAATGGAATGTTATTCAATGCTAAAGAATAACAATGAATCTGCAAAACATCCCGTAAGATGGATGAACCTGAAGGAAGCTATACTGAGTAAAATTAGTCAATTACAGTAGGACAAATACTGTATGAGACAACTATTATAAAAAGTCAAGAAAAGGTTTTCACACTGAAAGAAACATTTTTTGATGATTACCTGGCCTTGGAGGAAAGGAACATTAATTCACTGGTTAGAGAGTGGTGGCTATTGTTGTGAAGTGCTGTCAAGTTAGTTCGAACTCAGAGGGATTTGAGAGTGACTGGTGGGTTTGAACTGGTGACTTTGCAGTTAGCATTTCACTGCTTACCACACAGCACCACACACGTGTTGACTTGTGTGACACATGTTAACTTGGGTGAAGGAGATTGCAATATGCTCTAAAAAAAATCTTGGCGGTAAAGACACAGGACAGACTGCTAGCGTTAAAGGCAACAGAAATAAATGATATTACATACACAATCCTAGTATGGTGCTATTAGTTGGAACTGACTCGATGGCACTTAACAACAACAGTTAGATAATTGGATGGGCACGAAGTTTGAATAAGTGTGGGGAAGAAACTAGGATTATCTCCACAAATATATATATATATAGGTTTGACAAAGAATGTTTGCACGTGTATCTATTTACCTTTGCTGCAAATATATTCATGAAAGTGGTGAAGCACATAAGGGTCAAAGTAATGAAAATTTTTTAACACAACCAAACACCTTGAGGAATTAATCTAGGGATTCAGGACAATAGCATTGAGAAAGACCATGATCAGATGGCATAACACAATTCATAAAGACAATGATTTACATCCTACTGCTGAATTCAGTGAGTAAATAGCTTCTGGGGTCTAAAAACTTATGAGGAACTATCTGATGTATAATTTTCGTTCTCTCACTGTCCATACGAAAGAAGAGTGATGAAAACTGAAGACACATTCAGACAATTAGTCTAATGAACTAAAGTACCACAGAAATATCAGTCTTCATGAACCTGAGAACAGAACAACTAGATGATAGCCAGTTACCATTACTAACTACTCTGAAATGGATCACACACATTGGAAGGTTCTGGATAAACTGGGAGAGAAATGTGGAACAAAATTCAAAATCATAAAAGAGACCAGGCTTACTAGTTAAACAGAGACTTGTGGAACCCTGAGATATAGGTTACTTTTTAGATCTGGAACTGAACTCACTCTGGTGACCCAATAGATAAGCCTAGGGAAGGAACAATGACACAAATGAGGTTTGCACTCCATAGGTTTTCAACATTTTAAGGCCAAAAAGAGAGTATTTATCTAAGTGCATTGTTTAAAATGGTTAGGAGAAGGAAGAATGAAAACAAGAAAAAAGAGAAGTGAGATAGGCAATATATCAAAGGGATTACAATCAATGACATGAATCAAAATTGGTATGATTTGTTAAGAGCAAAACTGATTATCTGTTTAGCAAAAGTTCACCCAATTCCCTAAAGAAAAGTAAAACAAACAAGCAAACCCACATGCAAAAAACACAACTTATGGTTATAAATTCAGTTTGTCATACTCAAATATGTCATAAATCAGGAGCTATAAGAAAGATTTATGGACTTAATTGTACAAAATTAACTCCTGAGCTATTCATTAATATCATATTTGATTTATAAGTTAAAAATTA
>NW_006408523.1:35897590-35898739 GCF_000296735.1 Chrysochloris asiatica | reverse complement strand
GACTTCCTCCTTCAGTATCATTGGCTCCTGATCATATGCTACTTCTTGAAATGGTTGAACATCAACAATTTCCTTTTAGAACAGTGACTCTGTGTATTTCTTCCATCTTCTTGATGCTTTCTGCATCCTTCAATAATTTTCTCAGAGACTCTTTCAGTAACGAAAGTTGAGGCTTGAATTTTTTCTTCAGTTCTCCCAGTTTGAGAAATGCTGAACGTGTTCTTCCTTTTTGGTTTTCTGATTCCAGATTGTTACACATTTTGTTGTAATATTTGGCCTTATCTTCTCAAGCTGATCTTTGAAATTTTCTGTTCAGCTGTTGTACCTCCTCATTTCTTCCATTTGCTTTAGCACCTCTATGCTGGAGATCAAGTTTCAATGTCTCTTCTGACATCCATATTGACCTTTTCCTTCTTTCTTGTCTTCTCAATGACTTTCTGCTTTCTTCATGTATGATGTTCTTGATGTCATCTCACAACTCTCTTCATCTTAGGTCTTTAGTGTTTAATGTATCAAATCTGTTCTTCAGATGATCTCTAAATTCATAGAAATCTTATGCAGGGTTTCCAAGGAGTGGCTGTTGGGTTTGAAAAGGCTACCTTATAGTTCAAACTGGCTTTTTGGTCCTATGCTTATCCTAGAGTGCAACACCAGGAGTTCTAAACTGCTTCGTGCCTGTAAAATGATGCAACCTGGTGTGGCACTTTAGGATAAGCACTGGGATGCTAACCATAGTGCTGGTGGTTCAAATCCACCAGTCACTCATTGGAAACTCTGTGTAGGGTTGCTATGAGTCATAACTGACTCAATGGCACTTAACAATAACAACTGTGGAAAGTTGCACTTTCTTAATTAGTTGGAAACAGAAATATGTATGATACAACAATCTGTCAACCTGGTATACATCAAAAATTAAGAGTCAAGCCATGGACTAGATATATGCACATATATGTTCATTGAAGCATTGTTCACAATAGCAGAAACATGAGGACGTCAATCAACAGAAGAATGGTTAAAGAACCTTTGTTACATACATACAATGGAATATTACCCACCATTGAAGAACAGCAATGAATCTGAAACACTGTATAACACAATTGATCCTGAAAGTTAAATTAGTCAGTCACAAAAGTAAAAATATTATATTAG
>NW_006408523.1:35889467-35897366 GCF_000296735.1 Chrysochloris asiatica | reverse complement strand
TTGGAAGAAATAGTATATATTTTTACTTTTACTTTCCACTTCATATACACACAATATAAAAGCATAATTTGGTCAATTGGCCAAGAAAATGTGGTGGGCATCCAAGTATTAAGCACCCGATTTTGATAATGTACATAAGTTGTGATTATAACATCAATAAGAAGGAAAAAAAAAAAAAACCCACAGAAGGCATTAGTCCAAGATGTCTGTAATTTTTCAAATTATGATTTTAAAAGGAGTATAAAATATTGTACTACGGTAGTGGTGAAGTCTAGGTATGAGTATCAGAATAAGATACTAAAGTAGAAGCAATGGTACGACAGAACGGGAGGAGTTTAAGATACTGAAAACCCAGGGTACGAGAAAATCTATGTGGACATTAACATTAAGATTTGTAATAGGACCTGTAAGTGTGACCATAAGCTAACCTGAAAAGAGAAATAGTGAATGAGATATGACAGAAGTCTGTATACCACTGCAACAAAGGAGGACATAAAATAGTATAGTCAAAGTTTTTATGGTTTTTATTGTGATTCTTTTCTTTTAAAATGGAATGGAGAGGAAAATATCAAGCCAGAAATAATGATAATACTTACTAAGTAACTTTTAAGGAGCTCTGGTAGCGTAGTGGTTATGAATTGGGCTGATGACCTCAAGGTCAGCAGTTCAAAAGTACCAGCAGTTCCACAGGAGAAAGATGAGGGTTTCTTCTTCTGTAAAGATTTGCAGCCTTAGAAACCCTGTGTAGGGTTACTATGAGTCGGAACTGACTCCATGGTACTTAACAACAACAAGTAACTTTTCATCATTATATGCCCAGTACTGTTCCATGCGCTTTATATATAATTAATTTAATATTAACAACGACATTATTAGATGAGTACTATTGTTTTTATCTCTTCCATATGTGGAAATTAAGGCACAGAATATTTAACTATCTTTCCCAAACCACCCAGTTTATTCCTCAGCCTCATTCAGTCTGGTTCATGAACATGCTCTTAGTTAGTACCCATACTGCACCTTTAGGAGGCATAAAGGAAGCAGCTCTTTAGGAGACCCTAGTGCATGCACATGGTAATGAGCTCTGGTAGTGTAGTGGTTATGAATCGCGCCGCGAACCTTAAGGTCAGCAGTTCGAAACTACCAGCTGTTCCATGGGAGAAAGATGAGGCTTTCTGCTCCCATAGAGATTTGCAGCCTCAGAAACCCTATACAGGGTCTCTATGAGTCAGAACCAACTCCACGGCACATAACCACCAACCACCAGTGCACAAGGTCCTCTCCACTCCTCCCCTTGCTAGGCCTGTGTGTCTGACTCATTCCCCTCCAGGATAGTAAGGTGAGAAAAAGTTACATTGCCCTGCATGTAGTGAATTATGTAGGGTTTGGAATATAACAATGTTTTGGGAAGAACTTTTGAAGTTTCTCAAGTATGGTGAGAGGTGGAAGCCAAGTATGGTGATGTGGGGGACAAGCTTCATGAATCTAGTGGGGACCACCTTCATGAAGCTAGTGTGGGAGCAGCTCCATGAAACAGTTTCCTTTGAGACCTTTGCCTGCAATGCTATTTAGAAACAAGTAGCAAAGAGGCACAGTGGTGAAGCAATAGCCACTCTATAGGGAAAAAAAAAAAAGGCCAGATTTGGATGCATTATGTACCTGACTGGGACCCTGAGTCCACTTCTATTGTCTTCAACTTAATCAGACAGATACAACGGCGGCACCTCAGTCATCATGATGCCTGTCACTGGGAGAACCATTAACATGGTAGGTTACCTGCTTCAAGAAAGTATTTGAGATCACAGCTAGGAAATTCTTATCCTTTGCCTTTGTGGTTTGTGTGATAACATCAAACCTGAGACTTTCCTTGAACGTGAGAGAGTATTAATAGTTAAGGGTCAGTACGTCAACCCGTTTGTGCTAAGGGCCCAGTGCTCTATGGATAAAGCAGAGTACCTGCGCTACCTGGAACAGCCAGAAATGAGAGAAAAGAACTGGCACAACTGTGTGAAATGGTGTGAACATTGCTACATCTGAAAGCCTCACTGACTTTCTGATGGAAATGGGCTTCCACATGGACCATGAGTTTGTTGTTAGGGGACACTTATTCTGTTAGGGCACATCATGAAGATTATGGTTTACAAGATTTTCCACATCCTGGTGCCAGGGAGCAAAGACAACATTGAAGCCTTGTCAGTTTGTTATCTTGTGGAACTAAGTGTTGTTGCACCATTTGGGAAAATATGGTCTCTGATGATAAGATGAACTGTGCTGAGCAGCTGAAACATTTGGTTCACCTAGAGAAAACAGACTGCAAAAGGCTTATGTGGCAAAAAGGGACTGCTCACCATTGAAGCCTGTCCTCACCTGTTACAAAAAAGGAGTTATAGAAGTTCCACTTCCATCTGACCAGCCAGGCATTCTTCCCTCAGGAAGAAGAACAGTTAGAACTTGGTTCTTTGCCCTATTTTCTTCATGTGGTGATTTTACTTTTGTGACAGTACTTTTACTTAGTTATCTTTTTATTATTTATTTACACTTTTTCTGTGACTTGTTTGAAGGTTTGCCGATCAAATCTGTTTTCCACTCACTAATTCATACAGAGTTTGTTTCATCTCATTGATTGCAGTCCCCATAATGTAATATCACTCCTCCAACTTCTACCCTGTGTTTCCTGGTTCCATTCCTCCTCTTTTCCTTACTCTTCTTGTCTTCTGAACTTTGTTGTTGTCGTTGTCAGGTGTCTGAACTTTAACCTTGGGCAAATATTTACTTTTTGATTTCAAATGATAATTGTGTACCTCCCTAGTGTTACTGTTCACCTTATAGACCTGCCTATTGTTCCACTGAAAATTGAGTTACAGGTGAGTTCAGTTCCTGAAGGATAACTTAAGGGTCATAGCTTCAGGCGGTGACAGTCTTTTTAATGATGTGCTCAGGATTACTCAATAGTCTTCTAACAGAGGAGAAACTAGAATAATTGAGAAAAATCTTCAATTATTGTTTTTGTAGCATTTGTGAACTTGTATTTTAATACAAGTTCTGGTGTGGCACTAGACTTCTGGTGTGGTGCTGTGGATTAATGCGCTGGAATTCAAAGTTAGTTTGAACTGCAAAATGGGAGGTTCAAGCTCACCAGCCTCTCTTCAGAAACCTCACACAAGGTTGCTATGTGTTGGAATCCACTCAACAGCACTTAACAACAAAAACAAAACTTGATTATGCATGACAATTTTTTTCTTTATATTTATCCTATATTTCTTTTTCCTGCAATTGTTGATACCAGTTTAAACTACCATCTCTTCATTAAATCAATGTGATAATACAAATGCATGTAACTTTTACTAAATGTGCATGTATGTACTATATGCCAGGTGTTTCATATACACCACCAAAATCTTTGTGAGGCTGAGTGTAAATTATCCTTTATGTAAAGATGAGAATAAAAAAAAGCTATGCAATTTGTTCAATTCTCAGCTCTTGAATGGCTGCTTTGACATTCAGATCTAGGTCTGTCTGTTTTTACTGCCTGGTCTTTTTCATCTGAACTAAAAGCAAGTTCCTAAACTTTATGGCTTATTTATCATAGCAGACTGAAAGCAAACTAGTTATTGTGATTCTGAAATACAAAATATATATATATATTCCCCACATAAAAAGATTTAAAATCCACAACGTTAGGCTTTTGGAAAAATATTTATTTACTGAATAAACAAATCTATACCTCTTCAACTTTACGTGGCATAATAATACAATACATGAATGAAAATTACAAGTCCACCCCATAGTTTTTAGATCAGTAAGTTAGATAAAATATTCAATCAAACAATTTATTTTTTAAACATTGACAAATTGGTGGCACAGTCCCATATATAAAATCCTCCAAAAGACAATGTTTTATACATTTGTTAGCCACCTATCACAAGAATGGATCTAAGAACCACTTTCAAATTTGTATATTGTGTCAATCTTTTCTTTGATACAGTATGAATAATGTGATTTTTGCTTCTCAAATCACTTTTAGGCAGTCTTTCCTTTACTATAGCAATAAATTTAGTGTGGAAATATAGCTACTTTCTGGGGAAAAAAGTTAAGACACAGCAAAACATCTGCATGAGAATTTCATTTCTGTGAAGAATAGAAATCTCGTTGAGTCTAAAGCTTTGTAAATTCACAAGAACAAGGAAGTACACATAATATATCAAACTGTCTCTATATTCTTGGTAAACTTGACTGGGCTGATACACTTGAATGACCAAAATATACACTTTTTAAATTTACTTGTCACACAAAGTTGCTAAATAACGAATTAAATTATGCACTAGTTTCCAAAGAATATGAAGTGACATATAAAAAGAGATGCAGTTTCAAAACAGTAATTCTTATTTTTCTCTAAGGGGGAAAAAATCACTTTTTTTACATCAGCATAATCAATTGTAGTTAAATTTGTTTAAAAAATTAAGGTGTGGGAAATTTGACTTAACCAAGAAATAATTAATGAAAGAAGGGATCTCTTGGAGGGAAAGTTCAAAGCACATCTCTTTAAATTTTGTTCACTGCTTATAATGGCTAATATTATGTGTCAGCTTGGCTAGATTAAAATCATCCGTGGTCTGGAAAATAGTGTATATCATCACTCAGATTTTTAATCTGCTATGATCATCCAATCAGTTGGAAGAGATGTTTCTTTGGGAGTGTGGCCTTTTCAGGTGTTACTTTCTCTCAAGCCAGTGTTTGTGAAGTCACAACCTGACTTAGTGTTCTTGAGACTTTATGTTATCAGGAGGGACTAGTTCCTGGAAAAGGACATCATGCTTGGTAAATTTGAGTCAATGAAAACCAGGAAAGCCTTCAATGAGATGGATTGATAGAGTGGCTACACCAGTGGGCTTAAATGTTGCAATCATTGTAAGGATGATGCAGAGGCAGGTGGTATTTCATTCTGTTTTACATAGGATCACTATGAGTAGGAACCAATGAGAGGTCACCTACAATGTAAAATGTATTGCTATTAGTCTTCTTGCTTATCCATTCATGCATTATTCCAAATAAAATGTGCTTAGAAATGTATCTGCATACAAGTGGGTAACAGCAGACAAGTTTTCTCAATCATGTACTGTCTTAGGAAGGCTTCAAAAGCAAAGGGGTCCAATAAAAACAGTAGCTTCCAAAAGGGTCTGCTGTGACTTTTAAATTCAAGGCAAGGAGATCCGCTCAGAAGGTTATGATGACTATTTTCTGGGACTCCTAAAGGAATAACCTTGATCAATTTTTCCTAAGGACACAGTATGATCATAGGGACTTATTTTGAATTAGTGAGAAAATTCTACGTTGCATTAGTTAGAAAAAGGCCAGGAAATCCGTGCTAAGGAATTTTTTTTTTTTTTTTTTTTCTCATTACTATAGTGTACTTGCTCATTCTTGGAGGGTAGAAAAGGATGTCCTAAGAGAATTTCATTGAGAACCTTACCCATCCTTCCTACAACACTGATTTTATCCCTTCAGATTTCCCTTTGTTCCCTAATAGTAAAGAACATTGAAAATAATTAGCTTGAGTTGCTCGAGCATACGGAAACTGCCATTTTTTGAAACAGTTTAAATTAAAAAGTAACACTACCTTCAGAAATGGATGATGTTAAGTGCTATTAAGTCAGTTCCAACTCATAGTGACCCAGTACAGGGTTTCTAAAAAGTGTGTGGTGGGTTTGAACCACCAACCTTTTGGTTAGTGGTCCAATGCTTATCCTACAACATCACACTGTGAGTCTTAGATAAATCAAAACCAAACCAAGCCCACTGCAAATTGAGTTGATTTAGACCTATAGGGGCCCTATCGAGGATTTCAGACACTGTAAATCTTCATTCATCTTTCTCCCACAGAGCTGCTAGTGGGTTTGATCCACTGTCTTATGTTTAGCAGTCCATTGCTTATCCTACAGTGGAACCAAGCCTCTTCATTGTTGTTCTTAAGTACCGTGGAATTGGTTTTTGATTCATAGCAATCCTGTATAGGATTTCCAGGAGCAGCTGATGTGCTTGAACCACTAACCTTACAGTTAGCAGTTCTAATGCAAAACAAAGGTACCAGCAAAGGACTTCAACTAAGCAATTTATAACTTGAGTATTCCATCTGTTTTTCATCAACCTCTAACTGCTCAGTACAAACTGTTCTACCACAATACCGTTTCCAGCTCATTAACCTTGATACTACTCTTTTAAATTGTCTGACTCAAGAATCAATGTCTTATTAAGACATTTGGTCAATTAATTCAACTTCCCAAATGCCGAAAATAGTTACTGTTTCCTAACACATACATAATACTTGATATCTTTAGAGATATTTAGCATCAATAGCCTAAAAGATAAGTGAATATATTGTACAGAATTGAAATTACCAAAGAAATTCTATTTTTTTCAAATACTCATTTACTAAATACTTATTCAGTTTCTAATGTGATGTTACACTGTAATGGGATTCAGGGTCTAGTCAGCATAATTTTCACCAATTTATTTTTTGCTAGGCAGTGAATTAAAAGTGTCTATGAAAAAAGACACATTTCTCAAGCTCAAGAAGACAGTTCATAGTTAGGCACACTTTTGAAAGTATTTATTTTACGTGAGTTTAACCGAAGTCATGGACATGATGAAGTCATGTGGGAAAAATAATTTTAAGGAGTTATGCCAATGTTGGGTAGATTTTCCCTCATGTCGTGGTGTGGCACTGCAGGCTTATGTACTGGACTGCAAGGTTAGTTTGAACTGAGAGGTCAGTTGTTCAAGCTCCCCAGCTGCTTCTTGGAATCCCTATACAGGATCTGTATGAGTTGGAGCTGACGCTACAGAACTTAACAACATGTTTTTGTGTGTTTGTATATATGATTTTTCATATAGAGACAAAGTAAGTTTTTAAAGTAAAATTTATATTCCATTAATAAAATCTTTTAAAATTAGCTACGTAAATGCTCAATAAAAGTGCTGAAACATTATTGATGATGATTAAAAAGCTAAAGAGAAAGAGGCTGTTTACATAATTGTTTACTCAGTCATCACTCCTGAGTTTCCTACTGCTTGTTGTTGTTGTTGTTGTTAGTTGCCATGGAGATGGTTTGCACTCAAAACAACCTTATGCACAACAGAACAAAACACTGCCTGGTCTTTGCCATCCTCACAATTGTTAAGTTTGAGCCCACTGTTGCAGTCACTGTTCGAATCCATCTCCTTGAGGGTCCTTCCCTTTCTCTCTGACCCTTGCCTTTACCAAGCACAACGCCCTACCTTAGGGACTGATCCCTCCTGTTAGCATGTCCGAAGTATCAGAGATGAACTCTCTCCAGCCTGACTTCTAAGGATCAGTTTGGCTGTGTTTCTTCCAACAGGGATTTGTTTGTTCTGGCAGTATAGTACTTTTAATATTCTTCTCCAAACCCATAACTCAAATACACCAATTATTCTTTTTCATTGTCCAACATTCACATGCATATGAGGCTATTGAAAATACCATTTATCATGATGTTATTTATTGGTCCAGTTATGAGGACTTTTGAGTCTTTACAATAAGGTGCAAAGCATACTGAAGTCTTTGATATTTATTAGAAACTGTTTCAAGTCTTCTTCACTTTCAGCAAACAAAGTTGTATCATCTTCATATCGCAGGTTTTTAATAAATCTTCCTCCAATTCTTCTTCCTATAATCTAGTTTCTGGGATTATTTGCTCAGCATACAGATTGAGTTAGTCTGGTGGAAGAATAATCTTGACACACAACTATCCTGATTTTAAGACAATCAGTACCTGCTTGTTCTGTTGAAACAACTGCTTCTTGGTCCATGTACAGACTCCTCATGAGCACAATTTAGTGTTTTGGAATACCCAGTCTTCACAACTTAATGCACAGCTTGTC
>NW_006408523.1:35885471-35888832 GCF_000296735.1 Chrysochloris asiatica | reverse complement strand
TTCATGGAAATTTTCTATTATCTTTCAATTGTATTTTTTCCATGAACACATATTGTCATAATGAAAAATTCAATAATTTTCATGAAGTAGATGTAAAACAATTTTTTTCTGATCAAAATTAAGTTACTTTAAGATAGCATCATAAATAAATAAGAATTATACAATCTTTCTAATAAGTAGAGTTGAACATCTGAGAATCCATTTGGAACAAAAATAAAATTAGAGTGATTGCTTACACTATATACCAGAAGAATTCCTAATCTAAATGAAAAAATAAACAAAGAAACAGCAACAACAAAAAATCATACCAGTGCAAGAATGTAACTTGGAGGTGGGACATTCCCACCAGAAAGGACAAACAGACCAGCTTGGAACAGCTAGAGCAACAGAAGATACAGCTTCAAGGAAAGATTATCAGGAAAAACCCAAAACAAAAATGGCAGTATGAATGGCTACTACAAGTATAAGCAAGTTGTTCTCCAGGAAGCCATCAAAGTAAGCAATCAAGTCCCTTTAGAACAAACCCCCCTGTAAGGCTGAAACTCAAAGGGCATGTAAGCTTGCTGGCAACCACATTGGTCTACTGGTGAGTGGAAGAAGGAGAAAGG
Organism: Chrysochloris asiatica; assembly: GCF_000296735.1. NCBI lineage: Eukaryota > Metazoa > Chordata > Mammalia > Afrosoricida > Chrysochloridae > Chrysochloris > Chrysochloris asiatica. Next base: position 35,888,224 of record NW_006408523.1, on the reverse strand, counting down.
CAGCAATGAAGAAATGGGCTGAGTTCAACCACATTCTATAGACTCCTGGTTGAGCTGGAGATGATAGAGAGAAAGGAAGGGCTGGTTGGTCCAAAGTGTGGTGAGACCTGGGGATACCTGAAACCATGGACAAGGACAAAGCCACAGAGGGCTAGAGCTGAAAGTGAAGCATCCAGCTGACATGACGTGAGGGGAGAAGCACAAGAACACCCAAAGGTGCAGATAGAACCTATTTGACCTAGCCTCAACGACTTGATAATCAGAACTTGACTCGAGGAAGATAAAAAAACAAACAAAAACATTTTTTATAAAGGAAATGAGATTAATTGCTACAACTTTATGAACTTGACCTATACTGCTGGAGGTAGTAGCTCAATATACCAACAGAGAGGGAAGGAGTCTTCACACTAAGTATCATTGTTATCCCCTCTGTATACAGGGTAGATAGGGATGGATAAGTTAGACATTGGCTACCTAATGTGAGGAGGTGATAAAACTCAAAGTGACTGGTGTACAAAGTTTCAAGAAGGAGTTTAGTTTAAGAGTGTGTGGGGAAGGTAGAGTTCCCACTGAATAGTTTTCATCTTGTCTAGAAGGGTCTGGTAAAAAGGGATGGGGATAAGAGTCTTATGCTTTAATATTGAGTAATTGTTATCATGACTAATTGCAATTGTCACAATTGAAAAGGTAGAAGTTTTGTAACAAAATCAGGGGAGTAGTTAATCTTACGGTCCAGAAACCAAGGACCTTAGGATCATCAACGGAGAAGAGTGTAGGTGGAATATGGGAGCTTATCCAGAGAAGCAGTGATGGAGGCAGAGATGGGGACATGGAAAGAGGGAGCAGCTGAGGACTCTAGATTCATGTGAAGAGAGGGTCTGAGAGCTGGCAGCCAGAAGACAGACTTGCCAGAATATACCCTTTGGTTGTATAAATTATTATATATGCCTGAGTGTTTAAAAGAAAAAAGAGCTAAAATGAATGCAGAGAAATATTTTAACTGATAGTGCATGGAGGGGATTACAACCATTGTAATGAAACAAAGTAGATGATTTGTTGAATGTAAAAATGATGATCTGCCCTGTAAATTTTCACTCAATTCACAATAAAAACTTTAAAAAAAAAAGGTAACTTGGATAAATGTATCTATGGGCTGGCTATGGAGAAAGTGCTTCTAACTGTGACTTTAAGTCTGGTTAAAATAAAAGACAAGATTGAAAAATTCAAGTAGATAGAAATTTAAAAATAACATTTGCATGGCAAAACTCATAATAACAAAAATCAAAAGATAAAAATAAAAGCATATTAAAACTGTGTAGTTTCTAATCAAAATAAAAGGCTATACTCCTTGATATGTATATTATTTTTAAAAAGATAATAAAATAGCAGAATTTAAAAATAGAAAAACTGTACAAGTTTGAAAAGGCAGTATAAAAAAAAGATGCAAAACTGATCCTTAAACATATAAAAATGTGTCTATCTTACATGTAATAAGAGAACTACAAATGGAAAGTCCATTGGAGTCTCACTTCTCACCTGTCAAACAGGTGAAAATACAATGACATGTCACAGCTTGTAGCTAGCAAGGCAGCGAGGCATCCTTATCTAGTGTAGCTACTTTAATAGTACATTTGTTGGTTGACAAATCATAATATTTTTTGAGTCCCTACAGCTGGTTTTCAGAAAATTAAAACAAAACAAAACAAAAAGTACTTGACATCTAGTAAATCCTGTCATGGTGACAGCCTGCATGTCAGAGTAGAACTGTGCCTCATAAGATTTTTAATGACTGATTTGTCAGAAGTGGATTGCTAGTACAGCTTCTGTGGCACCTCTGAATTAGCAGGGGAGATCGCTAACTGCACCACTCACGGACTTCAGAATGCTGGTATTGCTGTTGTTGTTAACTGCCTTCAAGTCAGTTCCAACTCACAGAGACACTGTATGGAGTTTCTGAGAAGTGGATGATGAGTTTGAACAACCAACTTTGAGACATAATGCTGGCAAGTTCTCTATTCCTCTTAAATAGAAGACTGCACTTGGTTCAAATAAAAAAAAAAAAAGTCATATGGAGCTAAAGGCATCAGCAAAATATGAAGGAACTGGATTATGGCAAGTATGATTTATTTGTACATCATGATCAGAGCTCTGTCTTACCCCTATCACCAGAGTAAAATCTACCCCAGTTACCAAACTTTGTTGGGTTCAAATATCAATGTTGTAGTATTCAACAAAGGTAATAGTTATTCTTCATTAAAGTTCTTTCATAGTAAAAGGTTGTTGTTGTTGTTGTTAAGTGCTGTTGAGTCGATTCTGACGCACAGCGACCCTATATAGGGTTTCCAAGGAGCAGCTGGTGAGCTTGAACCACTGACCTTACAGTTCAAACTACTTTGCAGTCTGACGCATTAGCCCACAGCGCCGGAGCAGGACTCCAAAGGCTAGCAAACCTCAAACTTAATGCCATTGAGTCAATTCTGATTCAAGCTGACCTGTGTAGGATTTTTAAGACTATAAATTTTTATGGGTGCAGAAAGCTACATCTTTCTCCCCAGTAATGGCTGGTGGACTTGTACCACCAACCTTGTGATTGGTAGTTAAGTGCTGATCACTAGGGCTCCCCTTAGTAACCTTAGGAGTTAAAACATTAAAACAAGCCTTCATAATCTGTACTAAACCTAAGTCCAAATCTATTGTCATAGGATCAATCCTGACTCATAGTGGCCCTATTGGATAGAGTAAGACAGCCTTAT
>NW_006408523.1:35878544-35884522 GCF_000296735.1 Chrysochloris asiatica | reverse complement strand
GTACTTCCTTCAAGTCTTCTTTGGTTTCAGCAAGCAAGGTTGTGTCATCTGCATAATACAGGTTTTTATGAGCCTTCCTCTAATCCTGATGCTATATCTGGAAAATGCTATGTTGTAGTTGTTACATGCTGTTGAGTCAGTTCTGTATAGTGTTTCTGAGGAGCTGATGGTAGATTTGAACTGCCAACCTTGAGCTTCCCATTGTAGTGCTTATCCTAAAACACCAACCAGGACTCAATTCTAAATCTTTTATTGAGATAGCTGGATGAAAAAAATTCCACTTCAGTCACAAATTTTGACTTTTTTTGTTTGCTTGTCACATCACTTTTTAGATTTCTACGAGGTTCTAGACTCTCTGAGCGGCACAACTGTTAATGCACTTGGTTGCAAAACAAAAGGGTGGTAGTCCAAGATCACCAGAGGTGCCTTGAAAGAAAGTCCTGGTTTTCTACTTCTGAAAATTCAGCCAATGAAACCTCTGTGGAGCACAGTTTACTGTGACACATAAATTGGAGTTGACTCAATGGCAGCTGACTTTGCAGAGGTCCTAGGGCTCTTAAACTCTGTTTCTATATTTCTTTTTAACCACATAATACTGCTTGTTCCCTTCAAAGCCGGTGCCTGGCTTTTCAACTTCCTTGTTCTTGCTAGTATGAACATCTGCCCAGTGCCAAGCCTCCATAGGCCTGTAATTCAGTTGTTTCCTCCATGGATATACCGCCTACCTTGGAAGAACTACAACATGATGGGTGACCAAATACCTGGTGGAAGTATGCTATCAATTCACTAAAATCCAGTTGGTCAAAGAGTACTTCATTCCCCAAGAAATCATCAGATATAAATAAACTACCTATGAAATGAAGGAGGCCTGATTGTGCTCTTGGTTAGACATTGGACTGCTAATTGCAAGGTCACTGGTTCAAAAACATTAGCTGTTCAAGAGAAAGATGAGATATTCTACTCCAGTAAAGGTTTAGAATATAGGAAACCCCACATATGGTGGCAGTGGGTTTAGTGGATTATGAAACAAAGAATACTTTTTTAAAGTAACTCTAAAGTTTAAAGCAAAGTATATAGACTATAAAGCTTTAGCAGCTTCTGAGTATTCTTCCTAAATTGCACTTGTTCATTTTTGAGTTTCAATTTAACTTAACTTAATTGAATTGCCCACTAATCCTCTGTCAGTATGTCACATCATGATGACTTGCATGTTGCTGGAAGCTATACTACTGGTAGTTTAAATACCAGCAGAGTCACTCCTGGGGGACAAGTTTCAGCAGAACATCCAGACAAAGAAAGACCATGAAAAAATGAGAGACAGGCTTGTTGAGAATTTTTAACCACTGAAAACGTTATGAACAGAAGCAACATTGTTAGATAACTTGTCGGAAGATGAAACCATTATGAGTACCACCAGAAAATTGCCAGTTATGGTGCCGGAAAATGTGCCTCTCAGATTGGAAGGTACTCAATACACGAATGGGGAAAGAGCTGCCTGTCTCCTCAAAGTATAGTTGACCATACTGAAGTGAATGGAGTAAAACTTTCAGGATCCTTATTCGCTGTTAGGACATGACTCAAAATAAGGAGGAACATGTAAACATCCATTAATAAATGGAATATGGAATGTACAAAGCAGGAATCTAGGAAAATTTGAAATTGTAAAAAATGAAATGGACTGCATAAAGATCGCTATCCTAGGCATTAGTGAGCAGAAAGGAACTGATACTGGTCATTTGAATCAGACAATCATATGGTTTAATATGCCATGAATCACAAATTAAGGAGCAGTGACATTGTATCCATCATCAGAAAGAATATTCAACATCAACCTTGAAGTCCAATGCTGTGTGTGATAGGATACTATCCATACGCCTACAAGGAAGATTAGTTAATACCATTATTATTCATATTTATGTGACAGCCATTAAAGCCAATGATGATGAAATTAAAGAATTCTAGCTACTATTTCAGAGTGAAATTGATCAAACATGCAATCAAGGTATTGGCAATTATTGGTGATTGGAATGGGAAGATTGGAAACAAGCAGTAAGGATCAGTATTGGAAAATATGCCTTGGTGATGGCAGTGATGCTGAAGATTACATGATAGAATTTTGAAATATAATGGCTTATTAATTGTAAATATCTTTTTTAAAGAGCATGGAAGGGGCATATCCACCTGAACCTCACAAGATTAAATATACAGAAATCAAATTGAATACATAGGGATCAAATTGACTGTAATCAACCAAAACAAGATAAGGGCAGGCTGTGAAAGAGACCATCAATTGCTCATATGTAAGGTCAGGCTGAAGGTAAAGAAAATTAAAACAAGCCCATGAAGGCCAAAATATGATCTTGGATATATCCCACTTGAATTTAGATCCATCTCAGAACATATTTGATGCATTAGACTCTAATAACTGAAGAATAGAAGAGATGTAGGATGACATCAAGAACATCATGCTGAAAGAAAACAAAAGGACTTTTAAAATACAGGAAAACAGAAAAGACCAAAATTAATGTCAGAAGAGGCTACAAAACTTGTTCTGGAGCCTAGAGAAGCAAAATCTATTGGAAGAAATGAGGAGGAGCAAAACAAAAAGTTTCAAAGGGCAGTTCAAGAAGACAAAGTAAAGTATGATGATGACATGTGTAAAGATCTGCATTTAGAAAACCAAATGGGAATAACACTTTCAGCATTACTCAAACTTGGAAGAAGTAAAGAAAATATCCATACCCAGGGTTGTAATATTGAAGGATTCTATTGGCAAAACATTAAATGTTGCAGAAAGCATCATTGTATCAAAATCATTGCACCAAATAGAAATGTAATCAAGAAATTAAAACATGTTTCAAGAGGTAGCATATGATCAATAACCAATGGATGTGAAGGAAAAAGTCCAATATTCACCAAAGATTTTGGTGAAAACATAAAACTCCAGAAGTTATTGGAATATAAATTGAAATTTTTCAATAACTGATGCAACAATGGAGGCCCGCATTCATCTATACCAAGAAATTTGGAAGGCAGCTACCTGGTCAACTGATTGGAAGAGATCCATTATTTACGAACATTCCAAAGAGCGGTGACCCAACAGAATGCAGAAATCATTGAATAATATCTTTAATATCATATACAATTAGAATTTTGAAGATAATTCAAAAAAGGTTGCAACAGTAAGTACATTGGCAGGGAACTGCTATAAATTCAATCTGGATTAAGAAGAGGATTCGAAACTAAGTATTTCATTATAACGTCAGATAGATCTTGAAGACATAATTGCAGTACGGAAACCTGCTGTACAAGATCTCTTTAAAGTGTTCAGGAGCAAAAAATGTCAGCTTGAGGACTAAAATGCTCCTGACCCAAGTCATGGTATTTTCAGTAACCTCATACGCATATGAAAATTGAACAATGTATAAAAAAGATTGCATAAAAATTGTTGCATTTGAATTATGGTATTGGAGAAGAATATTAACTGCACAGTGAACTGCTAACTTATTTATTTATTTTTTTAAATCTGTGTTTGAAGTACAGTCAGGATGTTGAGATTTTAAATCTTATATTTTGGACATAGTATTAGGAGGGACCAGTCCCTGGAGAAGGACATAATGCTTGCTAAAGTGGAGGGTCAGAATTAAAAAGGATGACCCAAGTAAATGGATTGTACAGTGGCAGCAGCAATGGACTCAAACACAACAAAAGGCTGTTGGCATGGTGCAGAATCAGGTATTGTTTCCTTCTGTTGTGTGTAGGATCCTTATGAATTGAAATCTATTAGATGTCACCTAGCAACAACCATAAAAAATAACAGCTGTGATGTCTTTGTTATGTACCTGCAACAGTTTCACCTTATCAATTCTGCTGTTTATAATCAAGATACAGAGTTTTCTGAGCTTTCCCAACTTTAGGCTTAAGATATTTAAGAATGGTTTTGTGTTTTATTTGCAAAGTTTGCAAAGGTTGACTGCTGATGCTTTGATAATCATGGAGTTTTCTCACTTTCAACACACATCCAGAAGCGTACCTGACTTAATCAGATATGTTATGTTTTTTTGTTTTTTTTTTAAATATGAGCTGGGTCAGTGTGTGAAATGCAAATAGTGTTAAATCCTGACATTCAACTTAGTTAGCTTTCAAAATTGCAGCAAAATGGCTGGATCAAAGGCATGGGATATTTAAAAAAAATCAACATTTAAACTGGAATGAACAAAATTAGACTAAAACTTCAAATATTCAAAGGTTGTCGACACCATCTCTTACAATGCAATTTACAAAACACTTTGTAAATATTTAACAGGACACATTTTCTGCTAATGTATAATTTGGCAAGCATAATGCTTTGTTTTTTGTTGGAGTGCTTATTCATGAAATGGTTTCCAACACAGAAGTCACATCCCCAATGGGAAATCCAGCAAGAGCCGAGGCTCTCACTCTCCAACAAATGTGGGGTTTGTTTCCAGCAATGTTCTTCATCTATCTGCCCAAACTTCTTAGACCAAGACATACTACTAATGCTTGATTCTTCTCTAGGAATGGAGTAAGACGAAAATATTTTTTACTAAATATGAAAACGAAATAAAAATATTCTGAAGAGAAGCTTTATGTCAAAATAATTACACTATAAATAATGTAGTTGTAACAAGTTATATCATCCATTTTTCCCCATCAAATAATGAATGCTATGGTGTCGCTGTGAGTCGGTTCTGACTCGATGGCACCTGACAACAACAACAATGACAACAATGTCACTGTAACAACACTCTAAAATCACTCAAAATGCTTTGGGTAATAAAGAAATTGGTGTTTTAGATATTGTATTAGCTAGTTTCCCATTCTACTAAATGGAATTACTAGAAGTTCTGAGCCGTATTGTCAGCATGAGTTGCTGCTGAAGTTGATCTGTTTGATATTTTTAGTGAAGTGTTATGTACACTATATTTACAAAAGGTCAAGGAGAAAAAGATTTGGGAAAATGGCATTTGCAATATGATAAAAACCCCAATAAAACATTATTTTAAATGATGTTTGTCGCTTGCTTCCTTTACTATTTAAACCATTTAAGGGAGAGGGTGAACTCACCTATTTCATATTCTTCAGACCACTTTATTAGAGGCAATGCTCTTGCTTCTTTCAAATAACAACATGCTTTACTCTAAATTCAATAAAGTATTCATATTTTCAAGTTCATTTGCAGCTTTAACTTAAACACATTTTATATAAGCAAAACTACATAGCAATCAATAAGTTTGCCATGTAGATTTACAGAGTGCTTATTGTTATTATGTGCCATCGAGTCAGTTCCAACCCATAACAGCTCTGTATAGGGTTTCCAAGGAGTGGCTGGTGATCTTGAACTGCCAACCTTGTGGTTTACATCAACTTTGCAGTACAGCACACTAACCCACAGCAACACACCAGGACTCCACAACTTGCTAGTGACAATGTAAATGTGCTACTCATTATCATTGCTAATGAATAAAACAAACTTTTATTCATGCTTCTATGATGCATTTTATAAATCAACTGTTGTTAAAACTATCAATGAAGAGGTCACTGGCTATACTGGCATGATTTTCCTTTAACTTGTACTTGGTTTGCTTGTTACCTGACACAGACTTCATCGTGTATGCCCCTCTATTGTAGCAGTTCTTTCACACTAGATGCTGACACTTTTGCTGATTTGCAGCAAGCATTGCTGAATTTTGCAGGCTTTTGTTATCTATCTAATTCTTAGATTCCTAGGAAACATTCTTGTAAAAGTTAAGTGTAAATGTTTAACTGATGTAGGTTGTTCTCTTGAGAATTTGTCTGCATTTCATCTTGTGTAGATACTACATGCTGAAAAAGAGACTCAAAGCATTTAAAAGGGGTTGGATAAAAAAAACACAACCTAAAAATAATCTTTTAATTGAGAGCTTTATAATTTTGATTAATCACTTCATCTCAGGACTTATTTTTCTGTTTTATAA
>NW_006408523.1:35856699-35878409 GCF_000296735.1 Chrysochloris asiatica | reverse complement strand
GCTGACCTTAAGGTTCGCAGCCCGATTCGTAACCACTATGCTACCAGAGCTCCATAAATGATTTAATTGTTGATCTATAATATACTTTTCAAAATGTTTTAATAAAGTGCATGTTAACTGTATCACTTATTTTATTCTGAAACCACTTGCCTCATGCTTTAACAAATACTCATCATTGTTAGACAAATCTGTACTGATATACAATGCAGAATAAACAATATGTCAGACATCTTTGAAACACCACAAGGATAGATATAACAGTAAAATTTGATTATATTGTAGATATAAAATGACTCATTTGTAGCAACAGTTTCAAATCTAGAACCTGTGAGTTCTTGTCAGTAATGTGATATCCTGGAATTACGTATAATATTTACTAATTAAATAAAATAGTAAATCAGTGCTCCTGATAAATTATAATGAATTTTCTGATCATGATATTAATAATGATAAAAGGATAGAAGTAATTATAGTACATAATAGAGGGAAATGAATGCCTATCTGATGATCAGGGATTACAATATTATAATTGTATTGATGATGCCGCTCTGCCAATCCATCTCTTTGAGGATCTTCCTCTTTTGATCCAGCCTTCCACTTTACCAAACATTATAATCTTTTCCAGTGATAATCTTCTCCTCCTGACAATATATCCGAAGTATGAAAGACGAAGTCTGGCCATCCTGGCTTCCAAGGAACACTCTGTCTGTACTTCTTCCAACACAGATCTATTTGTTCTTTTGGCAATCCATAGTACTTTTTCAATAAACTTCAACACACTACCCAAATGCATCAATTCTACTATCTGCTTTATTCACTATGCAACTTTTACATGATATGACATTACTGAAAATACCATAGCTTGCATCACACGCACTTTAGTCCTCAAACTGATATCTTTGCTCTACAACAACAAAAAAGAGGTTTTGTGAAGCAGATTTGCTTAATGCAATACATTGTTCGATTTCTTGACTGCTGCATCCATGAGTGTTGATGGTTGATTCAAATGAAGTCCTTGACAACTTCAATCTTTCTATTGTGATGTTATTTATTGATACAATGGTGAGGATTTTTGTTTTCTTTACATTGAAATGCAACTCAAATTGAAGGCTGTGGTCTTTAATCTTCATCAATAAATATTTTAAGTACTCTTTGTTTTCCACAAGCAAGGTTGTATCATCTGAATAGCACAAGCTGTTAATGAGCCTTACTCCAGTCCTAATGCCATATTCCTCTTCATATAATTCAGCTTCTAGGATTATTTGTTCAGCATGCAGATTGAATAAGTATAGTGAAAGAATACAAACCTGACACACATTTCCTAATTTTAAACTATTCAATGTTCCTTTGTTCTGTTTAAATAACTGCCATTGGTCTATGTACAGATTCCTTATGAGCACAATTAAGTATTCCAGCATACTCATACTTCTCAATGTTGCCATAGCTTGTCATGATCAACACAATCAAAAGTCTTTGTGTAGTCAATAAAGCACAAGTAAACATTTTTCTGGTATTCTCTGCTTTCAGTCAAGATCCTGACATTAGCAATGATATCCGTCATCCTCTTTTGAAATGGCCTTGAACCTCTGGAAGTTCTCTGTCAATGTACGGCTGCAGTCATTTCTGTATTATCTTTAGTAAAACTTTACTCACATGGGCTATCAGTGATATTGTCTGGTGATTTCCACATTCTGTTGGGTCACCTCTCTTTGGAATAGGCACAAATACAGATCTCCTCCAGTCAGTTGGCAAGGTAGTTGTCTTCCAAATTTCTTGGCAGAGCTGAGTAAATGCTTTGAGTGCTGCTTCACTCTGTTGAAAGATTTCAATTTGTATTCCATCAATTCCCAATGCCTGTTCTTTGCCAATTCCTTCAATGCCCCTTGGACTTCTTCCTTCAGTATTATTGTCTCTTGATCATATTCTACCTCTTCAAATGGCTGAACCTCAATCATCTCTTTCTGATACAAATACAACAACCATCTCTTTCCAATACAGATACAAATACTCTGTGTATTTTTTCAATCTTCTTTTGATGCTTTCTTCATCATTCAGCATTTTGCCCATAGAATCCTTCAGTACTGTGAGTCGAGACGTGAATTTTTTCTTCAGTTCTCAACTTGAGAAAGGCTTAGGGTGTTCTTCCCTTTTGGTTTTCTAACTCAAGGCCTTTGCACATTTTGTTATAATATTTGACTTTGTCTTCTCAAGCTGACCTTTGGAATTTTCTATTCAGCTCTTGTAACTCCTCATTTCTTCCATTTGCTTTAGCATCTCTACCCTGGAAAGCAAGCTTCAGAGTCTTTTTTGACATTCATTTTGGCCTTTTCCTTCTTTATTGGCTTCTTAATGACCTTTAGCTTTCTTCATGCTAAATATCATGCATGATATTCTTGATGCCATCTCACAGCTCTTCCGGTTTTTCATCTTTAGTGTCTAATGCATCAAATCAGAAGACCTCTAAATTCAGGTGAGATATATTGAAGGTCATATTTTGGGTCTTGTGGACTTGTTTCAAAAATTTTCAGCTTTAACCTGAATTTGCATATGAGCAATTGATGTTCTAGCTGTCATTCACATCGGTTCTCCTTTCTAATTGCCTATCTGGTTGAGTCATCATAACTTTGGGCTAACTATTAGATTTAGAGACAGTATAATCACATAAATTTCTCTATTAACTCCCAAATTGCCTAAATCCTTTATTCTACAACACTCACTTAATTATTTTTTATTATATTATTCAAAAAATATAAAATACATTTAATATGCAATTACTATTATTCAATATCATTCTGTATTTTTCTTCTCTCTGAGTAAAACTTAAGGGTTAGTGTAAAAGGTATGCTAAAATCCCACAGGAACAGAAAATTACTGGTTGTCTTTCTGGATTTGGTCTAGGTTATCTGCAAGGGTTCTTTGATAAAAGAATATTAGGGTAAATTAGAAAGTATTGCTACAAAATAACAGAAACCTTTATTAAACAAAATGCCAATATTCTTGTTTCTTGATATATCCTCTGTCTATGTCTGTACACTTCTAAAGGTGGTGTTTCCATTTCCCTAAGGAGCTCTTGCATCGTAGTGTTTGTAAATTGGGCTCCTAATCTCATGGTCACCAGTTCTAATCTACCAGTGGTTCTGGAGCTTTGTTCACATAAAGATTTACAGCCTCAGAAACCCTATGCAGGGTTCCTAAGAGTCAAAAGTGATTCCACACTGCGTAAGCCCACCAACAATCCTTCTCCAAACAATTCTGTACTCTTTAATTTATGCCACACTGAAGTTGCAGTTTTGGCATCCATGAGTGCCACAAATTGTATTCCTTTTGAATGTTCTATGAGGTTTGGGAACAAAGAGAAATCTGGAGAGTGAGGATAAGAAATGTAGGGTGGATTGGATAAAGCTTGTCCATGAAACTCCCATGGGACAGACTTTGCTACCTTGAAGAATATATAGAAGGATTGGCATGATTGGAAATAATACCTCAGAAGAAAACTGCTGGCCCTTTTCTCAAGAATACTATTTTCAATATTCTTAAGTTTTCCTTCTAATAAGCCCCAGTGACCACTCTCCTTATCCTTTGAGTAAGTCAAGGATGACTCCTTTGGAATCCCTCCAAAAAACAGTCATCATAATGTTTTCAAAGTTCACTGGTTTCAATAGGCACAATTCTCATATGTTCTCCCAAATCCCTGATCCCTAAAATACTTGTTATAATTCTTTTCTCTGGAGTGTGTGTAAAACTTCTGAACATGCTGGGATATTACTTCCATAGTTATGTTACTAATCAGTTGACTGTGAAGTAGTCAAAGGGGATGTTATCCTTGGTGGGCTTGGTATAATAAGGTGATTTGTTTAAAAAAAAAAAAAAAATTTAAACCTTAGAGTTTGTCTGCTGGATTTGAAGGTACAATCTGCCATACTGTAAAAAAGACCACATGACAGGGAACAGAAAACAGGATCTAGGATCTGTAAATATGCCACAATGGACAGCCAGCAAGAAAACAGAAAACTCAATCCTAAAACCACTGAAACATGAATTATTCTGGCAGCCAAAATAAGCTTGCCAGACAATACTGAGCCTTGGATGTGAATGCAGACCCAACTACACCTTGATAACTTTTAGTCTGGTGATAACCTCAGAAGAAAATTCAGCCCAGATTACTGATTCATGGAACATTGGGATAATTAATTTGAATTGTTCTAACTCACTCAATTGGTAGTGATTCTCTAGGGAAAAATTAAAAATTAGTATTTTAAGTGCTGTCCTATACAGGGTAGCTATGGGTCAGAACTGACTCGATGGCACTTTAACAACAACAACAACAAATACTATCTAAATATGTGAAAGTGGCTTTGAAATCAGGCAGCAACAAAGGATAGAAAAATTCAGAGCAGCATGATAGATTAAATGTTCTTGATCTACAGAGAGTAGAAATCTCCTTGAGGATGATGCTACTAGTAAGGGCTCAGAAGGAATTAAGGAAAACATTACAAACTGGAGGAAGGATAATTCTTATTATACAGAGTGATGGTCATATATCTTGAGATTCCATTATGTTGTTTTTAAACACTGTCAAGTCAGTTCCAACTCATAACGACCCTATAAAGGGTTTCCAAGGAGTGGTTTGTGAGTCGGAACCACCAACCTCACAGTTCAAATTGACCTTTCAGTCCAGTGCTTATCCTACAGTGCTATACCTATGATCCCTAAAATTTTGCCAAGCTTCTTCTGTCATTCTTCATTTCTGAAGAGATTAGTCAGCTTTCGCCTGAAGAAATTTGAATGACCGCTCTGAGGTAATTGTCTACAAAGGTAATTGTATACAATGACCTACCTCCCCTAACTAGTCATTACCAGTATTGTTGTAAGTAGGTGCCATTAGGTTGGTTTTGACTCATAACAATCTTATGCACAACAGAACAAAACACTCTCCAGCTTTGATCCATATTCAGATTTGTTGCTACATATGAGCCCATTGCTGCTGAGCTATGTCAATCCATTTTCTTAGGTGTCTTCTTCTTTTTAACTGACCCTCCATTTTATCAAGTATAATGTCCTTCTCCAGAAACTGGCCACTTTTGATAAGATAATCAAAGTATGAGAGACAACATCTCTCTGTTCTGACTGTACTTCTTCCAACACTTATTTGTTTGTTCTTATGTCAGTCCACTCTGCTTTGAATATTTTTCTCTAACAACATAATTCAACTTCTTCTATGGTGTTTCTTATTCATTGTCTAACTTTTATATGCATATGAGGTGATTGAAACTATCATGACTTGGGTCAGGCACACCTTATTCCTCACTCTGATATATTTGCTCTTGAACACTTAAAAGAGATCTTGTGCAGCAGACTTGCAAATGCAGTAAGTCATTTATTTCATGACTGCTGCTTCCATGAGTATTGATTGTGGAGCCAAGTAAAATGAAATCTTTGACTACTTCAATCTTTACTCCATTATAGGAGAACTTATTATGACAGGCTTTAGTTGGACAATTTCATAGTAAGTTAATTATGACATTAATAGAATGTCTTTTTAAATTTTTATTTTCAGTATTGTTTATTTTTATTACCAGTATTTCTATAAATCTGATCTTTATTTGTCATTGAGATTGGAACCATTGCAAATAACACTTACAGATGTTTTTATTTAGTTTACGTTAATAATAATAAGATGTATCAAATAAAATAAAAACAGATTATCTCAGTGTAGTTCGCCATAACTTGAATTAAATTGGAGAATACTTGTACTTCTAGATTTGGTTCTAAATTTAATATCTAGCAAGAATCAGAGCATAAAGTAGAAAGTGTGACTCATGAGATTATATGATACTTAAACAAAAATTTTATCAAGACTTTGCAAATTTATATAGACAGAAACATGGGGAACATGTGCTGTAATTAATCCTAAGTTTTGAGAACAGGATGAAGCTTATATTGTTCAAGCAGACTGAATTTATGTTCCTTAAACAGATTCTGCTCAAGTGTCCTAGCATTTTGTTTGGTTGTTTAATTAAGACTACAAATATCCACTAAAATAAGTGAAGTGAAAACACTGGAACTTCTTTATCATACAGTAGATAAAGTTTTCTAATGTACATAGGGGACTCTAATATTTGAATGATTTGTTCATATAAAATCTGTTCTCATTCCCTAATTGTGTTACACAGGAAGTTACAAAGGACAGTCCTTCTGACCTCTGTAGGAATACATTCTAATTTAATGGTAATAATGGATCAGAAAGTTAGTGTCCTTGATTGCCAAAGACAAAATACGTATGTTTTTCCTAATAGTAGAGGCCCAATACAGTAAGCATAATAGTCTGTCCTACAAAAACTTTTGATATTGGCTATTGAGCCAAGATGGTGCAGGACTAGGTAGTTTTTCATCCAGTTGTACATGAGACGGCTATGGGTTGGAATCGACTCAATGGCACCTAATGATCACAATTGAGTCATGATGTGACACTGTAGGATAGGAACTGGATTGCTTACCTCAAGTTCAGCAGTTCAAAGTCATCAGCCACTCTTGGAAACGCTATACAGGGTCATTATCAATCAGGACCAACTAACAGCACACAACAACAGTAACAACAACAACAAGATGATTATTATATCTATAAGCTGAAATAGATGAGTTGCCCACCAAATTTTATGGCTAGATAAGCTTTCGGTTTTGTGAATAGCAGTGTGATTTAAATCAGCATAATAGAGGATCATAGCCACTTAAGTATTGAGTTCTCAGACAGATGGGAGTCAGTTCAAAGGCCTACAGCCTCTATTGTTGTTAAGTGCCTTAAGTGGGTTCTGACTCATAGCAACCCTTATAGGTTTTCCATGAATCAGGTGCTGGGTTTGAGCCATCAACTTTGTGGTTAGTAGTCGTCCAGTGCTTGTCCTACAGAGCCACACAATAGCCTTTAGAATTAAGGAGTTAAGAAAGGCTCTCTTACGCCCAACATGCATACTAAAGATTTTTTCCTACCTTTCCCCGAAATAAACCTGCAGTCATTTAATAGGCATAATTAGACCCATTCTATGAAATAACGTTGATTTTGGAGACATAAAATGCCACTTTGATCTACGTATCTGAAAATATAGAGGTCATTTGAATAACTGAATTATGGTTTGTGTCCACCTCATAGAGGGACCAGACAAAAATCAAACCAAACCTCCTGCCACTGAGTCAATTCTGATTCACAGTGACCTAAGACAGAGTGGAACTGCCCTGTAGGATTTCAAAGGTTGTATTTATGAAAGCAAACTGCCACATCTTTCTCCAATGGAGCAGCTGGTGGTATCAAACCACTGACCTCATGGTTGTCAGTTCAGTGCTTTAACCATCATGCCACCAGAGGTTATAGAAGGACCATTTATTGTTGCTAAGGACCATTGAGTCAGTTCCAATTCATTGCAACCCTGAATAGGGATTCCAAGGAATGGCTGGCAGTTTGAACCGCCAACCTTGTGATTAAAACCAACCTTGCAGTTTAGTGCATTATCCTGCAGCACCATACCAGAAGAAACATAGCTCACAAAAAGAAACAAGAAAGAATGGCTTAAATAAATGACCAAAATGCAGAGTCAGAAAATGTTTCTGCAGGAAAAAACGTAATTGATTTAACTAAAAATAACTTAAAAAAAAAACAACAAAAAAACACCATCTCGTTGGGGGTCTTCCTCTTTTTCTCTGACCCTCCATCTTACCAAGCATGACATCCTTCTCCAGCGACCATTCCCTCCTGACAATATGTCCAAAGTATGAGAGACGAAGCTTAGCCATCCTGGCCTCCAAGGAGCACTCTGGCTGCACTTCTTAGGAAACAGATCTATTGGCTCTTTTGGCAGTCCATGGCACTTTCAGTATTCTCCTCCAACACTACAACTCAAAGGCATCAATTCTTCTACGATCTTCCTTATTCACTGTCCAGCTTTCGCATCCATATGAGGTTATTGAAAATACCATGACTTGGGTCAGGCACCATTCTAATAGTTTATATCTATATCTATATTTTAAAACAAATTCTTGATTAAAGTAATCTTTATGGTTGTTTTTAAGTGCTGTTAGCCTGACTCATAGCCACCCTGTCCGTGGTTTCCAAGAAGTGACGAGTGAGTTTGATCCTCCAGCCTTGCAGTTCAAACCTGCCTTCTGGTAAAGTGCTTATCCTACAGTGCCGCACCTCTTCCTAAGTAATTTATATAATGAAGACTCTCAAACTCTATTAATTAAGCTACATGGAGAGAGTAATGCATATTCATGAGTTGTTTAATACTGTTGTTAATGATGATGCAGCTAATTTTATGCAAAACTTCAATCCTTGTGGTTTTTTTTTTCTCTATGTATGTATCATTTGGAAAAGCTCATTCCTGAACAGAATGTGAATGATTATCTATTCTCTTCTTGTTTTGATGTGCAGTCTGTGCCTAAAGGAAACTATGCCAAAGCATGCATGCATCTCCACAGTTGTGATACTTGTTTGAAAATAATATGAATTTGAAAGATTATGCAGATAACATCATTCAAGTAACTTGGGCTTTTCCTATTTCCTGAACTTTCATTGCATTTCTAAGTCTTTTTAAATTCTGTAAACTCTTGAATTGTCCACAGTGATTCACCAACTATGCATGAATGTCCCTTTATCCAGGCTGAATATTGTAATAATCAGGAATGATTTTTTTTGTGTGTGAAGTTATAACCACTTCATCACTTTCTGATGTGAATCACTCCTTTGAGGAATGTCATGTGCTTTGCAAATGGTAATTACATAAATATTAATTTTTAAAAACAACGGTTTAATTTGTTGTTGTTGTTGTTAAGTTCCATCAAGTTGGTTCCAACCCATAACGACCCTGTATAAGGTTTCTGAGGAGCAGCTGGTGAGCTTGAACTGCCCACCTTGCATTTCAAATAGCTTGGCTTTGTAGTCTGGTGCATTAACACACAGAGCCACACCAGGACACCGAATGCTTTAATAGGGGCGGTGATAATGGTTTTCTTGCTTAGAATATTGAAAGTGTTGCTACTTACAATTGAGAGTTTATTGAGGAAGACTTTGTTAAAACATCAAAAATTCAAACAGCCTTTATTGTTCCTTAAGTCAAATTATATCACTCATCTTTTAAAACAAAACTTTAACATCATTTTATGTTAGGTTTAAATTCCTTTATGTGAGATTCTATATATATTTGTATTTAAACTAAAGAATGTGTGGTGTCAAATGAACACAGAGTAAGTTAAACAACTTACAAAATATAAATTTTATAACAAGAGTTGAAAACTAATCAAAAAGGGGGAAAAAAAAATAAAGCTTTTGGAAAGAATGTGCCAATTCAAGCATGTAGATTGCATTCTTTCTCTTTTCAGAATATTGCGTACATGGCCTTAACTTATTCATAGATGTTGTTTCATGTCTGTATTTTGTTTCTGATACAGTATTATTTCTCTAGAGAGGGAGATTTTTCACTACTGGGATAAAGGTATTGTACAATAAACATCACAGCTTATTTGGATAATCTTTCTACAGTTAAGATATCACATATGTAAAAATCAGTTAGCATGAGACAATTAGGTTGCAAGCAGCAAATTATTCATCATGTATTTAGATTGACTTTAAATTAGTCAGAATTGAAGCTGTATTGCATAATTGTTATGTCTGCTTCTTGATTAAGTTTTGATAAAAATTGTTTTTAACACATAAAACAGGGTATAAACATATGGGTACAAACAAACAAACAGTTTTAAGCTTAGTGTCTACCTCATAAAATTCTCAATGAAAAAAAGAGTAATACTCTACTATCTCCTTTTTTAAATACTTCCTTTATTTTGTAGGTAAGTTTTACCTTATCAACATGAAAGATTTTCTGGATATTCTCAAAATGCATCACATCCTAAAGGAAGCAAGGTTTTCTTTGTTTATTTAAAGAAAAGGTTTTAGTCAGACTTAGCCAAGTAATTTATGCATTCACATTTCTAAAGAAAGATGTTTTTTCTAGCCAGGTATCTTGAATTTATTTAAAATTAGATTGTTAACTTCAATTTCCCAAATTCTATGGCATCTAAAACCATTTATGAATGCCTGTAGACATATTTCTTAGTGGAAGATGGAAACTGATCATTAATGATATTGCAATTGCTGCTGTTAGGCACTGTCTAGTCAGTTCCGACTCATAATGACCCATGTGAAACAGAAGCGAACACCAATTGTTTGACTCCCCCCCTCTCCCCATTATTGGTTCTACTGTGTCACGTCATCTTGTTGGAGATCTTATTCTTTTTTACTGACCCTCCACTTTTAAAAGTATGATGTTCTTTGTCAGAGACTGGTCCCTTCTGATAATATGCCTGAAGTATGTAAGGCAAAGTGTCCCCATCCTGGTTTCTATGGAGCAGTCTTGTTGCAATTCTTAAAAGATAAAATTATTTGTTCTTCTGGAAATCCATAACATGTTTAATATTCTTCTCTAATACCATAATTCAAATTCATCATTTTTTTTTATGATCTTCCTTGTGTATTGGCCAACTTTCATAAGCATATGAGACTATTGAAATATCATAGTTTGGGTCAGGTGCCTCAAACTCTATATCTTTGCCTTGAATACTTTGAAGTGATCTTAATGCAACAGACCTAATGTAATATGGCATTCGGTTTCTTGACTGCTGCTTCCATGAGTGTTGGTTGTGGATCCAAGCAAAATGAAGTCTTCGACAGTTTCAGTCTTTTATACACTTATCATGATGTTATTTATTAGTCCAGTGATGAGCATTCTTGTTTTCTTTACATTGAAGTGCAATCCATACTGAAGGCTGTATTCTTTGTTCTTCATCAATAAATATTTAAAGTCCTCTTGGCTTCCAGCAAGCAAGATTATATCATCTGCAAATTTCAGGTTGTTAGTCATTCTTTTTCCAATCCTGAACCCACATTCTTCTTCCTATAGTCTTCTCAAATTATTTGCTCAGGATACAGATTGAATAAGCATGGTAAAAGGATGCAACCCTGGTACACATGGTTTCTGAATCGAAACCATTCGGAATCTCTTTATTCTGTTTCAACACCCACCTCTTGTTCTATGTACAGATTCCTCTTGAGCACAATTCAGTTTTGTGGAATACCCATTGTTGGCAATGTTATCTGTAGATTGTTATGATTCACACAGTCGAATGCCTTTGCAGTCAATAAAGCACAAGTAAGCATCTTTCTGGTATTCCATGCTTTCAGCCAAGAGTAAGCTGATGTCAGCAATGATACCCCTAGATTCTCAAGATCAAAGACCACAATGTTCAGTATGGCTTGCACCTCTATGTAAAAACAACAGCAAAAAAGTCCTCACCGCTGGACCAATAAGCAACATCCATATAAATGGAGAAAAGGCTGGGATTGATTAGTTTTTCTATCTCACTAAGTTTTAAAGGAGACATGTCAGAAGCAGGATGAGATATCCCAGCATCATCAAGAAAGAAGAACATGAGTGGAATGTGAGATCCTTACCTAGAAAAGTACTGACAGCAGCGATGGCACCATGGAGCAGTTGTAGGTATCTAGGCATCTGAAGCCAGGGACTGAGCACAGCTGTGTGTCTATGGCAGGAGGCTGGCTTGTATAATATGCCCTTTGGATATTTTATTGTTGTTAAGTGCTGTCAAGTCTGTTCCAACCCATAGCAACCCTCTATAGGGTTTCCAAGGAGCAGGTGGTGAGCTGGAACTGCCAACCTTGAAGGTAAAACTGACGTTGCAGTCCAGTGGATTAACACATAGCACTGTACCTGGACTCCTAACCCATAGCACCACACCAGGACATTTACAGACTGACTAAAGGAGCTTGGCAACACTTGCCTGAGCAGGGCAGAGGATCCTGGGGCCACATGGCTGGGAGACCAAATACAAGAGTTAAATCTGCCTGCAGTATGGCAGACAACAGGCCTACCTGACTAGAGAATCCCTACATCCTCAGTTGTTTCTGAATTTTACCCTGTTCATTTCCCTAATTAAGCTCATAATGATGAGTATTGTGGTGAGTTCTGTGTGACCACTGCAATGGATTTTTGAACCCAGATGTGAAGCAGAGAGTACTACTGAAGGGATGGTTTGTGTCAGAATAGGGTAAAGATGGTTGGTAGCATGGAAGCATGTTGGGCTTCCACTTCATAGGAATAGGCCTAGGTAGATTTTGAGTTTTTGATTCTCTTTCCTTCTTACGAAGCCAAAAGTCCCATCCATAATTCCCCTACATGTTTTTTTTTGTTGTTGTTGTTGTTTTGTTTTGTTTTTGTTTTTGTTTTTTTTGCCGCAGAATAAGCATTTTAAAAAATGGGTTAATATAGCATATCAGCTACCACTTGTCTGTCATAATCTGATGGCTTATGTGTTGCTGTGATTTTAGAAACACCAGCAGGTCCCCCATGGAAGATAGGTTCCAGATTAAACTCCAGACAAAGGCAGACTAGTAAGAAGGAAAAGACAGGTGACTTCCGAATATTTAGTCACTGAAATCCTTAAGCATAGCAGTGGAACACTGTCAGCACCAGAATATTGAATACTGAAACATAATGAAAAGCACCAGAATATTGTCAGATAAAATGATGGAAAGGTGAGACTCTCAGGTTGAAAGGCACTCATAATGTGACTGGGGAAGATTTGCCTCCTCAAAGTAGAGTTGACAGTGATTATGCATATGGAGTAAAGCCTTCCAGACCTTTGCTGATGGGACACAACTCAAAATGAAGAGAAATAGTTGTAAGCATCCTTTAATAATCAGAACATGGGATGTAAGATGTATGAATCTAGAAAAATACTGATGAAGATCAAAGACCATAGCCTTCCATATATGTTGCATCTCAATATAAAGAAAAAAAAAATCACCATTTGACCAATAAACAACATCCCTATAAAAGAAGGAAAGTTTGAAATTGTCAAGGACTTCATTTTGCTTGGATCAAGCATCAACACTCATGCAAAGGGCAGTCGTGATATCAAATGACTTATTTCATTAGGCCTATCTGCTGCACAAGATTTCTTTAAAGTGGTGAAGAGTAAAGATGTCAGTTTGAGGACAAGGGTGCACATGACCCAAGCCATGGTATTTGTCATAACCTCATATGCATAAGAAAGTTGAACAGTGAATAAGGAAGACCATAGAAGAATTGATGCATTTGAGTTATAGGATTGAAGGAGATTACTGAAAGTACTGTGGACTGCCAAAAGAACAAACAGATCTGTGTTGAAAGAAGTGCAACCAGAGTGCTCCTTTGAATCCAGGATGGCCAGACTTCATCTCTTATACTTTGTACATATTATCAAGAGGAATCAATCACTGGTGAAGCATATCATGCGTGGTCAAGTGGTGGATCGGAGAAAAAGTGGAAGGCTCCCAATGAGATGGATTAGCAAAAGGGCAACAACAGTGGTCTCCGGTGTGCCAAGATTGTGAGGTTGGTCCTGGACCAGACTGGGTGGTGTTTTGTTCTGTTCTGCATATGGTCTCTATGAGTTGGTACAGACTAGATGGCACCTAACAACAACAACAATAACATTTCTGGTAATCTTCATCTTATCTGGTTCATCTACTATTCTCAGAGTGAATTGTAAAACACATCTGTCTTTATATGCTCCTATTTTGCTTTATATGAAGTTATTTTGCTTTCATTGGCTATAAATTATCTTTGGAATAAACACGTCAAACTGTCACCCTAAAGACTCTTACCTAGAACTTCAATGAGAACACTTGATAGAATATAATAATAGCCCCATTCTAGGACTCTTTAGAAATAGAGTAAAAATGGTACATGTAATGTGCTGTCAAGTCGGTACTGACTCTTAGTGACCTTGTTTTATGTGTCTGAGTAGAGGCTGGTGGCTTTGAGCAGGAAACTTGTGGTTGGAAGTCCAGTTCTTATCCTACAACTCCACACCAGGACACCATGCCACTTACTAAGCATATGTCCCCCATTTAATCCTTTCAAGTAACCTGGGGAATTTTATTTTAATCACAGTTTTCAGTAGACAAAATGGATAATGGAAAAGTTTAACCAGTTTATTGAAGGTAACACTGAAGTAGGAGTCTTTTATTTTTTGCCATTGGGTCACATGTGAATCAAGGATTGATAGTGTTGTGTACATTACAAGTTACATTTCACATTTAAATGTAGCATATTATTTTCTTTACAAAGATGCTCAATTAGACTTCTATGAAGATTGCAGAAAATTTGTGTGTACTCAAAGTTGTAGAATTAGAATTTCTAAAAGTTCAGTAACAAAAAAAGCAGTTGCCATTATGACTTGGACTCATGATAGTCAACCTATGCTGTTGTTGCTGTTAAGAGTCTTTTCTGACTCGTAGTGACCCTGTATAGAGTTTCCAAGGTTTTAAAATCTTTATGGGACTAGAAAGCATTTTCTTTCTCCCTCAGAGCATCTGAATGGTTTAAACTGAGGACCTTGAGTTTCTCAGTAAAATGCTTATCATAAGGAGTCATCGTGCTCCCAGTCCAATGTTGATTATTCATTATTAAACAGTCGTTTTGTTTTAAGATTCAATATTCCATGAATTTATGTTACATGTTACTTATTATAAAGCTTTATCTGAATTTATCTTAGCATATTAATTTCATATGCTGAGATAAATTCCGATTATGCTTTGTTTAAAATAAACATGAATAAAAACACATTTAAAAATGTATTATAGATATTAAGTTCATTAATCTTTAAATTACTATTTGATTAAGACATTTAATTTGAAAATTATTCTTACAATGTTTACCTGAGTACTTATGCTAAGAAATTTGTTGTTGCTGATATTAAGTGCTGTTGAGTTTGTTCCCTGTTGTTACATGCTGTTGAGTTTGTTCCGACTCATAGCGACCCTGAATAGGGTTTCCGAGGAGTGACTGGTAAGCTTGAACCACTGACCTTACTGTTCAAACCGGTCTTGCAGCCCAGCTCATTAACACACAGCACCACACCATGACTCCAAGCTAAGAAATGCCTTATTTAAAATGAAAGAAATTTCCAGTAAATTCTCAGGTTCCAGAGATACATTATTTATGTTAACAAACTGGAGAGTTCATTTGCTTTAATATTTATGAAGGGAAATCAATGAGACATACAATACAGTGTTGCTAACTTCTAAAACCACTATAAGACATATATTCAATTAAAGGAATGTTAACCAAAGAATATGGTCAGCAAATAATAAATAAATGATTATAAACGTCCATGTTTTAAAGATTCTTTGGAATACCCTGCAGAAGTCAGCCTTTAAGCTATTTATTCTGCTACCAAAATCCATTTAAAAATGTAATTATAAGGAAAATTAGATGCAGTCTTGCTTATAGCAGACTACATATTTTAAAGCTACATTAGTTTCTAAACCTTTGAAGATAATAAGGAGATTCATTAAGCTATTTACCTTTCAGTTACTTGAAATACTGAATAACCTTAGAAGGGTCTGGTTCAAGGAGGTCTAATTGGGATAAGTTGTACCATGCCTCATAAATAAAATATTTTGAAAGTTACTCATTAGAAAATTAATTACCAAAATGTTTATAATAGACAAATAAAAGTGAAAAATAAAACCATCCATTTAATTGGCAAAATAGCTTGTTAATAAAAGAGCTTAATCAAATAATATTTAAAAGATGCAATAATTGAAAATGCACACTATATTTAGGTCATACAAAACCTGAGTATTATTGGTCAGTAATTGAGGTTTGTTTTGTCCCTTTAGTAAATGATGGGAATTAGGATGGTTTCAAACATTAATCAGAAATCACTGAAAATAATAATAATAACAAACCAAAAACTAAACAAGTAAATGCTCTTATGATATTTATTTTTATAACGAATATAAGAATAAACCTATCAACACTGTTACTTTACTTTGCATGCAGTGACTTTGTAAAGCAGGAAGACATAGCCAGTGTTCATTTTAAATGCCTTGTGGCTAAGTAATCATCATGTTGTACAACCATCATCACTATTTGTTTTCAAATGTGTCCATTTACAGAACCTAGGACAATTAGTGTTCTCTTACTTGCCATTCAACAGTTATTTCAAAATTGACATAATTTTAAATTTCATTTATTAAAAATACCATATTAGGACATTGTATATTGATGTGTATGTAACAGTCAACTGCAAAGGAATTTTAAGCTTTGCTAAGAACTTTGATCTTGATCATAATAAGAATCTTTCTAGCTGTCTATAAAATGTTCAGGACTCCAAAGATGAAGCCTAAAATAGAGTCTATAAGTTAAATTATATATGAGAATTCTCTATGCGACTAATATCACATAGACTTTCAGAAAATTGTTATCAGGTTTTTGCTTTTGTTTTTAACACCATTTAAACATTAAGTGTAATAGGTAAAGGTCACTAAATATATATAAACTTCATTTAAAAATGCTGTATATATTCTACAAGATTTGATTCAAGAAAAAGTTATATCCCTCCTTGAAACCATGATATTAAAAGTCACAGTGCTTGTGGTCCACTTCAATATAAAAATAGTGTTAACTTTAAGAATACATATATTTTTTTATATTGTTGTTGATAATATTATTTGGTCCTATATGATTTCAGATGTATTTGCTCTTCTGACAATCCATAGTGTATTTACTATTTACTATTATTTACCAACACCATATTTCAAAGGCACCAAAATTTGTCTTTGTCTTCCTTATTCATTGTCCAGCTTCTACTTGCATATGAGGTGATTGAAAACACTATGATTGTATCTTACTCAACAGTGACAGGACAAATAAACCTGTGCTCAAAGAAATACAAAAATAATATTCCTAAGAAGTGAGGATGAGCATACTATGTCTCGGGTACTTTTGACATGTAATTAGGAAGGTCCAGTCATTGGTGACAGACATCATACTTGGTAAAGCATCATCAAAATAGTGGAAGACCCTCAATGATATGGTTTGGTACAGTGACTGCAACAATGGGCTGACACATAGCAATGACCTTGGATTGTTCCTACATGCTGGCTACTATAGATAATGCTGAAATTATGACACAGGACTGTAAAGCATCTAGCTCTGTTTGCATGATGTCACTATGAGTCACAAACAACTCAAACCACTGTACAGTATATTGTTTCTACTGGGGCACATAAAATGAATACCAATGCTAATAACATTTGAAAATTCAAGCATATTGGTAATAATGAAAAGAAAAAGGAAACAGGATGATTTTTTCTTTTTCTTTTCCTTAAGAATCCACAGAGGAAAGTTTGTTTTTACTTCATTCATTGCTGTTCATCAACCAATTCTTACAAGCCAGAAGGCTGTGTACACAGCACATCTGTTATCTCCTAAAATCCGACACCAGGGAGACTCTATGTATTCAAACATTTCACGTTACATAATAAAGAATTAAATGCTTATTAGTCATTGTTCTGATTTGGATCATAATCAGAAGACAGTTTGACTGAGGAAGAGAAGAATGTAGGTCTTGTTATTTTTGTCATAAGAAAAAAGGGCAATTTTAACACTTTGTTAAAATTAATTGTTTCCATGAAGCTTGTTTCACTTAGTTCTTTGGATCATTAAAGTTGATTTCAAGTTTAATTAGAAATAAGAATAACTGTGATTCCCTCTGACTTCTGACATTTGGTCAAGCTAGATGCAGGGAGGTGGGAAGCATTTGTTTTGAAGTCAGTCTTCAAACTGAGCAGCCAATTTAAGTTAGGAGAGAAACCCAACAACGGCAATAAACCACAGCAGGTGATAAGATCTTGAGAATACCAAAATACACAAAATTCTTTATGAGAAAATTCCATTTTCACGTTGTTTATAGCATTTAAAATGATCTGCAATATTTTGTCAATTTAGGCAACTTTTTATATAATTACGATAAAAAGATATTTAACAAAACATTTGTCATTTCAATACTTTTTAAATATGAACTACAGTGATAATGATTCTTTTCATCATATTGTGTAACCATTGCCACTATTTGTTTTCAAATGTGTTCATTTACAGAAACTAAGTGCTTTATTGACTACGCAAAGGCTTTCGATTGTGTGGATCATGACAAGCTATGGACAACATTGAGAAGTATGAGTATTCCAGAACACTTAATTGTACTTCTAAGAAATCTGTACCTAGATCAAGAAGCAGTTGTTCGAACAGAACATGGGAACACTGAATGTTTTAAAATTGGGAAAGGTATGAGACAGGGTTGTATTCTTTCACCATACTTATTCAACCTGTATGCTGAGCAAATAATACGAGAAGCTGGGTTCTATGAAGAAAAACGTGGCATCAGGATTGGAGGAAGACTCATTAACAACCTGCGATATGCAGATGATACGACCTTGATCGCTGAGAGTGAAGAGGACTTGAAACATTTACTTATGAAGATTAAAGAGCACAGCCTTCGATATGGATTACATCTAAATGTCAAGAAAACAAAAATCCTTACCACTGGACCAATAAACAACATTTTTATCAATGGAGAAAAGATTGAAGTTGTCAAGGACTTCATTCTTCTTGGATCAACTATCAACACTCGCGGAAGTAGCAGTCAAGAGATCAGACGACGTATTGCACTGGGCAAATCTGCTGCACAGGAACTTTTTAAAGTGTTGAAGAGTAGAGATGTCAGCTTGAGGACTAGGGTGCGCCTGACTCAGGCCATTGTGTTTTCAGTAGCCTCATATGGATGTGAAAGCTGGACAGTGAATAAGGAGGATCGTAGAAGAATTGATGCCTTTGAGTTGTGGTGTTGGAGGAGAATACTGAAAGTGCCATGGACTGTCAAAAGAACCAATAAATCTGTTTTGGAGGAAGTGCAGCCAGAGTGCTCCTTGGAGGCCAGGATGGCTAAACTTCGTCTCTCCTACTTTGGACATATTGTCCGGAGGAAACAATCGCTGGAGAAGGATGTCATGCTGGGTAGGGTGGAGGGTCAGAGGGTCATCCCAATGAGATGGATCAGCCAGGTGGCATCATTGATGGACTCGGGTGTGGCAGCGGTAGTGAGGTTGGCCCAGGATCGGACATTGTTTCGTTCTGCTGTGCATGGGGTCGCTATGAGTCGGTTCCGACTCGATGGCACCTGACAACAACAACAACAACAAGTGCACCGTATACAATGACTCCTCTTTCATTCCCTCCTGATACTTAATAACCACTAACGAACTTTGTTCTCAAGTTTTGTTATTCTAGACTTCATATTAGTGAGATTATATGAGATTTCTGTTCGTGATTTATTTCACACAGTTTAACATTTTCAGGGCCCATCCCGGTTGTAGCATGTATCAGAACTTTAAACTTCTGCTAAGAATACAATATTTCATTGTATGTATATAATATATTGTGTTTATCAATTCACGAGTAGATAGACTCTTGTGCTATTTTCAAAATTTGCTTTATAGAAAATACTGCAACCAACATTGGTCTACATATATCTGTTTGAACCTCTGTTTTCAATTCATTTGAGTACATAACTTAGAGTAGAGTTGCTCAATCACATAATAATTGTATGATTAACTGTTTGAAGAACTGCTGAATTGTTTTCCACAATGGCTATAGTATTTTAATATCTGATAGGGGCCATGGTGATGTAATAGGTTAGCGGTTGGACTGCTAACCACAAGGTCAGCAGTGCAAATCTATAAGCTACTCAATGGGAGGAAGATGAGGTTTTCTGTTTCCATGAAGTTTTACAAGCTTAGAAATTCTATATAGGGACACCGTGAGTTGAAACCAAATCAATAGTATACAACCACCAACACAACCATAGGCAATGATGAGGGTCCCAATTTCTCCACATTCTCACAAACATCTGTTTCCCATTTTTTTTAAATTACAACTACTTCAGCGGGGAGAGGTGGTACATTCAATGTGGTTTTGGATTGCATCTATTTAATTTCTAATACAGTCCTCTTATGGCACTGTTGAATAAGTACTGAACTGCTAACATAAAGGTCTGGGGTTCAAACTCTTCAGCCCTTCCTCTAAAACCCTATACAGAGTTGCTATGAGTCAGAGATGGCCCTTAACAACAACAATGTCTAATGAAGTTGAGCATCTCTTTCTGGGCTTTTTGGACATTTGCTTGCCCTTTTTGGTAAACAGCTATTCAAGTAATTTCCTTATTTGTTTTAAGACTGTCTTTCTTTTGATGAATTATAAGAGTTCCTTATATTTTTTTAATATTAAACCATTACCAAAAGAGGAAGACCCCCAAGAGATGGATCAGCTAGGTGGCATCATTGATGGCATCAAGTGTGGCAATGGTAGTGAGGTTGGCCCAGGATGGGACATTGTTTTATTCTGCTGTGCATGGGATTGCCATGAGTCAGTTCCAACTCGATGGCACCTGACAACAACAACAACAACAACAAATATATAGTTCCCAAAACCTTTCTCCAAATATGTAAATTTTCTGTTCCCTTTGTTACTTTATTATCCTTTGATGCAAAAAGGTTTGAATTTTGATAGAATCCTATTTCTTTATTTTGTCTGTTGTTGCCTGTGCTATTATGTTTTAACTATAGTCCACTGTCAAAAACAAGATACAGAAGCATGACCTCCATGATTTTGTTCCACAAGTTTTGAAATTTAGTCTTTAAATTAAGTCCTTGTTCCATTTCTACTTAGTTTTCATAAGTAGAATACCCATGTGAGTTTATGGGTCTAGGATCATTGTTTTGCATGCGGAAATTCAGTGCTCATCATATCATTTATTAAAGAAATGAAATTTCCTTATTGAGTGAATCAAAAATCAGGTGACCATAAATAGATTTATTTCTGTACTTTCAATTTTAATTTATTGATGTATATGTCTGTCATTTTACCAATAACTGATAATTTTGATAACTATTTTTTAAATGATCTGTTATTGGTAAAATGGTAGACATATAGATCAATAAACTAGGACTGAAGTCTCAGTCTTTCAGGCTGCCCTCCCTCAGTGAACAGTTTGCTAGGAAGATCTGTCCTAGTGTCTTTTTTTTTTTTTTAATGTTTTATTGTGAATTATGTGATAGATTACATGGGAGAACATTAGCTTTACATTCATCCTATTGTACATCCTTTCATTGCCATGGTTACAATCCCCTCCATGCATCATCAACCAATCAAAGGGTTTACCCTGCAAGCCTGCCCCCTATCCCCCTGGTCATCAGCACACAGCCCCTCTCCCTTTCTGGGTCTAGAGTCCCCAGCCACTCCATTTCTCCACATCATTGTCTCTGCCTTCATCTCTGGCATCACTGTTTCTGTGGGGAGGGTCCCACATTCCACTCTTCTCCCTTGATGGTCCCAGGGACCTCCGCTTCTACACTGCAAAGTCAATCACTCCCCTCCTTTTTCTATAAAACATCTACCTTTACATTGCCAATGCTCAGAGTCAGTTCTGATAACAATTATTCACTATTGTATCACAAGAGACTTATCTCCATCTCCTTTCATCAGCCTTGCCCAGACAGATTGGATACTATTCATTGGAGATTCTACCTTCCTTTGTGCCCTCTGGATCTAGGCTCCCTCTTGAAAGCTTGTAAGCCTGTTGCTTCTTGCCTTTATAGGCCCGCATTTTGGGTAGCCGATGTCCAAGTTGCCCATTCCTGTCTACTCTGTCTATGGAGTGGTGGGAGCGATCCTTGCTGTAAAGATTTGTTCCCTCTTTTGAGCTACTACATCCATTAGTATAGGTCAAGTTCATCAAATTGTTTCAGATTACTCTTTTTT
>NW_006408523.1:35851778-35856409 GCF_000296735.1 Chrysochloris asiatica | reverse complement strand
TTATTGGTGAGAAATGTGGTCACCAATCAGAGCACATGTCTGCTCATGTATTCCTATTGAGTTTTTGTCTTGGAAGGGAGTTTGCCTTGAGGGGACCCGAGCACTTGCCTTAATGTCTCCTGGTTTAGCAACTTGCTTGTTCTTGTAGTAATCAGTTGTACTGCCATTATTGTTTTGTGTTTTTCCTGTGGATCTTTCTTTCAAGAAGTATCTTCTGTTGTTCTAGCTGCTCCAGGCTGGTCTGTTTGTCCTTTCAAGTGGAAATTTCCTACCTCAGAACATTCTGGATGGGGTTCAGGATTCCACCTATTGTCCTATTGTCTTTTAAATTGTAAAGTGTGATATACTACAGTGGTAGATTTTTCTAAAGTTGAGCCAATCTTGAAATTTTTGCATAAGTCCCAAATAATAATAGCACATTATTTTTTTGAAATATGGTTTTGGAATCATTTTGGTAATGTTTTGTAAGGGTTTTTACATCTGCATTCATAATAGTTGTTAGTTTATAATTTTCTTTTATTTTGGTGTCTTTGTCTTTGCTTGGTATCAGAGTAATGGTAGTCTTATAGGATGAGTTAGGAACTTTCTGAGTGTGTTTGTGTAGGTGTGTATGTGCATAATACATTCTGCCACTTTCAGCCTTTTGATTGGGTCATTTAGTCCATTTACATTCATAATAATTACCAGTTACTTGTTTAGTTCTGTCTTTTTGCTGTTTTTTTAGTTTTATATTTTCTCAGGAGTGCTGGTGTGGCACTGTGGGTTACTGTGCTGGATTGCAAGGTCGATTTGAACTGCAGGGTTGGAGGTGCAAGCTCACCATTATGCTCCTCGGAAACTCTATGCAGGGTCACTGTGAGTCAGAACCGACTTGGCAGCAGCACTTAACAGCAACAACAAAATGCCTTCCCAGTTTTTCTATTTATATAGGGTTTAGCTAATAATAATTTCTGCAAGAAAACCTTTAGCAGGTGTAGTCTTCAGATATTGCTCACCATTCTCTCCCCTACCTTGTGAGATATGAAATTCAGACCATGCATGTTTCAATCCTTAGCTACTCCCAGAATGACCAGAAAAAACACACTATCAATGAGCACACAAGGGGACACAACCATTATTCCATACACACTGCACCCTGCCTAGCTCTGTGAGGATCCAGTTCAGGTCGAATGAAGTCTCAATCCTTCAGGCTGCCCCCAGTGAACAGTCGGCTAGGAAGATCTGTCCTATTGTCTTCACAACCAGAGACCAAGGCTGCTCTTAGTGCCTGGGAGAGCTGTGTCTGGACTGTGGACTTGACTGTAGCTCCACTGTCTCCATCAGTGGAAAGGGGAGGAGAAGAAGGTGGGAGGAGGGCAGACAGTGGATGAAAAGGTTTTTCTAGCAATTGAAATGTATTTTTTTCTTTTTACAGTACTTTTTTCAGTTTGGGCTCCTTACTGCCATCTTTTGCCTTACTTTTCAGGGTGTCACAGGAGTCAGTAGTAGTCCTGATATAGAATTATAGGATCAGCAATGGACTTCTAACTGCAAGGTCAGGAGTTCAAACCCACCAACCTCTCCTTGGAAACCTATACAAGGGTCACTACAGGTCTAAACTGTAGTGATGACACTTAACAACAACACCAGGCTTGAGTACAATTTTCACATTTTCATTTTTTTTTTCTGGTGTTGCTGTGAGGAGTGTCTGAGTTGTAGACCTAATCAAGTTGTCATCTTTCTGACATCCTTGTAGACAATTCACCTTAAAAACCTCTTACCAGACACAACTTCTCTTAGTAACTAAATATCTTGACGTGCTTTTACAGGTTGATGGTCTTATGTAAGACAGTACTTGTTTAAAGTTACAACTGTTGTTGATAGAAGCCCTTCAGTCAGTTCAGATTCAGAGCAACTCTATGAACAATGTAACAGAACATTGTCCCATCCTGGCCATTCTCATAATCACTGTTACGTTTGAGCAGAGTGTTGCTGCTACCGTGTCAATCCATCTGATAAGGGTCTCTGTTTTACCCTGACCCTACACTTTAACAAATATGATGTCATCTCCAGGAACTGGTGTCTCCTAACGACGTGTTCAAAGTATCAGAGATGAAATCTCGAAATTTTCACTTCTAACAAGCATTATAACTATACTTCTAAGAAATATTTCTTTGTCCTACTGGCTTTCCACAGTACTTACAATATTCTTTGCAAAACCATGATCTAAATGCATCCATTCTTCTACAGTCTTCCATATTAAGTTCACATGCATATGAGGCGACTGAGTATCATGTCTTGGGTCAGGCATACCTAAATCCTGTTCTTTAACACTTTAAACCATATTTGCCTAATGCAATACTGCATTTACTTTCATGACTGCTGCTTCCATGAGTGTTGGTTGTGTATCCATGCAAAATGAAATCTTTGACAACTTTAATATTTTCTCCATTTATCACAATGTTATTTATTGATCTAACTGTGAGGATATTCATATTCTTTATGGTGATATGCAAGCATCTTGAAGGCTGTAGTCTTTGCTATTCATCATTAAGTATTTTAAGCCATCTTTGCTTCCAGCAAGCAAAGTTGTGTCATTTGCATATTGAAGGTTGTTAATGAGTCTCCCCCAAATCCTGATACCATATCTTTGCATAAACTAGCTTCTCAGATTATTTTGTTCAGTATACAGATTGAATAAATATGGTAAAAGGATACAACCCTTGCTCATACCTCTCCTGATTTAAAACTATTCATTATCCCCTTGTTTTGCTCTAATCTACCTCTTTATTTATGCACCATTCCTCATGAGAACAGCTCATCACCCAAATGTTATCCATAGTTTGCTACAATCTACATAGTCAAAATGCCTTTATATACTTTATAAAGCACAAGTAAACATCTTTCTGGTATGCGATTCATGTGATGCCAGCAATACTATCCCTGGTTTTACATTTCTTATGACTGCAGTTTGAATTTTTGAAAGCTCCATGTGGATGTACTGCTATGACTGTTTTTGTTTTTTTAATCTTCAGCAAAATTGTATTTGTATATGATATTGTTCAATGATTTCCACATTATGTTGGGTCATCTTTCTTTAGGATGGGCACAGATATGGATCCCTTCCAATCAATTGACCAAATAGCTGTATTCTCAATTTCTTTTCTTGGAGTCATGGTGTGGTGCTGTGGGCTAATGCGTCAGATTGCAAAGTCATTTGAACTGCAAGATCAGTGGTGCAAGCTCACCAGCTGCTCCTTGGAAACCCTAAACAGGGTCACTATTGATCGGAATCAACTAAGCGGCACTTAACAACTACAACAAATTTCTTTTCTTAGATGAGTGAGCACCTCCAGTGCTGCACTACTTTGTTGAAACATTTCAATTTGTACTGTCAATTCCTGGAGCCTTGTTTTTTTTGCCAATGTCCTCAGTGCAGCTTGAACTTCTTGCTTCAGTACCATCAGTATTTGATCATGTGCTACTTCTTGAAATGACTGAACATCAACAAATTATTTTTCGTGCAGTGACACTCAGTGTTTTCCTTCCATCTTCTTTTGATGCTTCCTGTTTTATTTTTCAGGCTGAATAAAATACAAAATAAAATAAAAATATAAGAATATTTTTCATAGAATCCTTCAGTATTGCAACATGAGTTCTGAATTTTTTTCCCAGCTTTTTTAACTTGAAAAATGCTGAACATGTTTTTCCAACTCCAAGTTATCTTTGTACATTTCATTATAAGACTTTGTTTTCTGGAGCCGCCCTTTGACGTTTTTTGTTCTTTTTCTTCATTATGTCTTCTAGTCACTTTAGATTCTCTAAGTTCAAGAACAAGTTTCAGAGTTCCTTCTGGCATCCTTTCTGATTCATTCTTTCTTTATTGTATTTTTAGTGACCTTTTGCGTTTTCCATGTATGATGTTCTTGATGTCATCCCACAACTCTTCTGGTCTTTGATCATTAGCATCTAATGCATCAAATCTGCTCTTAAGATGCTCTATAAATTTATATGGAATTTATTCAAGGTCCTGGTATGGTGCTATGGAATACACACTGTACTGATAAACAAAAATTTGGCAGTTCAAACCCATTAGCTACTCCTTTGAAACCCTACATTGGATCGCTTTGAGTAGGAACCGACTCAAAGGCACTTTACAACAAACAATATTCAAGGTCATATTTTGTGGAGTTGTTTTCATTTACTTTAGTTTCAGCCTGAAATTGCATGCAAGCAAATGATTGTTCTGTGGTTGGCCCCTGACCTTCTTTTAGCTGATGTTATTGTGTTGGTAGCATAGTGGTTACAAATTGGGCTACTAATCTCAAGGTCAGCAGTTCGAAACTACCAGCAGTTATGCAGGAGAAAGATGAGACTTTCTGCTCCCATAAAGATTTACAGCCTTGGAAACCCTGTCCAGAGTCGCTATGGATTGGAATCGACTCAGCAGCTCTTAACAACAATGACAACATTGAGCTTCTCCATATTCTCTTCTCACACATATGGTCAATTTGACTCATACATATTCCATCTGGTGAAGTACACTAGTACACTTGCTGTTTATGTTGTAGAAAATAGGTGTATCCAATGAAGAATTCATTGACCTTGCAAAATTCTATCATGCAATCTCCAGCATCATTTCTGTCACCAAA
>NW_006408523.1:35848843-35850543 GCF_000296735.1 Chrysochloris asiatica | reverse complement strand
ATGGCATTAAACAATAGTAACAAACCATTACAAGTGGTCCACATCTCCTTTGTCTTAGGAAGCTCACCATGGTGATCCTTTTATTGTTACTAAGTGCAGATCAAGTCTGTTTTGACTCATAGCAACCCTGTATCTGTTTAACAGGAGTAGCTGGTAGGGTTGAACAACCAACCTGTTAGCAGTCCAGTGTTTATTCTACAGCACCATACCAGGACTTCATGGGTGACTCTGGTGGTATTTAAAATGCCAGTGGCATAGCTGCTAGCATCACAGCAACTCATAAGTCTCCACTGTAAAGCATACTTTACAGTATGCAGAGAAGCGGTGGTAAAGTTACAAAGATGTTAATAAATAACTTTTATGCCAGTGTAATTTATTTATTATGTAGTAGTATTTGTAAAAGTATTTGTATGAGTGAACATACATATTCATGTGCGTACATGCACAAACATTATATTATAAACATGGTGTGACACTGCAGATTAACGCTCTAGAGGTCAAAGTCAGTTTGAATCTCAAGGTTGGCAGTTCAAGCTCACTATCTGCTTTTGAAAATCCTATACAGGATGGCTATGGATTGGAACTGTCTTGTTGGCAATTAACAACAAAGTCAGGAATTAAAATAATATTCTTATAAACTGAGGCATCAATTGATAATACCAATTGATAATTTAATTTTCTGTTAAAAAATGTTTCTAGAATTTGCATAACATTGAAGAAAATTTATGTCAGGCATCCATATAAATTCAAAGCTTCTTAATGTAATGAAAATTGTTCCCATTCTAAATTGACCCTCTAGAAAAACTAACAGTGGTTGGCTCTCTGAAATGAGATATAATGATTTTCTTTCATTCAAAAAAAAGAATAGAATGGCAGCCTTTCCATTCTATGCAAATAGTGTCAAGGTACATTACAAAAGCGCCTTTCTCAAAGTTGCATTTGGTAGTCAATGGAGCAGGCTAAAAATCAATGTGTTTTCATGGTAAGCTTTATTCACATTTTCAGCTTGATTACAAGGGATACTATGTACCAGTATTTATTGTTGTTGTTAAGTGCTGTTGAGTTGGCTCCTACTCATAGCAACCCCTTATAGGGTTTCCAGTGAGGGGCTACTGAGCTTCAATCTCCAACCTTACAGTTCAAACTTACCTTTCAGTTCAGTGTTTACCCTACAGCACCATACCAGGACTCCACACTGGTACTAGAAGAAGTTTAAAAACACTTAGACATAACAACCCCAAATATATCACAGCTTAATATATAAGATTGTTTTTTAAGAAAACTATTGCTATTGCTACTGACAATCTCTTTGATATCTTAAGAGAGTAAAGTTTTGCTAAAGGTAATACAGAAACTGCTACAATCATACATTGACAGAGAACTTCCAGAGATTCAAACTGGATTCAGAAGAGGCCGGGGAACGAGAGATATCATCGCTGATATCCGGTGGATCTTGGCTGAAAGTAGAGAATATCAGAAAGATGTTTACCTATGTTTTATTGACTACGCAAAGGCTTTCAATTGTGTGGATCATGATAAGCTATGGACGACATTGAGAAGTATGAGTATTCCAGAACACTTAATTGTACTTCTGAGGAATCTGTACCTGGACCAAGAAGCAGTTGTTAGAACAGAGCCTGGGAACACTGAATGTTTTAAAATCGGGAAAGGTGTGCGACAAGGTTGTGTTCTTTCACCAT
>NW_006408523.1:35843775-35847475 GCF_000296735.1 Chrysochloris asiatica | reverse complement strand
AAGGTTCGCAGCCCGATTCGTAACCACTACGCTACCAGAGCTGAAAATATTACTCAAAATAATTTGCAGTTACCCTAAAGTAAGCTTTCATATGATGCATTCATTTCCATATTTGGTATTAGGAAAATTTTCCATTTCTTCTGGAAATTATTACAGGACTAGCTTTCAGAAGGCAAATAATATTGTTATTTATTGTACTCTCCATTATATTTGAATGATTAAGATACCTAAGCATTTAAATGTAATATTGATAGAATGAACAGAATTATTTTGGTTTCTGCTCATATGATTATCTTGACTCTTTTGGTTTGGCGTTTGATATCATTCCTTGGTAACAAATTTTCAAATAAAGATAAAAAGTTGTACACATGCACACATATACACACAAAGATAGGAAAACACTATTTAAATAATTAAGTCAAACTAATTTTATGATTTCAAAATTACTAAATAATTAAAAAGTAAATTTTTCTCTGATGAACTCAGGATGTGTTGCCTCTGTGTCTTAATAACTCAAAAAATATATCACAACAGAGTTATATTTAAGATGAATTCTGAATATACTTTGAGCATCATCCAGTGATTCTAATTGTACCTAATGCCACTTATGGTTATAACAAAAATAATAAGGAGAATTAAAGGTATGTGAAATAATGGTGAATATTTTTTTGGATACACTGGTTTGGAAAAGTTTACATGCTTTGTAAAGAAATTTTCATTTTGTTTTATAGATTAGTATTGAGAAAATTTATTTTTTTAGAACACAAAATTAACATTTGCTTTTTCTAGAAAATTCATGGAATGTAGAAGTTATACATTAAGTGAAACTTTTGGAAGCTCCTTGCAATGAAATGGCAATTCAGAAAGCCTGCAAAGTTGTCTGAAAAGAAAAAATATATATATTGGGTATATATTAAACAAATTAAAATCACATTTAAGTTTCCATGAATATAATGTAAGATGGTGGTGGTGGTGGTTGTATGTGACTCATAGCAAGTCATAGGGTTTCCAAGGCTGCAAATCTTTACACAAGCAGAAACCTCCCATTTTTTGCATGGAGAGGCTAGTAGATTTCAACTGCTGACATTGAGATAAGCAGTTCTTATAATCAACTACACTACTAAGAGTCCCTATAATGTAAGGGATATGGGTACAAAGGGAAGTAAAAACATTAAC
The DNA here is from genome assembly GCF_000296735.1 of Chrysochloris asiatica. Taxonomy (NCBI): domain Eukaryota; kingdom Metazoa; phylum Chordata; class Mammalia; order Afrosoricida; family Chrysochloridae; genus Chrysochloris; species Chrysochloris asiatica. The sequence goes on along the minus strand of NW_006408523.1, from coordinate 35,846,299 downwards.
CCAGAATGATAAGCAAACTTTGAATCTCAAGCTGTCAAAATGACATATGATGGCACTCTATGTATCAACAGCCTGTTAGTATTTAGAAGATCCAAGATGGAAGCTAGGAAATAGTCCCATCAGTTAAAGGCATAGTTTCATGAAAGGGTGATGGAAAACAGAAAAATAAACAAACAAACAAAAAAAAATAGAAAAGTAAAAGAGGCACTTTTGTGCAGGTGCACTAGCCAGATGACAGGTCTTGTTTTCAAAATGGTGGCTGTAATGAATGTACATATCTTGAACCGCAGCAACAGCAGAGTGGACAAGAAGTGAAAAAGAGGAATGCAGTACCTACTTAGGTCTGGAATATTGTGCTTGATAATTGTGTCATCTGCAGGAACCACATTATGGAACTTTACATAGAATGTCAAACTAACCTGTATCTGCTACTTCAATGAGACTATGGAAAGTCTCTAGCCAGCATTTCTCACTGACTCAAATATGACTGGTATGCCCACTGGACAAGAGAGTGTGGGAATTTCAAAAAGTATGGGCACTAGAAACAGGAGTCCTTCTATAGAGCTTAAGTGTTTTGTATTTCATTTGATGACTTGCTCTCTTGTTAATTACAAATTAGATAGAACCATGTCTTTTCTACTTTGTAATTCATTGCTTTATTCATATAGCATAACATATTATGTGTCAAATAACAGTCCTGTTGGATTCTAAAACAAAACAGAAAGTGAAGGAAGACAGGAAAGATCGGCCAAGAATAAGACAAAACTCCTTTGATCTTTGTAAAAGCAAGTCATTAATACAACAAACAGTAGTTGAGGGTGAATGTCATCTGTCTAAGATTATTGTGTTGTTAAGTGCTGTGGATCAGATCGGGCTCATTGTGACCCTATGTAGGGTTTCTGAGGAGGTAGTGGTGAGTTTGAACTGCCTACCTTGTGGTTCAAACTGACCTTATGGTCCAGTGTGTATCCTACAGTGCTCAGAATCCTCATCACAGGTTCCACAGTACTGCATATTCAAATCCCCCAAATATGAAAGAAAAACACTCCAAAATCATCACAAAACAATCAAGGAGAAAAGTCATCATGGAGAAAAAAATATTTAAATGTTAATTATAGCCCTAAGAAATTCTGGCATTAAAAGTATCAGCTGTATGTACATATTTGCCATGGTAAAGCAATTATTAGCACAAAGAGGTACATTAAAAAATGGTGAAAATGCTGGACTAACTTTGAAAAGAACCAAATAAAAATCTGAGAAACAAAACAAATGATGTGATTTTAAAATGTGATGTATTAAATGCCAAATCCAATGAAGCTAAAGAGGCAAGTATATTTAAAGAAACTATAGAAAGAAACAAAAGAGATAAAAAGGTAGACTTTTAAAGAAAAAGGTTAAGAATTACGAAGAAAAGAATGATTATTTTGTTTGCACTAACACCGTTTGTTTATACAGCTCTTAATTTTTCAAAAACTCATATCTAAATAATATGTTTCTTGAGTATATTAGCAATTTATTGTAGATTTATAATTCGGTATGACGTTAAAAAATTAAAATGGGTTTCACTCTGCATATGGGGCGTTTATTGCTTCTCAGTTGGTACACATTCTTCATTGCCTTTCTTTTTGCATCTCATAAAATAAAACTGTGTTCCACTCATAAGTAAGATCAGCTTAACTTTATTGTAATTCAACTAAGGATGGAAAACAAAGTTGTTAAAATATTTATATATTTTTTGAGTTAAACTATTTTTCATTTTTGAAAATTATTTAATTTCTTTCCCTTTTATTTCTGAGCTTTATAGTTGTTGTTAAGTGCATGCAAATCAATTCTGACTCATAGTGACTCTGTAAAGGCTTTCCATGGAGTGGTTGGTGGGTTTGAACCAACCATTTTGTGGTTATCAGACCAGTGCTTATCCGATGGCTCCAGACCTAGAAGATCTAAAAGAGCCATAAATTCCTAAATGGGACTATGTAGAAATTTGTTGTTGTTGTTGTTAAGTGCCCTCTAGTTGGTTCTGACCCATAGAGACCCTGTATAGGGTTTCTGAGGATCAACTGGTGAGCTTGAACCATCAACCTTGCAATTTAAACGGCTTTGTAGTCTGGCTCATTAACCCACAGCGCCACACCAGGACTCCATTGTAGGAATAGTTTACAATAATTCAATTCACTTCCTTAAATGACATTTGATGAGGCATGTAGAGATTAGCTTTTGTCTCCTGAAAGTTTCCTGTGCTAATGGGATGTTCAGCCACATATTTTGGTTTTAACGGCAACTCTTTTTCCAATATTCTTGTTGTTAAGTATCGTCAAGTGTGCCTGACTCATAGCTACCCTGTCTAGGGTTTCTGAAGAGCAGCTGATGTGTTTGAACTGCTAACCTTTCTATTAGTTGCTGTTGTTGTCATTGGGTGCCATTGAGTTGGTACCGACTCATAGCAACCTTATGCATAGCAGAACGAAACAATGCCTGATTCTGGGCCAACATGACTATTGTTGTCATGCTTGAGCCCATTGAT
>NW_006408523.1:35832723-35843525 GCF_000296735.1 Chrysochloris asiatica | reverse complement strand
TGTCCAGCTTTCGCATGCATATGAGGTTATTAAAAATACCATGGCTTTGGTCAAGTGCACCTTAATCTTCAAGCTGAAATCTTTGCTCTTCAACACCTTAAAAAGGTCTAGTGCAGCAGATTTGCCTAATGTAATATGTTGTTTGATTTCTTGACTGCTGCTTCCTTGAGTGTTGATAGTAGATCCAAGAAGAATGAAGTCCTTGACAACATGAAACTTTTCTCCATTGATAACAATGTTGTTTATTGGTCCAGTGGTGAGGATTTTTGTTTTCTTTACATTGAGATACAATCCATACAGAAGGCTGTGCTCTTTGATTTTCATCAATAAATATGTTATGTCTTCTTCACTCTAAGCAAACCATGTTGTATCATGTGCATATCACAGGTTGTTAATGAGTCTTCCTCCAATCCTGATGCCACATTTTTCTTCATAGAACGCAGCTTCTTGGATTATTTGCTCAGTATACAGGTTAAAACATTATGGTGAACGAACACAACCCTGTCACACACCTCTCTTAATTTTAAACCATTCAGTGATCCCATGTTCTGTTTGACCAACTGCCTCTTGGTCCATGTATTCCTTATGAGCATAATTAAGTGTTCAGGAATACCCCTACTTCACAATGTTGTCCATAACTTGTCATGATTCACACAACCAAAAGCCTTTGCATAGCCAATAAAGCACAGGTAAAAACATCTTTCTGATATTCTCTGCTTTCAGCCAAGATCCATCAGACAGCAGCAGTGATATCCCTCATTCCACGGCCTCTTCTATATTCAGCTTGAACCTCTGGAAATTCAGTGTGAATGTATGCTTGTAGCCATTTCTATATTACTTTTAGTAAAACTGTACTCGCATGAGATATCAAAGACATCATCCGATGATTTCCACACTCCGTTGGGTCACCTTTCTTTGGAATTGGCACAAATATGGATCTCTTCCAATCAATCGGCCAGAGAGTTGTCTTCCAAATTTCTTGACAGAGATGAGTGATTGCCTCCTGTACCACCTCACTTTCTTGAAAGATTTCAATTTTTATTCCATCAATTCCTGGTGCCTTGTTCTTTACCAATTCCTTCAATGCACCTTGAACTTCTTCCTTCAGTATCATTGGTTCTTGATCATATGCTACCACTTGAAACAGTTGAACATCAACCATTTCCTTTGGGTACAGTGACTCTGTATATTCCTTCCATCTTCTTTTGATGCTTTCTGCATCATTCAGTAATTTGCCCAGAGAATCCTTTATTAATGAAAATCGAGGCTTAAATTTTTTTCTTTAGCTCTCCCTGCTTGAGAAATGATAACTGTGTTCTTCCTTTTTGGTTTTCTGACTCCAGATCTTTGCACATTTTGTTGTATTATTTGGCTTTATCTTCTCGGGCTGATCTTTGAAATTTTCTGTTCAGCTCTTGGACCTCCTCATTTCTTTGATATGCTTTAGCATCTCTACGCTGGAAAGCAAGTTTCAGTGTCTCTTCTGGCATTCATTTTGACCTTTTCCTTCTTTAGTCTAGTGCTTATCCTACAGTGCCACACTCCTATAATAAACAAAAACAAAACAAAACAGAAACCAAAATCAAACCTATTTCCATTAGTTTATTTACTCTAACTTAAACCTATCCTTATTCAATCTCTCAATCATAACATGAGAGGATTTCAGATTTACTTACATACTCCACGGAAAGGCTGAGAACTCCATAAGGGTTCCTCAGGCCTATTCACCTCTTTTCATTCAAAAGCTGCTACTATATTTCTATCTGGTAGCGTAGTGGTTACGAATCGGGCTGCGAACCTCAAGGTCAACAGTTTGAAACTATCAGTGGTTCCGCAGGAGAAAGATGAGGCGTTCTGCTCCTGTAAAGATTTACAACCTTGGAAACCCTGTGTAGGGTCACCATTATGAGTCGGAACCGACTCCACGGTACTTAACAACAACAACAACATATTTATACCACATAGGATGCACAATCCCTGTAAAAGTTTGAAGTCAGCAATACCCTAGAAAGCTAAGTATTATTCTACAAAGGTCTTCTATCTTATCTGTGATTCCTGTCACTCTTCACACCTGAAACACAAGCAGGATTCAAAACAAAATAGTTGCCTCTTCATGTCTCTCTCTCTCAGGTTCCTTTCTATTATCTTCAAGTCTGTTCAGCATTTTTCCTAAACTGGTGCAATGGAACAACTGCTCTTATTTCCTAATGCAAACACATTGGTCTCTAGCTTGATTCTGATTCATGGTAATTCCCTGAGTTATAAAATAGAACTATTACCTATTGTTTTCTTGGCTGTAATCTTTAGGGAAGCTGATAGTCAGGTCTTCCCACCCCACCCCCACCCCCCATTGCTTAGAACAGCTGACTTTTAAGTAGGAATGTCAAGCAGAAATTCTTTGTGCTTTGTAGGGAATTTGTTTTGTAATGTATACTTAAATGAGGAGGGTTTGTTTTATATGTATCTTGTTATCAGCATGTTCCAGATTTGCTTAGAAACAAAATCAAATTTTCAGGAAAAAACACAATCAACTTTTTTTCTCTTGATATTGGAAGACATGATTTGGACCTTCCTATTTTGGAACTCCTAGTGTGGCATTGTAGGATAAGCACTAGAGTTGAAACCATAAGTTCAAACCCACCAGCTGCTCCTCAGAAACCTGATACAGGGTCAGTATTAGTCAGGACCATTGCATTTAATAACAACAAGTTTGGAACTCAAATGTGCTGAAACATTTTATATTGAGACCTGATTTTGATCACATTTATGGTCCTACTCTCAAAGACTAAAAATAATTTGTATTTTAATGTCACACATAATATGACTATATTTTGGAAACACAGAAAATGTAGAAAGTTTGCAAAATAATTCTCATAGTTTCCAACGCCAACCTTAACATTTGGTTTTGTTCTCTTGTTTTCTTAAATGTGTATTTCCCATGGCAAATTACTTCAATAGACAATATTTTCATACATTTTGAATGTCTATGTAATACACTATTGAGTAAAACTTAATTCACTCTGTGCTTCCCATTTTCTTGTACATTAAAATCAGGATTTTACAGGTGGAATTTTCCTGTATTTTACTATATTATCTTTTGACAAATAGATATACCAATATTACCTTGAGCATTGTAGCTGTGTTAAATGATAATAATACTGTTTGGCTCCTAGAACACTCTGCAAATACTGATTCCTAGAGACTTTTTGAATTTTATGCACATCACTAAAACATATGAAAATATTTTTCTTGGCATGCCTATCGATATATATGGAAAATACTTTTGATTACACTTGACATTATCTTTCTTTGTCTTGGTTTATATTTACCCTAATTTTGTTAGAAGGAAATTTCATGGGATTGTAATTTTAATGTTGAACAATTTCATATTTTCTGTTGAATAATTTAAGTTTTTAATACACTCTAATTCATGGTCTAATCATTCATTAGTTAGAATAGTAAAAGAACTACATTTCCAATATAACTAATTGAAACTTGATGAAAAAATAATTCAATCTATCCAAACATTGGCACTCTACAACATCCTTTATTCAGCATTACGTAGTCCCTCTTTTTTAGTCCTGCTAAATGGACAGTTGTTGAAACGATATCTATCTCCTGCATCTTAGTTATATTTCTTATCCCAACCCATCAACAGATACACACAGCCTGTTGCCTGAGGCAGGGTTTGTACTCAAACAGTGCGAAATACAGTTTGTCAATTGAAAATAAAAACAAATAAGACTCTCTTGCAAAGATCGCCCAACAATATTGTTTTTAATACAAATAGATCTGCAGTTACGTAAAATTCATTTCAAGCTATTATTTGATAATATAAAAATAAGAGCTTCACCTAACAGTACAATAGTTTTTTATTTCTAAGTTTTTTAAATTTTATTTACTTAGAATGAGAAAATTGAATATCTCAGTATAAAACTCATAAATAACATGCTTCTTAAAATCCTGTTCCATAGTATACTCCCTGAAGTGTGAGCTAAGCATATAATCAGTATTTCCAGATGGTAGTCATCTTCAATAGCTTTTTAAAAAGTGTGAGCTTGTGCAATATTTTCTAACTTTAAAAAACACAAAAATTTCTTTTCCCTATTCAAATTGTAACAGGATTCGTGTAAAAAGCAGCTATAAGAATGCATTCACAGTAGCTCTATGCTGATGCAAAATGATCTTTTCATAATTTCAAACTGATTTCTTTGTGCATTTTCAATAATAGTAACTCAAATTTTATTTACAAAAAAAGATATAGGAGGAAAAAGTGAATGGAAGGACAAAAACAGGAGTAATTATCAAAGAAGTAATGTCGATATTATAGAAATAGTTATCCTTGTAAATTAAGAAGCAAGTACACGATACAGGGTAAAAATGTTAAGTTCCAAGTAAATTTATGTTTGAGAATAATTCAAAATCAATAATTGACAGTTTTTGCTAGAGTTTAGCTGATTTTTAACATGCTTTGGAAGAACAAAATATCATTTCCTTGTAGTATTGAGTAAATATACAAATTGTTCAAAATGAGCTATTGTCTCTTTTTCATTGTTTTAAAGTTTACTATCATTTCCAAATTGACCTCAATTGAAAACTTTGCCTCCCAGAATGACTATGAAGATTCTATTAGGGAAAAAAAAACAAAAAAAAAAAAACAAAAAACTAAGCTATTATCTTTATCCTCAGGAGAATTTTTACTCTTTTCATTTCTGCCTAATCTTCAATATGGCATTCATTATTACTCAGATCAGTTAATTAAAAATATTTAGTCAGGGTCAGGTACTATAATTCCAGGGACTTTCCAATGAGTAATAAGTATTACTTTTTGAATGCTTGGTATATATAAGAAAGTGTTGACAGCATTATCTCAACTGTTTCTTCTCCAGCATGATCAGCAGAGACCACTGTAAAATCTAATTTCCATGTAAGTGGAAATCAATATTTGAAAACAATAGGCACAAGTGTAGAATCCATTTTGAGAAGTAGTAGATGAGAAAAGTATCACAGAAATTAACTGGTGTGTAGTGGGAGCCTTAAAGTGTTGGAATGATAATAGAGCTAACTTTATGAGTAGTTTCATGCCCTGGATAAGAAATACCAAAAATGGGCCGGATAAGAAATCGATAAATAAAGATTTAAGAGAAAACAATGTTGGAAAATATGTCTAAGAGGGTAAATGGAATTAGGCTGGCTTTGTGGTAAAAGGAGAGAAAAAATCAGACTGTAGAAGTTCAGAGTACAACTGCTCAATAAGGTATTAAAAACTGTGATCTTTTGGAAGCAGATAACCAGCTATGTCTTCCCAGTTATTCCTGAGTGGGTTCTAACAGTCTTTTGTCTAGTAGTCTAATGCTTACTCATTTGTACCATCCAGCAACATCAAACATACTAGAACTCAAGGAAAACTATATCAATGATCCCTCCATGCAGAATCTACTAGAGGATAAATTTCATCCAAAGAAAGGAAATAAAAGAAACTTTAGCAAAGAACTGATGACAGCCCTTTGTTATATGTAATTATAGGTATGGAATCACGAGTGACGATTTTAACATACAATTAATGTTAACGACATGACTATAATTTTAAAATACTGGGTCTGTATGGATGCCCAATAAGCATATAAATAAATAAAAGTGACACTGGTAAGAACACACCTTCTTTAGAGAAGAATACAGGCTAAATATTCATATGGTCAATTGTTCCAATTAACAAAAACACAAGCAAATCCTTATAAAGATATACTTTCAATTAGAAAAAATTTCCAGGTAATTTTTCTGTTACATTGTTCTGATGCTGTGTTACAGACAGCAATCCTAAAGTGTGCTCTAAAGTTATAGATTACCACTGACCTACAAATTAAAATATCTGAAAAATCAATTGCTACACATTATACTTTAAAAGTGATATTTTAATTATTCAAGATAAATATATATTTTATGAATCATAAATAAATATGAAAAAGATAGCTTTTTCTTTACAACAGCATATAAATCAATAGGGTATTATTTGTAATTTAATAGAATTAGGATTGAATCTTTTTCATTATACTTATTCAAACTATGTGTTAATCAAAAATTCCAGGAAACTGGATTACATGAAGAAGTACACTGTATCAGGATTGAAAGAAAGCTTATTAGCAATCTGCAATATGTGGACGACAAAACTTGTCTGCTGAAAGCATTTACTAATAAACATCAAAGTCTACATCCTTTAGTGTGGAACACACCTCAAGATAAAAAACAATAACAACAACAACAAAAAAGCAAACCTTACTACCGGACCAATAAACAACATCACAATAAATGGAGAAAATGTTGAAGTCACCAAGTATTTCATTTTACTTGGATCCACAATTAACATTCATGGGAAATTCTGAATGTATCTCTTCTAAGACAGATTTGCAAATAATGTATTGCATTGGGTAAATCTACTGCAAAAGACTTCTGTAAAGTGCTAAAGAGCAAAGACGTCACTTTGAAAACTAAGGTGGTCTTGACACAAGCCATGGTTTTATCTCTCACTTCATATGCATGTGAAAGTTAGACAATGAATAAAGAAATAAGAAAACTGATGCATTCAAATGATGGTGTTGGGGAAGAATATTGACAATATCATGGGCTGCCATAGGAACAAATAAATCTGTCTTGGAAGACGTACAGCCAGAGTGCTTCTTAGCAACAAGAATTGCAAGACTTCATCTCAAGTACTTTGGATATATTCTCAGGAGTACTAGTCCTTGGAGAAGAATATGATGCTTGGTAAAGTAAAGGGTCAGCAAGACCCTCAACAAGATGAATTTATATAGTATCTGAAACAGTGGGCTCAAAAATAACAATTGTAAGGATGACACTGGATCAGGTAGTGTTTTGTTCAGTTGTACATAGGGTTGCTATGAGTTGGAACTGACTTGAGGGCACCTAATCACAGCAAATAAGATACAAAAGAAGTTTAAATAAACATTTAAAATCAAATGACTTCACACCTTTCTACAATTAATAAAATAGTTTCCAGGAGAAAGAGAAGGATAGAGAGGTAACAGGGTGTGTGTGTGAAGCAGGGGAAGGGTATGGGGGAGAAAATAGGTCCATGGATAAGATGAAAAGGATATTGAATTTGGAATAAAATTGAATATGTGAAAAACATTTCATTATATAAGATTGTATTTTTTTTTTTAATACTGATGTGGCAGAATGACTTTACATGCAAATATTTAGCTGTTATTTATATAATAATGAGTATTTAATTCTTAACCAGATATAAACGATCTTATTATTAGCACGCAGAGGAAATAATATTGAAAAATAGTGCACACTGTCTACAATAGCCTGTTATATTTATTTCCAGGTACATCAGCCAGCCTAAGCAGTATCGGTCATGACTGATCCAGATAAACAAAACTACCCAGCTGAACCATAGCTTTATGTGAACTAATAAGTTGGTTACTGCTTTATGCCTCCAAGTATGATTGTTATTTAGCAATAGCTAATTAAAGAAGTTTGCAAAGTATTTGTGAAGGTTGAATAGAAAATATCTAGCACATTGTCTGTTTTGCTCATCTCCATCTTATTTTGTTATTGGTATGGGTAAAATATAATCTGTGTCATCAAAACAGGAAGAACTGACAATTCATCATCACCTACATTATTGTATTCAACTTGTCCTCCTCACATCCTTGAGCAACTTATTCCCAGAATTCCATATTGATGGATCATTTCCTGGTGCCACTTCTAGTACTAATTACTGAATCAATCAAAATCTGGACAAGAAACATATGTCTCACCAAAAGGGGGTGATCAAAGAAAGCTTACTGAAGAGTCTATTAAAAAAATAAAGCAAAACTGTATGTGAGCATGGTAAAGAAAAATTATGAAAATAGTTCAAAACATTTGATTACCTCTAGGCTGAATGCACATTAATATGAAGTGGTGACATTGATCCAGAAATAGCAGAACCAGTAGTAGAGTCCCACTGTGGCTACTGATGTATCACTGGACCAGAATTAAGAAAACTATTTTTACCTTAGTCTATCCCAATGTTTCCCATTGGAAAATCCTCACAAGACGGTAGAGGGCAAGACAGTTCTTCATATCAATCCATAGATATAATCTTCCTGAGCTATATACAGAGTAATAATCAATTTGGGGAACTAATGGAGAATATTAAAAATCTGAAACAGGCAGATGACATTGCCTTGCTTGCTGAAAATGAAGAGTACTTGAAATTCTTCATCTAGTGATGAAGAGCAAATACTACTGTTTTCAGTATGGATTGTACTGCAATAAAAAGAAAACAAAACTCTTCACAACTAGTCCAATAATCAGCATCATGATAAACGGAGAAAATACTGAAGTTGTCAAGGAATTCATTTGTCTGGATCCACATGGAAACAGCAGTTGAGAAATCAAATGATGTAATGGATTGGAAAAAAATTGCTGCAAAAGACATCGTAAGTGTTAAAAAGCAGTTTCTCTAAGAGCACCGACCAGATGGTCTCCCGCAGCCATGCTCTCGCTGCAGCCAGCTTAGTCACCAACCAGGAACGGCAGAGCCCAGTGTAACATCTGCCTTTCAGACATTCTGAAGGACAAGTGGACTGTCCTCTGTGACATCAGGGCTATCCTTCTTTCCATCCAGATCCTGCTGGAAGAACCTAACATTGATAGCCCTTTGACCACACACGATGCTGAGCTCTGGAAAATCCCACCATCTTTAAGAAATATCTGTAGAAAACCTACTCAAAGCACTTTCCTAGCCAAGATCACTGAACTCATCTGTCCAGACTCTCCTTGTGTTGTCTATTTTTTTCCTTGGACTGTCCATTACTAGATTCTGTCCATTACTAGATTTCTATGTAGGACTTTATATCTTAAACTGTGCTGTCATTTGTTTGTGAAAAATATTGAGTCTAGTATGGACTGCAAAAGAATGAACAACTCTGTCTTGGAAGAGATACATCCAGAATACTCCTGAGTAGCAAGAATGGTGAAACTTCATCTTTAATACTTTGGACATTTCCCAGTGGGGAAGTGGTAAAGGAGGGGAGAGAGGGAACCAGTCCCTGAAGAAGGGCAAAGAGCTTGGAAAAGTAGAGAATCAGGGTAAAAGAAGGCCCTCAAAGAGATGTATTATCCAGGTAACCACAAGAAAAGAACAAACAGATCTATGTTGGAAGAAGTGCAGCCAGAATGTACCTTGGAGGCCAGGATGGCCTAACTTCATCTCTCATACTTTGGACATGTTGTCAGGAGGGACCCATCACTGGAGAAGGATATCGTGTTTGGTAGGGTGGAGGGTCAGAGAAAAAGAGGAAGACCCCAGCGAGATGGATTGGCAAAGTGGCATCATCGATTCAAGTGTGGCAATAATAGCAAGGTTGGCCCAGGATTGGGCAGTGCTTTGTTCTGCTTTGCATAGGGTCACTATGAGTCTGTATCAACTCTATGGTACCTAACAAGAACATATCCATAAGTAAAGGTCAAGTTCATCAAATTGTAGCTATTTACACTTGTTTCCTGTATCAAACTTCTTGATCTTTCTCTAGTTACATTCTGAGCATCAAGCCGTCCAAGCTACATCAAATGGGTACTAGCTGCAAGTTTAGGATTTATTGAGAGCCAATCCCTCATTTCATATCAGCTGGATAATTCACTCACAGCTCTATCTTCACCATAGGTAAGTCAGTGTCCATGGGCTTACAACTCCCCAAATCCCCAAATTAGTAACATTCAGCCTTTCCTCTATTCTCTCTTATCTCAAGATCGACAGGATCCATAGAACATGGTCAAACTCTGCACATGTCTTCATTATTGCCTTTCCCCCACTTCCAGTCACAAGTAAGCCAACATGGTCACCCGCAAGCTTTCAAGTCTGCTTGTGTGTTTCTTTTGAGTTTCAGTCAGTCTTGGAAGGGCATTCGTCCTGTAAGATCTTCATGGTTTGCCTTGATGACTCTCAAGCAAACAGCTTTGCTGTCCTTTCTTTCAAGAAGAATCCTTTGTTCCTCTAACTACTCTTCCTTGATCAGCATGTGCTTTCAAGTGGGAATGTCCCACTTCAGAAGGTTCCGGAGAGGGCTCACTGTTTGTTTTTTGACATAGTTATTTCGCTTTGGACATATTGTCAGGAGGGACCAGTTGCTGGAGAAGGAGATCATGTTTGATAAGGTGGAGGGTGAGAGTAAAAGAGGAAGACCCCCAGCTAGATGGATTTGGAAAAGTACCAGCATCAATGGGCTCAAGCGTGGTAACAATTGTGAGGTTGGCCCAGGACAGGGCCATGTTTCATTCTATTGTACATAGGATTGCTGTGAGTTGTTATGAACTAAATGGTACCTAACAACAACAACAATTTTACTTTTGCCAACCTCCCTTACATTTTGTTACAGCAATGTGTCTGCTATTTTGAAAGTGGTTCAAGATAAAAGTGATGATTGCTGTTTGAAGACTGAATTTAGAGAATGTGCAGCATCCCAAATTGTATCTCTCTGGATTCCTGCAATAACAAGACCTAGAAGGTAAAAACAAAATGTCAGAAAGGGCCTGGAACTCTGCTTTACTAGGTAATATAAACAATCTTCAGTTCAAACTCATCAGCCGCTCCATGGAAGCCCTATACAGGGTCGCTATGAGTTGGAATGAACTCTATGGCCTTTAGCAATAACAGCTGATCAAGAAAACTGTTTTAGACTATTATATAAAGGTGGTACTTCAGGATAAGCACTGGACTGCTAACCATAAGGTCAACAATTCAAACTCACTAGTCATACCACTCGTCTGTCTGTCGTGCTGTGGTGGTTTGA
>NW_006408523.1:35818413-35827808 GCF_000296735.1 Chrysochloris asiatica | reverse complement strand
GAGGCCAAGATGGCCAAACTTCGTCTCTCATACTTTGGACGTATTGTTAGGAGGGAACAGTCGCTGGGGAAGGATATCATGTTTGGTAAGATAGAGGGTCAGAGACAAAAAGGAAGACCCCTAACAAGATGGATTGGCCAGGTGACAGCATCGATGGACTCAAGTGTGGCAACAGTAATGAGGTTGCCCCAGGATCGGACATTGTTTCATTCTGCTGTGCATAAGGTCGCTATGAGTCGGTGCCGATTCAATGGCACCTAACAACAACAGAGGAAGGACATTAACAAGAAACATCTGTTGTGTTTGAGTCATTTAAAGCATTGCTGTATTTATTATCATAGAGGATAGTGGGGAGGGTAGTAGATTATGAGCTGGGTTACTAACAGAAATATCAACAGTTCAAAACATCAGTTAGTCCATGGGAGACAAATGAGACTTTTTGCACTCATAAAGATTTACAACCTTAGTAGAATAGACTTCAAAGCACAAAACAAGCACCCTAGCTTTAGTAACACACTGACGTATAAACGTGTGTCATTTTCTTAGAAGGGTCAATATTTTGGACTATTATTTGGAAGCAAAGCTAGAATTTTATAAAAAATAATACAAAATCTATCATATGTATTCAGTGTTTTCTTATTGCGTGTTTACACATGAAGTAAAGAAGTAATTACCATTAACATTGAATATTGTAAAGACAATTGAGATTTGTGCTGACTTCAGAAAACTGTCAAAACCATTTATCTCTAATATTCTTATAAAAATAAAATGCATATGCTCCTTTATATGACTACTATGCATGGTTCCTTTATTTCTATTTTATCATCTATATGATAGAACATGAATCAAAGTATTTTTTTTTTTTTTTTAAATCGTTGTTCAGTTCTTTAGAGATCCAGAGTGATATTAGAGTTACTCATTTCTGGAACTGCCTAGGAAGTAGAATTTATTGAGAGAAAATTCTGAAAGGACAAAAGAATCTTGGCATAACAAAGAAGTCCTTGAAATACTCAGACTTGAAATAATCTACTGTAATTTTCTCAGGAGCTTTTTGGTGCTAATTAAGCTTGTCTTTTGAGACAGAATTTTAATTAGTATGGAAGCTTGTACTTTAGAAATTCAGAGCTTCAATTGAACTTCACAGATTCATGAGAACAAAAAAGAATAATTCAATGAGTTTGGAATTTGAATGAGGCAATTTAAAAATGTAGGCATTCTTCAAATTATAGCTGCTATGTCATCTCAAAATACTTTTACAACTAGTCTGAAGAACCAGACTGAATTAGCCACTAAAATAAGTCAATTTTTAAAACAGTCCAAATGCCAAACTAAGACATTTGAAAATGATTTTTATTTGAATTATATGGTTTTCAAATTTTGAAGAAAAAAAAAATCAAATGGTTCCAGAAAGACAAGCTTGAAGTATATTTTTCAAGGTACATCTATGATGCCCAAACAATACAGTTTTAATTAGAGAATTTTTCTGAGAAGTTAATGTTTATTTCACCTAGTTACTGAGAATTTTAGCAGACGAGAAATGTGAAAAAAACTCTCTTTTAATTACTTGTTATTGTTGGTGGGATTTTAATATTTCTTTTAATTTGTTTACTTTTTAAGAATTTTTATGATATGGTAATAAAACAATATTGTGTTTTCCACCCATCACATTATTGAATTTCACTGATAAGAATTCAGTGAAAAGTCTGAAACTAATTGATTCTCAAGACTTAAATGTCTATCACCATCATCTGGAAAGCTGATAAAACTGTCTTCTAGACTTCTGCACCAGAGTTCCAGATTCAATAATTTTAGGATGTGGCATAAAATTTGCATTGCTAATAAGTCTCCCAGGTGCTGCTACTGCTGGTTCAGTGTTTGCTCTTTGAAAACCACTGGCTTAAACAGTGTTTTGATTTCTCATTGGCCTATGTAGCACCTGAACTCTATTTATAAAATGAAATATTTTTAAATCGAGATAGTAACGGAATCAATTTAGATGAAAAAAATAAGTATTTGTAAATGTAACTACATCAGTAAATATAAATGCAATGTTTTGTTAGACACTCTTTTGTCCCTGCTATATGATTTAATGGAGTCCAGGTATGGTACTATAAGTATGCACCTAACTGATAACCACAAGGTTGGTGGTTCAAACCCAACCTCTGCTCCTTGGAAACCCAATACAGGGTCATTGTGAGTCAAAGCTGACAAGATGTCATTTACTAATAACAACATGTGATATAGTAGGGAGTGTAGTGGTCCCATAGGATAAGTCCTGGACTAGGAACCACAGCCCCATCAGCTGCTCCACAGGACAAAGGTAAGGCTTTCTGCTCTCTCAAAGATTTACAAGCCTTGGAAACCCTATTCAGGGTGGCTATGAGTCCGAACCTACGTACTTGATGTCTCTTAACAATAACACTAACATCTGTTTTAATAGACAGCTGCATAAAACAATAATTACAAATGTCTCCTAATGGACTTACACATAGCGATAGCACCAGGAAGAAGAGGAGACAAGGACTGAAGATACATTTAAAATTAAACTTTTATTAATGCAATTGAAATTAAAGTTTTATTAATCTGAGTTTTATTTTTATATATTAAAACACTAATCATAATTACCAGATTAATATCTTGAAAATACATTTAAAAATAAAAAAACACATGTATACAAAATTTTAAAAGCTATTAAAATATATCTATTTAAAACAAAAGAAGGCATAATGGTAGGACAAAGAAAAGAATGATGTAAGACATGTTGAAAACTAATAGCAAGCCTTTTTAAATGTGCTATAGTTGGGTAAGTTTTCACTGTCATACTGCAGAATAGTAGTCAAGCAAAAACTGTTGTGTCACTCAGAGGTCTGCCAGTAATTAAATATTATTATAAGTCAATGTTGTTGTTATTGTTGTTAACATACCAATGAGTTGGTTTTGACTCATAGCAACCCTTGTGTACGGTTTCAGAGGAGCAACTAGTTGTTCTGAACCAACAACCTTGTAGTTAGCAGTCAAATGCTTATCCTACAGTGCCATACCATATATGGAAATTAAACAATGCACATATAAATAATACCTGTTCAAATAAAAAATCACAAAGAAAATTACAAACTACCTTAGTTGAAAAAACTGACAACACAGTATATACACATTTATGGTATGCAGTGAAGGCAGTGTTTAGTTGGAAAGTTATAGTTATGAACACAAATCAGAACAGAAAATGTCAATTCAATAACTCAATCTTTTCTATAAGAAATTATGAATATAAAAGAATGAATTAAATCCAAAGCAAAAAGAAAGGAAATAATAAAGAATAGAGTGATTGCAATGCAATTAAGAATGTAAAAAAATTGGTTTTGAATAGATCTATAAAGACAAAAATGTAGTCACATAGAATAGAAAAGATGGAGAACTCAAATTTCTAATATCACAAATAGAAGAGGTAAAAGTACTACAGATATTACAGAAATATGAAGTCTTTTAAAGAAATAGTATGATGAATTACATGCCAACAAATTACTGAATTTAGAGAAAGGGACAAATTCCAGGATAATCCAAACCACTAAAATTGATTCAAGAGATAGAAAAACTCAATAGATGAGCAACAAGTAAAGAGATTGAACTAAGAATTAAAAGCTTCCCACAAAGATATTAATATGTTGCTGTTGTTAAGTGCCATGAAATTGGTTCTGACTCACAGTGACCCCACATAATATTTCCAAGGAGCAGCTGGTGCCTTTGAACTGCTGAGCTTGTGGTTCAAAGAACCCTTTGAACGAGTGCTTATCCAACAGCACTACACCAGGATTCCAGTATGCCATATGTTTAAATTAGAATTAACATGAATTCTTTCCAAAGTTTTTAAGCTATAAAAGAGGAAGAAACATATCCTGGCTTCTTCTGTGATGCCAGTATTATATTTATACCAAACCAGATAAAGCCATCACAAAAAGAACCAATAACTTTCAGGAAAAATAGACATAAACTTGTCAGCCATACACTAGAAAACGGAATTAAGCAATATATAAAAGAACTATAATACATGACCATAAGGACAATATTGTTGTTGATTTTGTTAGGTGCCATACAGTCAGTTCTGACTCATAGTGACCCTGTGGGCAACATAATTAAACACTGTCGAGTCCTGTGCCATCCTCAAAATTGTTATGTATGAGCCCGTTGTTGCTGTCTGTGGGTCAGTCTATTTCATTTGGGGTCTTCCTCCTTTTCATTGATTGCCTATTTTACCAAAAATGATGTTCTTTTCCCAGGTCTGGTCCCTCCTTACAATATGTTGAAAGTATGAGAGTTGAAATAGCATCATTCTTGCTTCTAAGGTAGCATTATGACTGTACTTCTTCCAACAGACATTAATTTTTTTCTTTTGGGAGCTCATGGTACTTTTAATATTCTCCTCCAACACCATAACTCAAATACATTGATTCTTCTTTGGTTTTCCTTATTCATTGTCCAACTTTCACGTGCATATGTTGTTGTTGCTGTTAAGTGCCATCGAGTCAATTCTGACCCAAAGCGACCCTCTATAGGGTTTCCAAGGAACAGCTGGTGAGCTTGAACCACCAAGCTTGCAATTCAAATGACTTTGCAGTCTGACGCATTAGCCCATATGAGGGGATCTAAAGTACCATGGCTTGGGTCAGGATCACCTTAGTTCTCGAACTGGTATCTTTGATCTTGAACACTTTAAAGAAGTCTTGTGCAGCAAATTTGCCTAATGCAATACATCATTTAATTTCTTGACTTCTGCTTCCATGAGCTTTGATTGTGGATTCAAGCAAAATGAAGTCTTTGACAATTTCAATCCTTTCTTCATTTTTCATGATGTTAATTATTGGTCCATTTGTGAGTATTCTTGTTTTCTATATTGCGGTGCAATCCATACTGAAGGCTGTAGTCTTCGATCTTCATCAGTACTTTAAGTAGTATAAAGTTTATTAAACATATAAAAATCAATTAAATTAGCACATCATATCAATAAAACAAAACAAAGTGCATGGTCACCTCATTAGAGTCATAAAACTCAATGGACAAAATCTAACACCTTTTCATGATATGAAACATACAACAAACCAGAAATACAAGAGCACCTTCTTAAAAAATACGTAGTATCATACATACATGGAGCTCTGTGGCTCTGTAGGATAAGCATTGAATTGACAACTGTAAGGTCAGCAGTTAGAAAAATGAAACTTTCAGCTCCTGCAAAATTATACAGGCTTGGAAATCCTATAGAGTGTCACTATGATTTGGAACAGACTCAACCACACTTAACAACAACAACAACATAATACATAATAGTGAAAGACTTCCTACTATGAAAAGATTAATATTATGATGTTTGTACTCACTCATTTTATTCAACATTGTACTGAAAGTGGCAAACAAAGCAATTCCACAAGATACAAAAATAAAAGAGAAGGAAAATTAGAACTACCTATATCTGGAGATAATATAAAATAGAAGCTTCTAAGGAATCCATGGAGTCCTGAGAGGTTGCTGCAGGATAATGTACTGGACCACAATCTCAGTTTGAGCCACAAGGTTGTCAGTTCAAATCCATCAGCCATTCCTTGAAAACCCTTTACAGGGTCATTAGGAGTCAGAACAGACTCCAGGCCCTTAACAATAACAATAAAGAATCCATGAAAAAACTAAACACAGAATAGTTTTAGATTAATAAATGGATTTAGAAAGGTTATAGTCTATAAGATCAATATAAAAAAGAAATAATTGGTATTAATATTCATGCTGTTGCATGCCATCAAGTCAGTGTCAACTCATAGGGACACAGTATAGAGTTTCCAAGACTGTAAATCTTTACAGGAGCAGAAAACGTCATCTTTCTATCATAGAGCAGCTGTTGGATTTGAAGTTGATATACAATGGTGTATAGGGTTTCTGAGACTGTAAATCTTTTAGGGAACTGAAAACCTCATCTTCTTCCCATTTAGTGACTGGTGAATTTGAACTGCTGACCTTGTGGTTAGCAACCCAGCCCATAATCCACTACACTACCAGAGCTCGCTCCTTTGACATCGAGTAGCAATGATGAATCTGGAATTGAAATTAAGAAAACAATTATATACACAATAGCATCCTAAAGAATAAAATGCTTAGAAACAATTTTGACAAAAGACCTATGAGTTTGTATACTGAAACTTGAAAGTATTATTGAAAGAAATTTTAAGAAGACCTAAATAAATGGGAAAATAGCTCAAATTCATGGAATAATAATGTTAACATGACAATACTCCCAAAATTGACAAACAGGTCCACCATATAATCCCTATCACAATAATCATTGACTTTTTTTGAAGAAATTGACAAGATTATACAAAAATTTATATGGAAATGCAAAGAATCTAGAATAGTTAAAACAAACTCCAAAAGAATATAATTGTAGGATTCATGCTTTCTAACTTAAAAACAATCTCCAAATTTGCACAGTGTATTAGGACAGATAGATATCTAGAATAGCTGACGGAAACCCTTACAATTTTGCTCAAAAGGTTTTCACAATGGCATTAAGACAATTAAGTGATGAAAGAGAAGTCTTTTCAATTAATGTTGCTGGAACAATTAAGTCTGCATATCCAAAAGGGTAAGGTTTAATTTTTACTTCACACAATATGCAAAAATTAACTCAAAATTAATCAAAGGCATAAGTATTAGACTAGACCTAAAACTCTTAGAATAAAACTGGGATATAATTTTTGTGACCTTGAGCTAAAAATAGTTTCTTATGCATGCCAACAAAAGCACAGCAAGAAATAAAAATAGATAAATTGGACTTTATAAATGCTTAAATATTTCTATTTCATCAAGAAAGTGAAATGGCAATTACAGAATGGAAGAAAATAATTGTATATCATATGTCTGAAAAGTGACTTGTATGCAGAATATATAAAAAATTCTGACAAAAATAGAAATAGGAAAATAATATGAGTAGAAATTTCTACAAAGAAGATATACAAATGGCCAGTAAACAAATCATATGAAAATATGCTTAAATCATTATCCGTATACACACAAAAAGAAACCCAAACCCAAAACATACTGTCATTGGGTCAATTCCAACTCATAGTAACATTGTAGAGTTGTACACTCTGAGACTGTAAATCTTTACATGAAGAGACTGCTTCATCTTTCTCTTGTGTATTGGCTGGTAGGTTTGAACTATCAAACTTTAGGTTAACAGCCCTGTACCTAACCTGCAGCACCACCAGAGCTTCTCATCACCTGACTCCTTATCATTATTGCTGTAGCCAACTCATAGTGACCTTGTACAGAGCTTTCAAGGAACAGTTGATGGGTTTGAATTGCTGGACTTGCATTGTCATTGTAATTGTTGTTATGTGCCATTGAGTTGGCTCTGACTCATAGCAACCTGTACAAGGTTCCCAAGGAGTGTCTGGTGGGTTTGAACTGCCAACCTTGCCGTTAACATTCCTGTGCTTATCCTACAGCACCACACCAGAACTCATTGTGTTATTGTTGTTAAGTGCCTTCGAGTTGGTTTGATTCATAATGACCCTGTATAGAGTTTTTGAGGAAAAGTTGGTGGGTTTGAACCACCAATTTTGCATTATTGTTGTTATTGTTAACTTCCATGCATCTGGTTCTGACTCATATAGGCCCTATATAGGGTTTCTGAGGAGTGCCTGGTGAGTTTGGACCACTGACATGGTGATTCAAACTGACTTTGCAGCACCATATTTGTCGTTATTGTTCAGTGCCATTGAGAAAATTCTGACCCATAGCAACCCTGTCTGTATAGGGTTTCCAAGCAGCTGGTGAGCTTGAACCACTGACTTTGCAGTTCAAACTATGCATTAGGCCACAGCACCACACCAGAACTCCACCACATTTGGGAAATCAAAATAAAAATCAAAAGGAGATATTACTTCACCATGAGCCAGAATCAATTCCATATATTTGACTTTCTATGGAAAAACAATTCCACTTTTAGACATAAACACAATATAAATGAAAACTCTTTCCACCCAAATAATGGTTTGTGTTCATAGCAGTACCATTTATAACATTAATGTGGAAATACCCCAAATGTACATGATGATTAGTAAACAATATATGATATATTCATTTTGAGTACTCATTGGCCATGTAATGAAATGGAGTACTGAATAATGCTATCTCATGGATGAACACTGATATATTATGCTTACTGAAAAAAGTCAGTTACAACAGAGTCTATTTATAAGAAATATCCAGAATAAGAAAATGCATTAAGACAGAAAGTTTAGTAGTGGTTGTCAGATGCTGGGGATAAGGTAAAATGAGGGGACTTCAGAACTTATTTAGAGGGGAAAGATTGTTAAAGATGTGCTGGAATTAAGCTATGGTGATAGTTGCTGAATTTTGAAAGTAAACTTAAATTCACTAATTTGCACATTTCAAAAGGATGATTTTTTTTTAACTATTTGAATTATATCTCAATTAAAAAAATTATACTGACCTCCTAGAATGAACTGGA
Organism: Chrysochloris asiatica; assembly: GCF_000296735.1. Taxonomy (NCBI): domain Eukaryota; kingdom Metazoa; phylum Chordata; class Mammalia; order Afrosoricida; family Chrysochloridae; genus Chrysochloris; species Chrysochloris asiatica. Next base: position 35,819,290 of record NW_006408523.1, on the reverse strand, counting down.
AAATATTTCTTCCTCACCATTTTAATTTTGAAAAAATTATATAGAATTTTTATAACACCAAAAGCACAGTAATAAATAAAAATAGATAAATTGAACTTCATAAATATCAAGATATTTATATTTCCTATTCATTTATTCCTTACGTATATATTCCTTACCAGCTTTTTCTAAATCTGGAAAGTCTTCATTTTGCCTTTTCTCCTCTAGAAACAAGCACTATTGCAGGACTGTGTGATCTCTGGGCACTCTTCCATCCTTGCTGGCATTCTTTTCATGGCCTTACAATGCATGACATGAAAGGGTCACTGCTCTACTCCAGAATTCTCTTTCTGTATTGCTGTTTCATTGCAGCGAAGTGAATTATTTATTATGTCTCATCTAGCAATGTCTTTGTAACTCCAACAAAACACCCTTTTCAAGACGGGTTTGGAAAGAGAAGCTGGGGGAAGATGCTGATAGGATTATATAATTCAGTTGTGAATAATTGCTAAAAGGGTTAATTATGACTGTAAAGACTTGAAAATCTAACCAGTGGCTTGGTTAATTGTGCCATCCTGTTGGGTATAAAATGAGCCACGTGGGTGATGTGAGTGGCCTGTGTGTTCCTTTGCTTGACTAACCAAGCTTGCCTCTGTCTCACTTCTTACTCTTGGAACTTGAACCAGCGGTCTGACTTGATTTGTAAGCTTCCACAGCCTTCTTAACTTTCATTTAAGTTTGTAGATTCAATCCTTGCCTTTTATTCATTTCAACTCAGCTTTAATAAACTATATATAAAAATATAAAAATTAAATTGTTGTTGTTGTTGTTAAGTGCCGTCGAGTCGGTTCCGACCCATAGCGACCCTGTACAGGGTTTCCGAGGGTGTAAATCCTTA
>NW_006408523.1:35815290-35816537 GCF_000296735.1 Chrysochloris asiatica | reverse complement strand
TGAGGTTGGCCCAGGATCGAACATTGTTTCGTTCTGCTGTGCATGGAGTCGCTATGAGTCGGTTCCGACTCGATGGCACCTGACAACAACAACAACGCTACCAGAAGTTGTAAAATAGGCAATAGGCAAATTTTGTACATACTTGAGTACGTAAATTTTTCTAAAGAGTTCTATGAATACAAAATAAGACAAATAGCACAATAGGAAAATAGGCAAATGATACAAAAAGGCATTTCATATCTATATATAATCAGTAAACATTTGGAAGATTCAAATATCATTATAATGCCACAATTACCATAGTTACAAATAATCCTCCCAAACATCTATACAAAAGATAAATAAAATGTAAATGCAAAATTTAATGAATAAAGTAAATATTCAAGTAATCAACTAGGTCAAGAAAGAATAACCAAAAATCCCCACGTATTATTTTTCCTGCACTGTTGTAGATACCCTAACCAATCATCAAGAACATTGTTGGGACTAGAGTACAATGCTCTCTTAAAAGATCTAAGGGAACAGTGTGTCCCATGTCTTTCTCTTAGCTGCTGGTGTTATCAGCAATCTGTCATTTCTTGGCTTATACATTGCATTACTGCAACCTCCGTTTCCATTATTATGTTCTCCCTGTATCATTATCTCTTCTTATAAAACTACAAGACATATTGTGTTAATGGCTAATTTTATATTTGCAATGACCTCATTTCTAAGGATACCTTCAGAGTTTCTGGTAAAGACACGTATTTTAGGTAGACAGTATCTAATCCAGTTAACCTTCTTGGTTTTTTTTCATTTTTTAAATTTTCTACAGTATTAGAGGTACAACTATCTTGCTCGTTACTTACCAGAATATATATAGAATTTAGATTTTTGGGGGGAGGTAGGGGTGGAACAGAAGAGCTTCCTTCATTCACTCAACATAAAAACATAAGATTTACAAGCCACCATGAGTGTATATATATATATATATATATTTGGTGGTTATGTGCCGTAGAGTTGGTTCTGACTTATAGCAACCCTGCATAGGGTTTCCGAGGGTGTAAATCTTTAATAAAGCAGAAAACCTCATTTCTCTTGCAGAACAGAATAGCTGGTAGTTTTGAACTGCTGTCCTTGAGGTTGAGGTCCTGATGTGGGGCTGTGGGCTAATGTGTTGTCAGACTGCAAAGTTGTTTGAACTGCAAGACTGGCAGTTCAAGCTCACCAGTAGCTTCTTGGAAATCCTATACAGGGTAGCTATGGCT
>NW_006408523.1:35806731-35815190 GCF_000296735.1 Chrysochloris asiatica | reverse complement strand
TATATAGAGAGAGAGAGAGAGAGAGAGAGAGAGAGAGAGAGAGAGAAAGTTTGTTTATTTAACTTTCATTGTTGTTTAGTACTCTAGTTAATGACTAGACCACAATTTATTCTGTTCTTAGTGGACATTTTGGGTTAGTCCCAGTTGTAGGATATTATGAATGATGTATCTCTAAACAGCAATGTGGAAGTTTTTAAGTGTATATGTGCACAAGTTTCTCTGGAGTGTACAATTAGGTTTCAATAAATGCACTATAGTATGTGTATGTAAAATGGTCTCAGTTTTAGATAAATTTAGTGAAAGAATCAAAATGTATATGTGTGCATACACATATTATATCTGTATGTACATATATACACAGAGTGTCATCTCATTGATTCTGACCCATAGTGACCCTGTATAGTATTTCTGAGGAGCAACTGGTGAGCACAACTTTGTGGTTTATACCACCTTTGCAGTCCGGGGCATTAACCCACAGCACCATTCCAGGGCTCACATCTATGCATATATATTTTTAAATTTCATGGAAAAAATCCATTATCTTTTAATTCCAATTACCAGGAGCTTTTGAAACCCTCTTGTATATGTGTTTGTACAGTTTTTTTTTCCTTTCTTACTCTCTCAGCTAAACATGAATAATTGTTCTCTTGTTATCGGAAAAGAGTTTCATTTACAATGCACTTGTCTCTTTAGATTGAAATTATTTCCCTTCATTTTAAAACAGAGTTGCTCTGATAAGTGCTCTGTCTTCTGAAATGAAACTTTCTGAAGCCACTTCTACTCTTTGTACTTCTTCACTTGAAGAAGCATGCTCTGACTTTATGAGGATCAATATGGTGTCTTATATTCTCAGCAGGTTTCTTGTACTCTCTGGATATGAACTATCCTCTGTGGAAAGGGTATCCTTTGTTTCCTTGGCCATGCCTAACCAACTTGCCTGTAGTAGTCAACTCAGTGATTAATGACTTTTCTATACTCTCAGTTAAGGCTGGGCAGTGGCTCTGCTCACTAAAGACCACCTAAGGCCTTTCTTAACCACTACCACTACACTACCAGAGCTCCTTGTGTGGCGCTGTAGGTTAATGTGTCAGACTGCAAAGTTGTTTGAACTGCAAGGTTGGTGGTTCAAGCTCACTAGCTGCTCCTTGGAAACCCTATACAGGGTCGCTTTGGGTCGGAATCAACTCAACGACACTTAACAACAACAACAAGGCCTTTCTGGTCTCTTGTAGCTATTGGCTGTATTGTCATTTTGCTCTTTTGAAGTAAATATCTGGAGTCCTGGTATGACACTGTGGGTTAATGCGCAAGACTGCAAAGCCATTTGAACTGCAAGGTTGGCAGTTCAAGCTCACCAGCTGCACCTCAGAAACCCTATACAGGGTTGCTACGGGTCAGAACCGACTCAACAGTACTTAACAACAACAGTGACATTTGTTAAACTTGGAAGAAAGATTGAGGTATACTAGGCTGTAGCAAAGTCAGAAATGTTCTCTGGATAGCTGTATATGAGGCAGTTGTGAAACATAAGATGCTTGGTCAGCTCTACTGCGAACCTACTTCTATCTAACCAGAGATCATGGCCCCATATTGTGTAGTGAGCAGGATCCTTCATGATGCTGTTATGATATCCAGTAAAGATGTCTCATTGGCACAAGTCATTTGCATGTGGCATTGGAGGATAAGCACTGATCTGCTAAACACACAGTTGATGGTTCAAGTCCAACAGCTGCTCTGGATGACAAAGATGAGGCTTTCTTCTCTCACAAAAATTTACAACCTCAGAACCAATCTGATAGCACTTAACAACAACAATAATCTAAAGCTTGGAGGTTCAAACTTAATCAGAAGCACTGTAGAAGAAAGATCTGGAGACTATTTCCATATATATTTGTTATTGTTTGCAGTTAGGTGTCATTGAGTCCGTTTCTACTCACAGAAATGCTGAGTACAGAAGAACCAACACTGCTATCTTGCACCATCCTCAGGATCATTGTTAAGTTTGAGGCCATTGTTGCAACCACTGTACCAATTCATCTTGTTGAGGGTTTTCATGTTTTTCACTGACTCTCTGCTTTATCAAACATGATATCTTTCTCCAGGGACTAGTCCCTCCTAACTGTCCAAAGGACTTGAGACAAGTGTCACCATCCTCATTACAAAAGAACATTCTGATTTACTTAATCCAACATAGATTTTTTTCCCCTTTTAAACAGCCCAAGATACTTGTTTATTGAGAATTCTTTGTAAGCACTACAATTGAAAGGTGTCAATTTCCTCCAGTCTTTCTTATTTCACATGCATATGGAACAACTGAACAACCCCAAGAGGCAATTATACTCTGTAACATAGATGGTCATTGCGAGTTTGAATCTACTCAACAGCAGCAATTTTGGTTTAAGTTTAATAAGAAATACAAGAATTGTCCTTCTACTGTTACATTTTGATGACCCCATCTAAAATCCCCTCCCACCTTTTGTGCCCTCTTCTTATCTCTTATCGTTTTACTTTTCTCTAATAGACAGAAAAAGAATGAGCACAAACTTACATTATCATCCATGTTTCTTCTTTGTGCACATTTTCTTCTTTCCATATTCTAATAATCAGATTGATTTAGCTTAAGACTGCTGTTTATCTTTTGATACATGAAAGAAAATGAAAAGTTTGAACAGAGTAAATAAAAAAGAAGCCAGCTTTTGGGGTTTTAAAATTTTACAATGTTCCTTCTCTCTTCCTGTTTTATCTTCATTGTAGTCACACTCTCTTTCCTGTGGTAATAAACCTCACCTTGATGACATTGTAAACATTCCTAATAGAGTAAGATTACAGGAAACTTGAATTGAGGGGAAATTACAAATGCCTCCAATGAATACTCTATTGCTAAAATACTACCCCATTACATATGTTTGGGGGTGTAAATGAGAAGACATTACAATGTGTCCTCGATATTAATGACTATTTTTCCTCATTAGGGAATTAAAGAATTCTTGGACCAAGTGAGAACAGAGACACATCAGTCAGCTTCATTGCTGTTTTTACACCACATATTCTGTGACATAATAGGCATGTTCATGCATCAGTCTTTTGTTCCAACTGCAGACAATGCAGTTAGCTGTCAAGCTGCTTAGCTTCAGAGTTTCCATAAATAGCAGTCATCCTGTGCCAGAAGCTCTTAGGCAGACAAAGTACTAAAGCATAGTCAATTGTGGCAGGACTGAAAAAAAAGAGAGAGAGATAGTGAAACCGACAGTTGTCTACATTGTAAGTATGGCACAAGATGTATAGATAACAGGGGAAGGGTTCAAGAGAAAGTGTAACAACTTTGGGAAAAAAGAAGATGTCTTCTAGCATGAATATGGATGTGTATCACTTGTTATCCAATCTTCTAATACTGTCATTTTATTTAATGGTGGATTTCTGTTCATCCCATATTTTATTAAAGGGAGTAACTGAGAAAACTTCATATAAACAGTAGTAGCTAGTGAAGCTAATGTTCACTGAGTAGTAATCATAACATTGATATTAAGCTATTCACTTTATTTGTTATTTAATAGACAGTGCGCATTTAGTTAGCATTCTATTTGCCTATTGAAGTACAGTAGCTCCATAGGATAAGCACTGAACTATAAACCACAGGGTTGGTTGTTGTTGTCAACTGCTGTCAAGTCTATTCCGACCCATAGCGACCCTGTATAGGGTTTCCAAGGAGCAGCTGGTGAGCTTGAACCACCGACATTGCAGTTCAAACGACTTTACAGTATGACACATTAGCCCACAGTGCCACACCAGGACTGGTTGTTTGAGCCTATTAGCTGTTCCACAGAAGAAAGGAGGCTTTCTGCTTTTGAAAGATTTACAACCTTGGAAACCTAGACAGGGTTGCTATGAGTCAAAATTAACTCTATGGCACTTACCAACAACAGCAGCAATGATTTTCCAATTAGGATTAAATAAAATGATAAATAACAACTGCTTCCCTAATGTGCTCAGCTCGGTATAAATGTTATTTTAACAGTTAAATTTTAAATGTTTGCTAAATGGATATTTTTATTAAAGGTCATTACATATAGATATGTATATCTAAATGCTTTGTTTTATTATTTTAAATACATCATGTGGAGAACAAAAATATTTGAAGTAATTTCAAAAGCTACATACAATATAACAAGATAGAAATAAATGAAGAAATCAGCTGCTCAGAAAATCGGATTATGAAAAGAAAGCTGGAACATGCTTCATTGATTTGTTTCTGATGCATTTATATTTTAAAAGTGTGTTTAAAGTTACTGTGAGTTTCTGTTCATCTGTGGCTCCAGAAAGGGGAACTATTTAGAATTTCTACTTAAAATAAAAGACTTCAAAGATGTTAATTTTGTAGGTAACTATATGTACACTGAAATTTATTGGCTGACTTGCTTTACTTTAAACACGAAAATTCCCTTTAACTAATAGCATAGGCCAATTACTTACTTTTAAGCCATCTGATGAGCCAGGTCTTTGATTTTCATTCCATTAAACTAATTTTGTTGTTGTTGTTATTGTTATTTGCCGCGGAGTCTGTTCTCATAGTGACTAAGTACAGGGTTTCCAAGGCTGTAAATCTTTGGTGGTGGTTATGGGCCATGAAGTCGGTTCTGACTCATAGTGACTAAGTACAGGGTTTCCAAGGCTGTAAATCTTTGGTGGTGGTTATGGGACATGAAGTCGGTTCTGACTCATAGCGACCCTGTACAGGGTTTCCAAGGCTGTAAATCTTTACGGGAGCAGAAAGCCTCATCTTTCTCCTGCGGAACAGTTGGTAGTTTCAAACTGCTGACCTTTAGGTTTGCAGTTTGATTCATAACTTCTACGGTACCAGAAAGCCTCATCTTTCTCTCGTGGAACAGCTGGTAGTTTCGATCTGCTGACCGTGAGATTAGCAGCCATTTTTGTAACCACTATGTTTTCGACCAAGATAATTTTTAAGTAAATTATTTATAAAAGGAGACTAATTTGAAATTAAAAAAATGAAAATAAGGCCCTATTAGACTCCAGTCAATTGTTTGTCCATTGAAAGTTGTTTTATTTTCTTTTGTGGTATTAGTATAGATTTCAGACATAGAGAAAATCAACTACTATTAAAGAATATTGGTCAGTATATGCTCACTGCAATGCAGAAAGGTTGCATATTATGGATGTGTTAACCTTAGTACAATACGCCAAAGCATTAAAGTCTGATCATTTTTCTATAATCTCTCCCCTTGAATGAAAATGAGAGTTATCAGCGCTATTACCAGTAAAGATGTAGCAGCACTCAGTGTAGAAAGTCAATAATCAAAAAACGATGTTGTCATGTCTATTTTCATTCAAGGCAAAATGTATGTGCTTGGGTAGAATACTGCTCTATAGTTTTCAACAACTGACTTTTCAGAAATCGATAAACAGGTCCTTCTTCTGAGGCATCTCTGGATAGATTTAAATGTCCAAACTTTTGGTCAGCCAAGTATTTAACTGTTGGCTACCCAATTAAAAAATAAGACAGCTTTTTTTTAATTGGGATCTACGTGAAATTCAGTCAAATTAATTGTACCACATAAATAAATCCTCTTTTAACTCTACCTAGAATCCAAAAATAGAAAATAAAAAAGATATTGTAGATAATAAATTTGTTATATGTCATACTTTGGTCAGCTTCTTCTTATCTAAAGATTGCTATATTGTGGTTTCCAAAATATAATTTCAATTGTATAATTATCCTTTGGTAATGCATTTGAAAAATAATAAAAAACAATTTAGATAAGCATTAGACTGGTACCACAAGGTTGAGGACTCAAACCTACCAGTCACTTCTCAGAAAATCTAAGATGTTGTTAGGTGTTGCTGAGTTGATTTTGACTCATAGTGACCTTGTGAACAACAGAACAAGACACTGCCTGGTCCTGAGCCATCCTCAAAATTCTTGTTACACTTGAGTCCACTGCTGATGCCACAGTGTTTAATGAGATGCCAACCCATCTCATTGAGGGTTTTTCTCTTTATCGTTGATTGACCCTCCAATCTACCAAGCATAATATCCTTTTCCAGGACTTGGTCCCTCCTGATAATTTTGAAATATGAGAGACAAAGTCTCGCCATCCTGGATTCTAAGGAACATTCCGGCTGTACATCTTCCAAAACACACTTGTTTGTTCTTCTAGCAGTCCATGATACTTTTACTATCTTCTCCAACACCATAACTTAAATGCATCAATTCTTCTATGGTTTTCCTTAGTCATGGTCCATTTCTCACATCCTTATTAGGCCATTGGAAATACCATGGCTTGGGTCAGGCACTCCTTAGTCCTCAAACTGACTTCCCTGTTTTTGAACACTATGGAGAGCTCCTGTGCAGTAGATTTGTTTAATGCAATACATCATTTGATTTCTTGGCTATAGCTTTCATGAGTGTTGATAGTGGATTCAAGCAAAATGAAGTTTTGAAAACCTCAATCTTTTTTCCACTTATCATGTTGTTATTTATTGGTCCAGTGGTAAGGATTTTTGTTTTCTTTATACAGAGGTAACCAAGACTGAAGACTGTCATCAATATTCTATTTCCTCTTTGCTTTCAGCAATAAAGATTGCATCATCTACATATTGCAGGTTGTTAATGACTCTTCCTCTAATCCCGATGACATATTTGTTCTTCTTCATATAATCCTGCTCCTCATATTATTTGCTCAGCATATGGTGAAAACATAAAACCTTGGTGCATAACTTTCCTGATTTTAAACCACTTAATGTCTGCTTGTTATGTTTGAATGACTGCTTCTTAGTCTATATACAAGTTCCTCATGGACACAATTAAGTGTTCTGGAATACCCATGCTTCACAATTTTATCCATAGCTTGTCATTATCTACACAGTGGAAAATCTTTGCATATTACAAAGTACAGATAAACATCTTTTTGGTATTCTCTGCTTTCAATCAAGATTCATCTGATCTCAGCAATGATATCCGTCATTCTACCCTCTTGTCTGTAAGTGACTTGAACCTCTGATGGTTCCATGTCAATGTAACACTGCAGTCATTTAAAAATTATCTTTAGCAAAATTTTACTTTCTCATGTTAATGATATTGTGTGATTACACCCACATTCAGTTCAATCACCGCTCTTTGGAATGGACACAGATATGGATCTCTTCCAATCAGTTGACTAAATAGCTGTTTTCTGAATTTCTTGCTGTAGGTAAGTTAAGTGAGTGCCTCAAAGGCTGTGTTAGTTTATTGAAAGATTTCAAGAAACCTTACCATGGGTCACTATGGATCAGAACCTACTTGATGGCACTTAATAACAACAGCAACAATACTGCATTAAGACTCATCAGAAAATCAGGATTTATTCTAGTAAAATGGAGTTTTATAAAAAGTCATGATAAGGAAAATTATGGGTAATTTCTTGGCATTTTGAACCACAGGAAATATTCCTACTAAAATAAACATATTTTAGTTAAATACGTATTAGGAATAAAACAGTTTAATTTTTTGGTTTTATTTGTTTTCATCCTGAATCTTTCTTCTTATTCTTATATAGGTCTTTACAAATGTAATCACATATTTTGGGATCCCTTGGCTTTTTTCCTCTCTCAGACACTATAGTCCAACAAAACCAAACCTGCCACCATCCCATGGAGTTGATTTGACTCACAGAGGTACTATAGGACAGATTAGGACTACTCCTTATGGTTTCTGAGACTGTAAATCTGTTTAGGAGCAGATACCTTGATCTTCCTCTTGTTCATAAACTAATGGGCTTGAACCTCTGGCCTTTTGGTTTAGTACCATGACATTTAACCCACTGTGCCACCAGGGCTCCTTGCATACTCCATAAAAAAAAATCATTGTAATCAAGTAGGTTCTGATTACAGAAGTGTGTACAAACAACTTGATCAGTCTTTGGGGATCATGTCAAGGAAATCACTACTGAAACTAATGTTTGACATAGATATACCTTGTGTGTTCTTCTAAATATATTTTGCACTTCTTGATCACAGTGTTTTTACATATCCAATTATAGTTTCTATCTTGCCCAAAGTAGATATTAATCTGTCTTTGTTCCCCAGCCTACTTACCTAGTACAGTGTGTAGTACATATTAGGAACACCATTAGCATGTGCTGTATAAAAGTAGGAATTATAGATTACCTCCCATCTACAAATATTTTACTCTAGTTTCTTTTTATCTAGGGAGCAGTAAGAGTTTTGCATATTAAAAGTAAATCATTGCATCCATTTTGTATTCCACCGCAATATATAATAATAATGGCTAGTATTTATCAACTGCATAGTCTCTGACAGGTGCTGTGGCTTCTGCATCACATAGGTTAACTCATTTTGTTATCGTATACACACATATACATAACAAATACAGAAACAAAAAACTGTGAAGTAGGAAATAAATTATACCAATTGTGTGTGTGTGTGTGTGTGTGTGTGTGTGT
>NW_006408523.1:35747249-35805566 GCF_000296735.1 Chrysochloris asiatica | reverse complement strand
TGTTGGAAGAACCGCAGCCAGAATGCTCTTTAGAAATGAAGATGGTGAAAATTCAGTTCTCATATTTCAGATATGTTGTACAGAGGGATCAGTCTTGGTGAAGGACGTCATGTTAGGAAAAGTGGAGTTTCAGCAGTAAAAAAAGGAGACCCCGAATGTGATGAATTGGCACAGTAAGAGCAGAAATGGGCTTAAGTTTAACAGTTATGAGGATGGTGCAGGACTTGACCTTGTTTCACTCTGTTTTGCATAATGTCACTCTGGTTTGGAACTGACTTGACAATACTAACAACAACATACTTGTGTGGACAAATACGATGTATAGTATTTCAATAATTCAGAGATCACTTGGAAATTCAAAATTTAGCTGCAGTACAGCTAATCTGTGGGAAATGATAAAATTCATAATAAATGTTACTTTTAATAGAGACCATAGATCTAAGGATTAAAATTTGTAAACTGATGAGATATTTCTCCAAGCTGAAAAGAAACAAGCCCAATAAACAGCATTGTTTATTCATTAACCAAACACATATAGCAATTTACTTAAATAATTGGCAAGCTAAAACCCGTCTAATGATATCTTATATAAGTAATCTGAATTCTTTGCTGTTGACTAGGAAATTTTATACTTTCCTAGTCCTGGTGTGGTGCTGTGGGTTAATGTGCCAGACTACAAAGCTGTTTGAACTACAAGGTCGGCAGTTCAAGCACACCAGCTGCTCCTCGGAAATCCTCTACAGGGTGACTATGGGTCAGAACCTACTTGACAGTACTTAACAACAACAATTCTATTATGACCAACTATTAGATGTTGGTTGAATAAGTAAGACAATAGCAATGTTTGTACAATCTTTTTCAATGAAACATGCTTTAACACATAATTTCATTATTATATCAAGTCTGTCTGTGGTAAAATTATATCCATATGCCGATTAGGAAGACCAGTAGTTAATACCACTACTGGTATTAACCTACCAGCAAATTCAGTGCTGATGAAATTGAGGAATTCTAACAAATTAACAAGTTGTTATTGTTAAATTGTTGTTAAATGTCATCCAGTTGATTCTGACCCATAGTGACCCTTTATAGGGTTTCCTGGGAGCAGCTGGTAAATTTGAAGCACTGACTTTGCAGTTCAAAAGGTTTTGCAATCTGGCTCATTAACCCACACAGCCACACCAGGACAATTAACAAGCAATTAACAAGAGGCATTGTTAATTACTGATGATTGAAATGCAAAAGTTTGAAACAAAGAAGGATCAAGTAGCTGAAAAATAGAGCCTTGGTGATAGATGGTGGAGATCACATTGTAGAATTTTGAAAAAACCAAGGACTTATTCATAGCAAACATATTTTCAAAACAACACAAAGAGTGATGAAACACTTGGATGTCAACAGATGGAATACACAGAAATCTAAAGTACTGAATCTGAAGGGAGAGACAGTAGAAAAGCTCAATGTCATCAACCAAAACAAGGCCTGGGAAACCTGTGGAACAAATATCTATTGCACATGAGCAAGTTCAGGCTGAAGTTGAAAACTATGAAAACAGGTACACAAGAAACAAAACATAAGATTAAATATATCGTATTTGAATTCAGAGTCCATCTCAAGCAGATTTAATGCATTAGACACTAATTACCGAAAACCTGAATTGTGGGATGGTTTCAAGAAAAACATACAGGAAGAAAGCAAAAGTTCATTTAAAAAACAGAAAAGAGAGAAAAGACCAAAATGGATATAAGGAGAGGATCTGAAACTTGTGTTCCAACATATGTAAGCTAAACCAAATGAAACAATAAAATGAATACCAGAAAGCTATTTACTTGTATTTTAATGATGGCACAGCTTTTGACTGTGCGAATCATGACAAACTGTGCATAATATTGTGGAAAATGGGTATTCCAGAATACTCAATTGCTTTCACAAGGAACCCTTACCTAGAATTTAGAGGTAGTCATTCAAACAGATAAGGAGATACTGAATGGTTTAAAATCAGGAAAGGTTTCGGTCAGGACTATATCCTTTCACCAACTTCGTTTAATCTGTATGCTGACCAAATAATTCGAGAAACTTGATTATATGAATAAGGACATGAAACTAGGGTTGGGGAAAGACTCATTAACAACCTGTAGTAGGTAGAGGATACAACCTTGCTTACTGAAAGCAAAGAAGACTTAAAATACTTGCTGGTAAAGATCGAAGACTACAGCCTTCAGTATGGATTGCATCTCAATGTAAAAAAATCAAAAACAAAAAATCCTTACAACTGGGCCATTAAATAACATCATAATAAATGGAGAAAAGATTGAAGTTGTTAAAGGCTTCATTTTGATTGGATCCACAAATAACATTCATGGAAGCAGCAGTCAAGAAATCAAATAAGTATTGCATTAGGTGAATCTGCTGCACAAGACCTCTTGAACGCACTAAACAGCAAAGATACCAGCTTGAGGTCTAAGGTTCAACTGACCTAAGCCTTGGGGCTTTCAATTGCTTTGTATGCATGTGAATGTCAGACACTGAATAGGGCAGACTGTCAAAGAATTTTTCCATTTTAATTGTGGAGTTGGAGAAGAATATTAAAAGTACCATGGGCTGCCAAAAGAACAAACAAATCTGTGTTGGAGGAAGTATAGCCAGAAAGCTCCTTAGAATTTAGCATGGCGAGATTTTGTCTCTCACTTCAGACATGTTTTTATCAGGGGGGACCTGACCTATGGGAAGGATGTCATGCTTTGTAAAATGGAGGTTCATAGAAAACAAGGAAGACCGTCAATGAGAGGAATTGACACAATAGCAGCACCAGTGGGCTCAAACACAACAATTGTGAGAATGTTGAAAGATCAGGCAATGTTTCATTCTTTTTTCTAAATTGTTGCTATCAGAACCAACTTGATGGCACCTAACAACAACAATATATATTATCTTAGTAGAGTTTAGTAGCTTTAATAAAATAAACATTTCATACAATAAATTCTTCTGCTTTGTTAAGTCTGTGCCCAAGGATTTCAGAGTTTTCTACATTAAGATACACAGGTTGTTGTTGTGTTAAGTTGTTCCATTTCACTGTGACCTTGCACAGGGTTTCTGAGGAGAGGCTGGTGAGCTTGAACTGCTGACCTTAAAGTTCAGTGTATCAACCCGCAGCACCATCCCAGGACTCCAAGATGCAAAGGTAGGTAGAAATAATGTCTGTTTTCATTTGTTTGTTTGTTTTTAATTCATAGTACTAGAGCAGCCAGGACAATTCTTTATGTAGGAACACTAACACGTGCCATGAAGCTAGGATTTCTAGAGTGATAGGTTTGCTGTGAGTCAAAATCTACTGTATAAAAATAGGTTTTGATGGTTTGAGCAAATGACTAAAGTTAACTGTCATCTATGGAAAATATTTTCTGATATTACAAATGGATTTCTTGTAAACTATCCATAACACTATCTGAAGTTGCTGCAAATTGTTGTGATTAGGCAGATAGTGGTTAGAAATATAGTATGATAGACAAGTTGTGAGTGGAGAAACAGGCAAAGGATGGCAAATATTTTCGTCCTTCTATTTAAAACATTATTTTTCCAATGTAGAATATTTCCAATGTATGTCTGCCTCCTCAGTTTAGGGGGACAGAATATGAAATTGAAGACTGTAAATAGTCATGTTACTAAAAGCATACTATAGTTCCATAAATGTGATCTTCATTATTTTCATAGAGAAATGAACTTCTCTCTGTGTGTCTTTCTCTCTCTTTTTTTTTCTCTCTCTCTTTTTACTCTCTGTCTCTCAATTTTGTCTGGATATTTCCTCTAAAGATATAAATGGTAGTTTTGTTTTCTCAACATAACAATTTGGTTAAATCTTATATTTATTTAACTTGAATCAAGATGAAATTACAGGGGAAAGATGAACAGAATCTTTAACCAGATTGTGGTTGTGGAGATGATGAAAATGTTGCATTGAGTTACATAATTAGTCAGTTACAAAACTTTTCCTGTGAGCAAATAGCGATCTATCTCAGCACAATGTGCCAAGTGAGACCATTCTGGCAATAACCATTAAGAGAATAGAGAAACTAAAGCATACCAAACAGAAAGAGCGATTGACTCATTAAAACTAAATTCTCCATCCCCCAAAGGATACCCTTGAACACTCTCCTTAATATGGAGAATTCTGGCTGACATTTGCAAGCACCATTTATAACTCAGATCCTGGATGCATTGCTGAAAATGATGGGTGTTGCTGCATACAGAGAAATCTAGACTTTTGCATGTTTTTTTTCTAATTTGGTTGGAAACATTTATCTTAAATCAACATGTTGAACAGAATTTACTATTATATCTAAGTAGGAATTGCTTAAAAATTTTAAATCCATTATCCTGGTTTTGTAAATTACTCCTAATTAGCATTTTTATTTGACAGATATC
This sequence comes from Chrysochloris asiatica, assembly GCF_000296735.1. NCBI lineage: Eukaryota > Metazoa > Chordata > Mammalia > Afrosoricida > Chrysochloridae > Chrysochloris > Chrysochloris asiatica. The sequence continues at coordinate 35,801,144 of NW_006408523.1, read as the reverse complement.
TTGACGAAAACAGAAATCATGCATAGCACCCTCTTGGCTACTATGACTGACATTTCACTATTTTCAACAGTGAAAATTCGTAACAATAACTTCGGAAAATGTGGATCAGAACATGTGGATACTTCCTACATAAATAATCGTATTATGTGAGGTAAAATAATTCATTTCAGTCAGTAAGAAGACAGTAACAGTTATTTCATTTAATTATTTTCTTATTATGTATTCACATTTAGATATTGGTATCAATTTTTGGTTTCTTAAGTGAACTGGAGTTCATTTCTTAAATGAAAACATGGAGTCATGGTGTGGTGCTTTAGGACACGCACTCGACCACAAGATTGCTTTGACCTGTGAGGTTAGAGGTTCAAACTCACCAGCCTCTCCTCGGAAATACTATATAGGGTCACTGTGAGTCAGATGACACCATGGCAACCACAACATTTAAAATATTAACTATAATAAAGTAGCAGGCATTTCTAATGTTTCAGGATTTACTTAGAAATTAATAACTATCAAATAATAATGAATTATTCAGTTGTGAGCAAAATGCTACACTTAAAGATTTGTATAGGTTTGGTGTAGCATCATAGGATAGCACTGGACTGCCAACCACTAGGTTAACAGTTTAAGGAAGCCCACCAACTCTTCCTCAGAATCACTGTAAGTCAGAATCGACTTGAAGGCACACAAAAACAATAACAAAGTAAACTTTAGGAGGTGTTTGTAAAGAAAGTACATAAATACATTTATAGAAATAGAAAATATTGCAGTTCATAGGAAGGTGGTGGCTCTATAGCATAAGCGTTGGACTGAGAACCATAGGATCAGCAGTTTGAGTCCACCAGCTGCTCCGTGGGAGAAAGCTGAGACTCTCTGCTCCTGCAAATGATTAAAAAGCCTTTGAAACCCTGTACATGGTTGCTGAGTCTAAACCGACTTCAAGGAACATAACAACAATAAATAGGATCATTCGTGGGAGTGTGTGTTTATTTCTAGTGTGTATCTGTAAGGAAGGTAACTTCATGTGATATAAACTTCTGATACCCACTCATACACTTCCATGAATTATCCTGTTGTTGTTAAGGTTCCGACCCATAGCAACCCTATATAGGACTTCTGAAGAGCGGCTGGTGGCTTTGAACCACTGACCCTTTGGTTTAAACTGACCGTGCAGTCTAGCACATTATCATGCAGTGCCACACCAGGACTAAATGCATTATTTTAGGAACTACAGTATTCCAAGACTGCATTGAGTCTTGGAAACTTTCAACAGGATTTAAAGTGAGTGATGAAAGAGCCCTGATAGCTAGTGGGTTACATGTTAGGTTGCTGACCTCAAGGTCAGCAGTGTGAATCTACCAACTGTTCTGCCGGAGAAAGATGAGGCTTTCTACTCTCTTAAATATTCACAGGCTCAGAAATACTATCTTGGGTCACTATGTGACTTCATGCCATACAGCAGCAGCAGCAGCAGCAGCAGCAGCAGCAGCAACTCCAAAGGACCTAATAACTCCTCTGAATTCAAATACATATATCCAGTTTTGTTTGAAACACAGGGTCGGCTGCTCAAGCTCACCAGTTGCTCCTTGGAAACTCTATTGAGTAAAGTGCCTTTAAGTTGGTTCCAACCCACAGGGACCCTGTATAGGAGTTTCCGAGGAGTGTCTGGGGAACCTAAACTGCCACCTTGCAGTCCAGCTCATTAATCCAAAGAACCAAATCCTATCCAGGGTCGCTCTGGGTAGGAACAGACTCAACAACACTTAATAAGAACAGCAACAACATATCCAGTGTTATTTTTAACCCTCATTTTTTAGCCAATGGATCTACTTTTACAGGAACATAATACTTGAAATGTGTCTCCTTAAACTGTCTTCATGAATGTTTCAGATATGAAGAAATGGAATCAGCAACTCCCTAGGACTGTATACACCAAATCCAGTTGTTAGCTTTGGTTTCTCCCCTTTCTCACTCCACATATGCTATGATGTTGTTAAGTGCCCTCGAGTCAGTTCCAACCCATAGCGACCCTGTACAGGGTTTCCGAGGGTGTAAATGTTTACGGGAGTAGAAAGCCTCATCTTTCTCCCGTGGAACAGCTGGTAGTTTCGAACCGCTGACCTTAAGGTTCGCAGCCCGATTCGTAACCACTACGCTACCAGATCATCCAGTAATAATTAGCAGCATCCCACATACCTTTACTCTTCTCAAGCACAGTAATTATGAGCCTCAGCAATAGCAACAAAATCGATGGTTTGGACAAATGGATGACTTCAGCTGATGCCTGACTCATCTGCCAACTTTGTTCTTGCCAAGCTCCCTTTCCACACTATCCATTCCTCAAGGTGATCTTTTTGAAATGCAAATTTAACTAAGTTTATTATTAAATTTTTCAGTAACTTTCTAGATAGATTTTTCATCCCACAGACTCATGGTGAGCCTACGCATAGCAGAACCAATTGTTGCCTAATCCTGTGTTATCCTCACAATTGCCAGCATATTTCAGTCCTCGGTTGCAGCAACAAGAAAAATTTATCCCACCAAAGGTCTCTCTCTTTCTCCTTGGCCTTTTTTTTTTAATCACCAAACATGATGCCCTCCTTATGATCTTTTCTGATGACATGTCCACCCAAAATAGTGAGTCTAACAATGTTTTGTTAAGATTTATAAGTGTTTCATTGGCTAACTTTTGGATGGAGACCACCAGACCTTTCCTTCTAATTTGTCTTAGACTGGAACTTCTGCTGAAACTTGTCCTCCATAGGTGATTCCAATGGTATTTGAAATGCTAGTGACATGGTTTTCAACATCACTGTAACATGTAAGCTGCTATAATATGAAAAACTGATGTTGTAAAGTGCTGTCGAGTCGATTCCAACCCATAGCCACACTGTTTAGAGTTTCCAAGGAGCTTAACCCACCGACCTTGCAGTTCAAATGGCTTTGTAGTCTGGTACATTAATCCACAGCGCCACACCATGACGCTATAGTATGAAAAACTGATAGGTAGTGGTAAATAACTTTCTGGTTACAATAAAATATGAACTCATTAACTAACCTACATGATTTGTTCTCCGCCTACTTAATCTATATCACTTTCCACAACTATGTCTCTACCTTACTATTTTCACACTTCTTGTATATAAAGCAGATTGGTTCTACCTTTAAGTCTTTGTAGTATCTGATCCTTCAACCCAGAATGTTCATCCCTGATTTTTCATATCGTTGACTCCTCTCATAAATGAGGTCTCAACTTAGATATTACCTCCTCCAAACATGCTTTATTTAAAAGCAGCTCACTCACATAAAAGATCCTGTTTTAATTGGAGTGCTTATCATTATTTCATATTTTGTGTCTACTTAATTATTGTCATATTTTATGACTTCTCCAAAAAAAAAAAAAAAGTTCATGAAGCGCAGTGACCTCCTCTGTTGTTGCTACACAAAGAGAATGAAATGAATTTGCTTTATAAATGATATAACTAATAATTTAATGTAGTGTATATATACACTGAAATATAATGTAATCTGAGTATAGCTTTACAGAGTCATACTATTTTAATTGAACCTTCAAGATTTTTATAATCAAGATTTTTCTATTTAATGAACAGTCAAGGTTACTTTGAAGGTTTTTGCTTCTTTTTTTTTTTTTTTTTATAATTCAATAGAACATAAATGCAATTCAAGTGTGAGTTTTTGTCCATTACATTAATGTAGCACAAAATCCAAATGTTGGCAGTAATCCCAGGGAATTGGGGTTACAAAGTCACATTGTCCTCTATATTTCTATATAAGGGAAAACGTAAGTCATCGTGATATATTGCAATGTTATTGGGAGGGGTTGACCTCATTCTGATGGACACTTGATCATTTCAACTGACAAGTGTCATTTATACAGGAGATAATAACTGTATTTAATTAGTAAAAAAGATAAATCATATAACAAGAATTAAAACCATTTTAACTAGGCAAATGTATAAGTCAAAGAATTTTTTAAAATCACACAGGATATTATTTTATCAATTATTTGGTTTAATATTTATATATAACACAAATGGAGTCCTGGTATGGTGCTATAAGATAAGCACTGGACTGTTAAAATCAAGGTTGGCAGTTCAAGTCTACCAGCCACTCCAAAAGAGAAAGATAAGGCTTTCTGCTCCAGAAATATTTATGGAAATACTGTACCTCATAGCTATAAGTCAGAACTGACTCAATGGCATGGTACCTAATAACAACAATTAGAAACTGACTTAGAAATAATCAGTTTCTAATGTATATAGTTTCAAGGTTTTCACATTTTGGATATTCCAAATAATTGCAATTCATTTATGATAATTAGAAGATTTATAGGTCTTTTAGGACACTATTATGAAAAATATTGAGTTGAAAATAATTTATGAAGGTAATCAATTTTACTCAATGTAATTTTGAAAAATGAATATTTTGCTAAAAGTGTTTATTGAGTAAAGAGAAGTAATTTAGTAAGTCGGAAGAAATTCACTATGAGAAGAAAAAAAAAACCACCTCATTAGGTTTTTGTGGAAAAGGGACAATGGCTTCTTTACACAGCAGTATGTATTCTGTGCCATATTTACATTTAAAAGTGGTAAAGAAACAGAAAAGAATAAGGAGGATATTTTGCCTCTGGCTTTTCAGTTAAAAAATGAAAGAAATTTTAGAATTTAATTCAACTAGAAAAAGTTTTCTCAATCGTGGCTCTATTAACATTTTGCTGGATAATTCTTTGTAGTGAAAACTACCTTGTGCAATGCAAGATGTTTGGCAACATGAGTGACCTCTGCTCACTAGATGATAGTTGCTCTGCCTACATTGTTGTTGTTGTTGTTATGTGCCATGGAGTCAGTTCCGACTCATAGCGACCCTGTAAAGGGTTTCTGAGGCTGTAAATCTTTACCAGAGCAGAAAGCCTCATCTTTCTCCCATGGAACAGCTGGTAGTTTCGAAATGCTTACCGTGAGATTAACAGCCCAATTCATAACCACTACACTACATAGATACATACACATGGACCTTGCCAGACAGAACACATAGAAATCAAATTGACTACATCTGTGGAAAGAGAAGATGAAAAAGGTCCATATCATCAGTGAAAACACAGTCAGGGGCAGACTGTGGAACAGACCATCAATTACTGATATGCAATTTCAAACTGAAACTGAAGAAAATGAAAACAAGTCCACGAGAGCCAAAATATGACCTTGAATTTAACCTACCTGAATTTAGAGATCATCTGAAGAACAGATTTGTTTGATGCATTAAACACAAAAGACAGAAGACCAGAAGAGTTCTGGGATGACATCAAGAACATCATACATGAAGAGAGCAAAAGATCATTAAGAAGACAAGAAAGAAGGAAAAGGTCAAAATGGATGTCAGAGGAGACTCTAAAACTTGCTCTCCAGAGTAGAGAAGCTAAAGCAAATAGAAGAATTGAAGTGGTCCAAGAGCTGAACAGAAAATTTCAAAGATCAGCTCGAGAAGATAAAACCAAATCCTATAATAAAATATGCAAAGATTTGGAACTAGAGAACCAAAAGGGAAGAACACGGTCAGCATTTCTCAAGATGGGGGAACTGAAAAAAAAAATCAAGCCTCAACTTTTGTTATTGAAAGATTGTCTGGGCAAATTATTGAATGATGCAGAATGCATCAAGAGAAGATGGAAGGAATACACAGAATCATTGTATCAAAAGGAAATAGTTAATGTTCAACTATTTCAAGAGGTACCATATGAACAAGAGTCAATGATATTCAGGGAGGAAGTCCAAAGTGCATTGAAGGAATTGGCAAAGAACAAGGCACCAGGAATTGATGGAAAAAACATTGAATTTTTTCAAGAGAGGCGGCACAAGAGGCACTCACTCATCTCTGCCAAGAAATTTGGAAAACAACTATCGGGCCAACTGATTGGAAGAGATCCATATTTGTGCCCATTCCAAAGAGAGGTGACCCAAAGGTATGCAGAAATCATTGGACAATCTCTTTGATATCTCAAGCGAATAAAGTTTTGCTAAAGCTAATACAGAAACGGCTACAATCATACATTGACAGAGAACTTCCAGAGGTTCAAGCTGGATTCAGAAGAGGCCATGGAACAAGAGATATCATTGCTTATGTCTGGTGGGTCTTGACTGAAAGCAGAGAAAATCAGAAAGATGTTTACCTATGCTTGATTGACTATGCAAATGCTTTTGATTGTGTGGATCATGACAAGCTATGGACAACATTGCAAAATATGAGTATTCCAGAACACTTAATTGTACTTCTGAGAAATCTGTACCTAGACCAAGAAGCAGTTGTTCGAACAAAGCCTGGGAACACTGAATGTTTTAAAATTGGGAAAGATGTGTGTGTGACAAGGTTGTGTTCTTTCACCATACTTATTCAACCTGTATGCTGAGCAAGTAATACGAGAAGTTGGATTCTATGAAGAAAAACGTGGCGTCAGGATTGGAGGAAGACTCATTAACAGCCTGCGATATGCAGATGATACAACCTTGCTTGCTGAAAGTGAAGAGGACTTGAAACATTTACTGATGAAGATCAAAGAGCACAGCCTTCGGTATGGATTGCATCTCAATGTCAAGAAAACAAAAATCCTCACCACTGGACCAATAAACAACATTCTTATCAATGGAGAAAGGATTGAAGTTGTCAAGCACTTCATTCTTCTTGGATCAACTATCAACACTCGTGGAAGCAGCAGTCAAGAGATCAGACGACGTCTTGCATTGGGCAAATCTGCTGCACAGGAACTTTTTAAAGTGTTGAAGAGCAGAATTGTCAGCTTGAGGACTTAGGTGTGCCTGACCCAAGCCATGGTATTTTCAACAACCTCATATGGATGCAAAAGCTGGACAGTGAATAAGGAAGATCATAGAAGAATTGATGCCTTTGAGTTGTGGTGTTGGAGGAGAATACTGAAAGTGCCATGGACTGCCAAAAGAACCAATAAATCTGTTTTGGAAGAAATGCAGCCAGAGTGCTCCTTGGAAACCAGGATGGCCAAGGTTCATCTCTCATACTTTGGACATATTGTCCGGAGGGAACAGTCGCTGGAGAAGGATGTCATGCTTGGTAAGATGGAGGGTCAGGGAAAAAGAGGAAGACCCCTAACGAGATGGATCAGCCAAGTGGCATCATTGATGGCGTCAAGTGTGGCAGCGGTAGTGAGGTTGGCCCAGGATCGGACATTGTTTTGTTCTGCTGTGCATGTGGTTCCAACTTGATGGCACCTGACAACAACAACAACAACAACAATGCTACATAGAAACCAAAAATTTCTCCAGACATCATCAGATTTTCTTGATAGAGATCGTATAGTTATTGGTGAATACATTATCACAAAAACAAATGGTATTGCCATCTTCTGGTGTCCTATCAGTTTGGATATATAGGGATCCTAATGCAATACAGAACCAAGCACTGCCCTGCCTGCCTTATGCTATCCCCACAATTGTTATGTGTGTGCCCATTGTGGGCCCATGTCAATCCACCCAGTTGGAGGTCTTTCTCCCTCTTCGCCTATCCTCTCTTTCTTTTTCCAAGCATGATGTCCTTCGTCAGAGTCTGGCCCTTCCTGATTATATGTCCAAAGTATGTGTGATGAAGTCTCACCATTTTCTCATTTAAGGAATGTTATGGTTGTACTTCTTCCAAAACAGAGTAATGTTTTCTGCTAGAAGTTCATAATACTTTCAATCATCTTCACCAACACCATATTTCAGGTTCCTCCATTCTGCTAGACTTCCTTATTCCTATAAAACTTTTATTCGCTTGCTTATGAGGTGACTGAGAATACCATTAAGTCAGGTCATCTGCAACTTAGTTGTCAAAGTGATATCTTTGCTCTTTAACACTTCAAAGAGGTCTTTTGCAGCAGAATCACCTAATGCAGTACTTCCTGTTTTCTTAACTGTTGCTTCCACTAGCACTGATTGTGGATTCAAACAGGTGAAGTCTTTGACAACGTCAATCATTTCCGTTTTTCATGATGCTATTTATTGGTCCAGCTGAGAGGATTTTAGTTTTCTTTACATTGAGGGACAATCCCTACTGAAGGCTGCAGTGATCTTTGTCAGTTAGTTCTTAACTCCTATTCACTTCCAACCAGGCAATATTTGTCACTAGTAATTAACAGGGAGTCCTGGTGTGGCACTGTGGGTTAATGCGCCAGTCTGTAAAGCCGTTTGAACTGCAAGGTCTGTGGTTCAAGCTCACCAGCTGCTCCTCGGAAACTCTATACAGGGTCGCTATAAGTCAGAACTGACTCAATGGTACTTAACAACAACAAGTAATTATCAATGCATCTTGATTTCATATTTGATCAATTTCAGCCTGAAGAAGTTGGTAGAATTCTTCAATTTCATCATCATTGGTTTCAGTGGTTGGTGTGGATATATGAATAATAGTCATATTAACTTGTGTTCCTTGTTATTGTTTTTGCTGTTAAGTGCCATTGAGTCAGTTTCAACTCATAACAACCCTGAACAGGTTTCTGGGAAGTGACTGGTGGATTTGAACCTCCAACCTTGTGACTCAAACTGACTTTGAAGTCCAGCACATTATCCTGCAGCACCATGGATATTATCCTATTGCAAATAGCCTTGTATTTCAAGAGAAATCGCGAGATGGCCTATTTGATGATAAATCGACACCATTCCTCTTCAATTTGTTGTTCATGGTATAGTAAACTATATGATTGTTTGATTCAAAATAACCAAAGCAGTTCATTTTATCTCACTGATGCTAAGGATATTATTGTTTATTATCCTTTCCATCTCAATTGTGATGACATTCAAATTTTTTAGATTCAAACTTTATACATTCAAAGTTCTGATTATTAATATATGTTTGCAGCGGCTTCTTCTTGTTTTGAGTTGTGTCCCATCAGCAAATGCAGGCTCAAAACCTCTGCATCATCCATATCATGAAAGTCAATTCTACTTTGAGGAGACAGCTCTTCCACAGTGGCATTTTGGATGGGCTCATTTTGTGGAAATGAACCACTCTATCAGACAATGTTTTATTTCTACGTATAAGGTCTTCAGGGGCTAACCCTTCGGAAGTCGTCTGTCTCTCTTTCATGCTCAGCTGTCTTAGTCTGGAAATTCGGATGAAGCCTGTCCACCATGAATGACCCTACTGATATTTAAAATACCAGTCACATAAGTTTCCAGTATCACAGGAACACATAAGGTATGGCAGTACAACAGTACAACTGACAGACAAGTGCTTGTGGGAAGCAGGGTTATAGTTAGCATAGTGGTTACAAATCGAGCTATTAATCTCATGGTCAGCAGTTTGAAACTACCAGCAGTTCCACGGGAGAAAGATGAGACTTTCTGCTCCCGTAAAGGTTTACAGCCTTGGAAATCCTATATAGGGTCACTATGAGTTGGAACCAACTCCACGGCACATGACAACAACAACATGTAAGCGAAGAGGACTTAAAACATTTACTGATGAAGATAAAACAGCACAGTCTTTGGTATGGATTACATCTCAACGTAAAGAAAACAAAAATCCTCACCACTAGACCAATAAACAATATTCTTACCAATTGAGAAAAGATTGAAGTTTTCAAGTACCTCATTCTTCTTGGATTAACTATTAACACTCATGGAAGCAGCAGTCAAGAAATCAAACGGCGTATTGCATTAGGCAAATCTGCTGCACAAGACCTTTTTAAAGTGTCAAAGAGCAAAGATGTCAGCTTGGGGACTACGGTGCATCTGACCATGGTATTTTCAATAACCTTATATGCATATGAAAACTGTACAGTGAATAAGGTAGACCCTAGAAGAATTGACGTTTTTGAGTTACGGTGTTAGAGGAGAATATTGAAAGTGCCTTGGGCTGCCAAAAGAACCAATAGATCCGTTTTGGAAGAAGTGCAGCCAGAGTGCTCCTTAGAGGCCAAGATGGCCAGGCTTCGTCTCTCATACTTCAGACATGTTGTCAGAAAGAACCAGTCACTGGAGAAGGATATCATGTTTGGTACGGTAGAGGATCAGAGAAAAAGAGGAAGACCCCCAACGAGATGGATTAGCCAAGTGGCAGCATCGATGGACTCAAGCGGGCAATGGTACTGAGGTTGGCCCAGGATCAAGCAGTGTTGTGTTCTGCTGTGCACAGGGTCACTATAAGTCGGTAGTGACTCGACGGCACCTAACAAAAACAACAATGTAATATATAGTGGCTATGAATCGGGCTTTGAACCGCAAGTTCAGCATTTTGAAACTACCAGCTGTTCCATGAGAGAAAGATGAGTCTTTCTGCTCCGGAAAAGATTTACAACCTCAGAAGCCCTGTACAGGGTTGAGTCAGAACCAACTCCACGGCACATAACCACCACCACCACCATGTAATATAGAATAATTCTTTGAAAATAAGCATGAAACTTTATAGTACTCATGAGAGTAGATACACATTTTACCTTTGTAATTAACTTAGAAATGTCAGATAGATGTTTACTTAGAATAATTATATCTTTGGGGCTAGTGAAAGTGCTTGTAAAACAGACCAACACAAAAATTCCCAACTTTATTTTGGTAACCATAAATAAAAGAAAATATACAGACAAAAGAAAACTTTCAGTTGAACTTGAGTTTATAACAAAAGTAATGGCACTAAAATAAAAAAATTACCAGGAGGGTGAGTCTTCAAACCAAACTTCTGTGATGAATAATGTGTAAAATCTGAAAAAAGAAAAATATAAAATAAACGTGTTTAAAATGCTGTTGCTGTTGTTGTAGGTAAGTTGGTTAGAATCACAGCCACCCTACATAGGTTTTCTGAGGAGTCACGGTAGGTTTGAAATGCTCACTGTGTGCTTAGCAGTCCAGTGCTTATTCTACAGCAAAACACACTGAGTTAGGATGATAAAATAGTGAATTTAAAACACAAAACAAAAACCTTGAGCATCATGGAACAAACAGGGATAGAGATTAAAAAAGAAAGAAAAAGGATTTAATGATCCTATTGTTGTTAAATGTTGTGGAGTTGATTCCAACTGGGAGTTGCTGGTAGGTTTGAATGCCAATTTTGTCATTTAAACTGATTTTGCAATCCATTGCTTTATCCTACAGCACCAAACCAGGGCTCCTGAATAACTTTAGTACAACTAAAGTGTTATTGTAGCTAAGAATTTAATACATAAACAGTAGATTAGATACAATTTAAGATAGAACCAATCAATTATCAGAAATATCTGAAGAAATTCTTAGAATGTTTCAAGAAAAATGAAAAAAACTGATAATATTAGTGAGGTCATAAGATAAGGAAGATAAAATACACATTTTCAATTTATACCTTACAAAATAAGTTGTTTTTGTTGTTGTTAGGTGCCATTGAGTCAGTACTGACCTATAGTGACCTTATGCACAGCAGAACAAAACACTGCCCGATCCTGGACCAACCTCAATACTGTTGTCACGCTTGAGTCCATCGATGCTGCCACTTGGCCAATCCATCTCGTTGGGGGTCTTCCTCTTTTTCTCTGACCCTCCACCTTACCAAACATGATATCCTTCTCCAGTGACTAGTTCTTCCTGACCATATGTCTGAAGTATAAGAGATGAAGTTTGGCCAGCTTGGCCTCCAAGGAGCACTCTGGATGCACTTCTTCCAAATCGGATCTATTGGTTCTTTTGGCAGCCCATGGCACTTTCAATATTCTCCTCCAACACCATAACTCAAAAACATCAAATGGGTAAGGAGCATTAAAAGGAGATCTATGGATTCCTTATTTGAAGTGACATTGTCAATAAAATCATGAGAAATGAAGAAATCTAAGACTGAAATATTCTCAGACTAGAGCAAAATAAATGAAAACTAATAGATAATTAGACACATCATTCTAAAATACCAAGAATATGCACTGAAAGAGAGACAGGGATTACATATGTTGTTGTTGTTGTTAAGTGCCGTCGAGTTGGTTCTGACCCATAGCAACCCTGTACAGGGTTTCCGAGGGTGTAAATCTTTATGGGAGTAGAAAGTCTCATCTTTCTCCCGAGGAGTGGCTGATAGTTTCAAACCGCTGACCTTAAGGTTCGCAGCCCGATTGGTAACCACTACACTACCAGAGCTCCTTGGGATTACATATACAAGCATAAAAATTAGATTTCTTGCTGAAGAAATCTCTTTTCTATTTACTAAGGGAAGAATACAAAGAAATCTATAATCTATTAATAATTCAAATGAATTGCTCACAGATTTTAAGATGTGTACCACTAATGGCGCTCTGGTAGCATTGTTGTTGTTGTTGTTATGTGCCATCGAGTCGGTTCCGACCCATAGCGACCCTGTACAGGGTTTCCGAGGGTGTAAATCTTTACGGGAGTAGAAAGCCTCATCTTTCTCCCGCGGAGCAGCTGGTAGTTTCGAACCGCTGACCTTAAGGTTCGCAGCCCGATTAGAAAACACTTAAAATTATATTCAAATATCATAAAAGGAAAATTGTGAAAATAAAAGTAATACCTTTGATTGGAGGCTTTATGTCCTGCTTTCTATCTTTTTCTGTTTCTATGATTTGATTAAATAATTTAGGAGGACACACTGAATTTTTAAAATTTTTAAAGTATGCTGATCATTATCTTTTTCCTTCTGGATATTAAGAAACAGTTCTTCTCTCTTGGTGTGAGGCTTTCATATTAAAATAGTGTCATTAGGGATGCATGGCTTTCCCAAAAGATCAGGATAATCTAAGCAGGTATGAATAAATCCATAGTTATATTTAATATGTGTTCAAAATGGTAGTTTAGCTTAAAGGAACACTAAATATTGGGAAATGACTTATGTTCTTTAATACATTTTTACATTTTCATAGTGTTTTATTAGTGGGTTTTCGTGAGGAAGTTCCCTCTAATCTTAAGGATTTTGAACATCTAGCAAGTGGCTTTATAAATAATTAGAACACATACATTGTTTTAGTAATCACACATTATAAATCAATAAAAATGTTTAAATGTATATAAAATAGTGAGGTTTGTTCACATAATGCATTGTAGCTTTTTTTTACATCCAAAATTAACACATTTTTTTTAAGTCATGCCATTGCTCATAACACTGTGTCTGACATCTAAATTTGAATTGGTATATTGTCAAAGAAATGATAGCTATTATAACATTTTATGGTAAACTGTACCTTTTCAGGGGAAGAAAATGAAGTCTAAGTATCAAAAGGTAAGCAAAAATCTAATATTAATGGTATTGATCTCAACCACATTATATATATCATCCCCAGAAAATAAGCCATCGAAAGGACAAATGTCCTAGACTATAATTCAAACCAAACCAAACCAAACCCACTGCTATTAAGTTGAATCTGACTGTTGTTGTTAAGAGCCCTTGAGTTGTTACAATTCATAACAACCATGTCTAGGGTTTCAGAGGAGTGTTTGGTGGGTTTGAACTGTCCATCTTGCAATTGGCAATCCAGTACTTTTTCTACAATGCACCACTTGTTAAATGACGTCAAACCAGCTCTGACTCATAGCAACCCTGTATAGGGTTTCTGAGGAGAAGCTGGTAAGCTTGAACCACAGAAACTGCAGTAGAAGCCGACTTTGCAGTCCAGCACATTAACCCGTAGGGCCACACCAGGACTCTTAATAAAATATAAAATTAGAGGAAACGGGATATTAAATTAAACAGTGAAGAATGTTCCTTAAATTTAAGACAGGGTTCCCTTTGTTGTCAAATTACACCATTAAATTATGTTATTGGTGTGACTGTAAGATCATTATTTTCAAAGTTATCTTAATAACATTTGATGTATGATACATTAAAGCCAAAAGAAGTCAAATTCAAAACTAACACACTTGGGATACATTGTAAACCTAAGTGAAGTTAATATCATTCACAGATCACTGAAACTTTTGGCTTCACACTACAGTGACTCCATCCAGCAAAAGCAGGCTAACTAGGTCTAATTAGAACTTGTAGATGTGATGAACTCTGGCTGCCAAAAGATGAAGTGGCATAGATTAAAACAATAGCATGGTGGAAATGAAAAGAGGAAATGTTTAAAGTCACAGTAAAATTGTGTGAGAAACATCAATAACAAAAATAACAGTGCTTTAAAGTATATTTAGTAATTCCATCATTACCATTTTTTGTCACTCTGTAAAAGGTTCTGCTATCTCATACCACACTATTTGCCTTTGGAACTCTGCAATGTCATTGTAATTACATATAATGTGCCTGTTGCATAGAAGAGTAGTTAACACAATAAACTCAGGAATCAGATAGACCTGATTGAGATAGTGCTACCCAAACAAAGCAGGTCCAATACAATATCCACTGGGACTGCAAGGATAATGACATGATAATTTTCTTAAGAATATTCTTAAAAGCTCAGGAACCAAAAAGTATAATTTTTATCATACTACCAGGGGCCCATAGTTATCAGTATATATTGTTGTTGTTGTTGTTGTTAAGTGCCATCGAGTCGGTTCCGACCCATAGCGACCCTGTATAGGGTTTCCAAGGAGTTGCTGGTGAGCTTGAACCGCCGACCTTGCAGTTCAAATGGCTTTGAAGTCTGGCCATTAACCCACAGTGCCACAAAGTATGTTCAAATTTGAATGCTTCCATGTTTATAGATATAAAAATACCGTTGTTTCAAACAAGCAATTTTCCTGTCCTTTACTCCATGATTTATTAATATTATTCATACAACTGTAGTAATAAATACAGGAAAAGTCTGTCATCTTTGGATGAAAGTGAATATTAGGTTCACCACATACCACATACATTTTAGTATTAGAATTGATACATATTTTTTGGCAATTTGTGCTTAAGAATCTCCTTATGACCATACCAGCCTCAAATATAGATGAAACTCTATGGGAATGGCTGGGCAGGATACAGCAAATCAATAATTTAAATGTCCTTTCTTGCATTTGCCCATGAATATAAAAGCTGAACAAGAGCAGCAGAAGAATGAAAGAGGAGTGGAATAAAAATTCTCATGGTCAAAAATAGCTTAATTTTAGTAAACTGAAATTTTACATGATTTGATTCTAGTTGTTTATATTTCTGTAACTGTTTTCATTGCTATCACTGTAGCTGTTGCTTTGTTTGCTCTTTTTATGGAAATTAACAAGAGGGTTGAAGTGCATATCTATGTTATTTCAACTCTAATTGCACTCTATAATTTAAACACAAATTAAAAGCTATTGGTTTGAGCAGTTGATTGATTAATGCAGCAGAAAGAGTAGTTCATAGTTATATGTTACTTTGAAAATGCTAAGCCTGCCCCTCTCTTACTGAACATGACATTAGATTTCAGAAAATTTTATTTGAAACTCTAAAAGAAATATACCTACGCTAACATCTGTGATAATAATTAGTAACTCATCTATGCCAAGAAATATTGGAGACAGCTACCTGGAAAATTGGTTGGAAGAGGTCCATATTTGTGCCCATTCCAAAGAAAGGTGATGCAATAGAATGCAGAAATCATTAGACAATATCATTAATATTGCATGCAAATACAGCTGCAACAGCACATAGACAGGGAACTGCCAGAGGTACAAGCTAGATTCAGATGAGTATGTTGAAACAAGGGATATCATTGCTGATGTCAGATGGTTCTTTCCTGAAAGCAGAGAATACCAGAAAGAAGTTTGCCAATGCTTTATTGACAATGCAGAAAGCTTTTGGTTGTGTGGCTCATGATAAACTATGCATATCATTGTGAGAAATAGGTATCCTAGAACACATAATTGTACTCATGAGGAACTTGTATGTAGTCCAAGAGACAGTTGTTCCAAAGGAACAAAGGAACATTGAATGGGTTAAAATCAGGAAAGGTGTGTGCCAAGGTTGTATTCTTTCACCATACTTATTCAATCTCAATGCCAAAAAAATAATATGAGAAGATGGATTATATGAGAAGAATGTGGTATTGGGATTGCAGAAAGACTCATCAACAATCTGCCTTATGCAGATGGTATAACCTTGCTTGCTGAAAGTGAAGAGGACTGAAAATACTGAGGAAGATCAAAGATCACAGCCTTAAATACATGGAACACAACTCAATGAAAACAAAAACATAAATCCTCACCACTGGACTAATAAAGGAAATGCTTTCATTTTTTTCTCCATTAAGAGTAAAGTTAGCTGTTGGATTTGTATATGTGTTCTTCATTTTGTTGAGGAATTTCCCTTCTATTCCTACTTGTTGAATGCTTTTATCAATAATGGATGTTAGATTTTGTCAAATGCCTTTTCTGCTGTGTCAGTGGATATGTTCATGTGGTTCTTTTCCTTTGTTGTATTTAAGTAGTGGATTATGTTGATTGTTTTTCTAATATTGAAGCATCCTTTTATCTCTAGTATGAACCATGTTAGGTCAAGATGCTTCTGTTTTGTTTTGCTTTTGATATGTTGCTGAATTATATTGCCAAGGATTTTGTTCAGAGTTTTAAAATTGATTTTCACGAGAATATTGGTCAATAATTTTCTTTTATAGTAATGTAAAAGTGATTTGCTTTGGTATAAGTGTTATACTCTCTTCATAAAATGTATTTGAGAGTTTTCAAGACTTTTCTACAATGGAATATTTTGAGTAGAATTGGTGTCAACTTTTCTCTGAATGTTTGGTAGAATTCATCAGTAAAGTCATCTGGCTGGACATTTTTTGTTGTTGTAAGTTTTATAATGACCTGATCAATTTCTTCTGTTCAAGTTTTCTAATTTTCTAATTCATTCTCTGTTAGTTTAGGTAGGTCATATTTTCCCAAAATTTTATCCATTTATCCTAGATTTTTGGATTTGTTGGAGTAAAATCTTCATAGTATTGTTACTTTTATTTCCAGAGTAAAAATAACGGTTCTGTTGTCATGTCACCCATATCACATCTTATGTGTGTTATTTGTATCTTCTCAAACTTTTCTTTTGTTAGATTAGTCAATAGATTGTCAATTTTATTAATCCTTTCCAGAAACCAACTTATTGTTTTGTTGATTCTTTCAATTTTTTAATTCATCTGTTTCTGCTCTAATGTTTATTATTTATTTTCCTACAGTTACTGTAGGATTACTTTCTTGGTCTTCTTCTAATTGTTCAAAAAGTTGCTAATGTGTTTATTTTGATTTTTTTCTTGTTTTTGCTTTATTGATACAAACATCCCTGTAAGCACTGCTTTTTCTGTGTCCCAAAGGTTTTGGTGTGCTGTGTTTTCATTCTAATTTGATGAAAAGATTTTTAAAATTTCATTTTTTATTTGCTATATTGCCCAGTAGGTTTAATGCAGGGTGTTATTAAATTTCCATGTATTTGTTTTTTTTCCCCTTGAACTTCTTATTGTTGATTTCTAATTTTATAGCCGTGTGATATGAAAAGATGCTTTGCAGTATTTCTATGTTTTAAATATATTGAAGATTTCTTTGTGGCCTAACATATTGTCTGGATTGGAGAGTGTTCTATGTGCACTGGAAAATAATGTGTATTGTGCTGTTGGGTTAAGTGCTTTGTATAAAGCTGTGAGATCAAATCGGTTGATTATGTTGTTTAGCTCTTCTGTTTCTATGCTTTGTTTCTTCCTAATTGCTGTGTCCTTCATTGAAATTGGTGTATTAAAATCTTCAACAATTATTGCAGAGTTGTGTATTTCTTTCTTAAATTCTGTGAGAGTTTGATATATATATTTTGAGGCTGTTTCATCACAAAACAGATGTTAATTATGATTTTGTCTTCTTGTTCAATTGACCTTTTAGTCATGAGACAATGTCCTTATTTTCTCATTATCTAAGATAATGTACTGCTTTTATTCCTTAAAAATTAAAGTTTATTTTGTAGAAATTAATATTGCCACTTATGCTCATTTTTTATTGCTGTTAGCAGGATATTTTTTCCATCCCTAGATTTTAATCTGTTTTTGCTTTTGTGTGTAAGATTTGTCTCTTATAGACAGCATATGAAGGGCCCTGTATTCTTATCCTGTCAGCAACTCTCTGTCTATTGACAGGTGAATTTAATATGTTGACTTTCAGTGTAATTAGCACTATATGTACTCACTTCTTGGAGTCCTGGTGTGGTGCTGTGGACTAATGTGTCAGACTGCAAAGTTGTTTGAACTGCAAGGTCGGTGGTTCAAGATCACCAGTTGCTCCTTGGAAACCCTCTACAGGGTCGCTATAGGTCGGAATCAACTCGACAGCACTTAAAAACAAACAAAATACTCACTTTTTATCAGCTGGACGCTTCACTTTCCATTCTAGTCCTCTGTGGCCATGTCACTGACTCTGGTGGGTCCAAGAGTCCCCAGGTCTTGCCACACTGCTGGCCAACCAGGTTTCCATCCAGGTTTACAGGAGTCTATTGAACGTGGTAGGGCTTAGCTCACAGCTTCATTGTTGTTTTCCCCTCACTTCCCCATATAGGTGACCAATGTCAAGCAGGTATGCGGTCACCAGTGAGACAGCATGCCTGCTTGTGTATTCCCCTTGAGTATTAGTCTTGGAAGGGGGTTTGCCCTTAGGGGACCTGACCACTTGCCTTGATGGCTCCCAGGTGAACAACTTACTTGTTCTTGTAGTAGTCAGTCAGACTGCCATTATTGTTTTTGGTTTTTCCTGTTGGTCTTTCTTTCAAGAAGTATCTTCTGTTATAGCCACTCCAGGCTGGTCTGCTTGTCCTTTCAAGTGGAGATTTCCCACCTCAGAAGATTCTCGTTGCGTCTGATGCTTTTTAAATCTCTGCAGGAACAGAAAATCTCTCCATCTTTCTCCAGTTATAGGTTTGTAAAAACTATTAAGTCACAACCCCTTCAGGGAACTCATATGTAGGATGTAAGACATTTGATGTCATATGATTCAAATTTAGGATGTCATTTGATTATACTGTTTACACATTCATATGGGAGGTTCTAAATAATCACTGAGATAGTTAGCCATTGTTTACTTATATTTTTCCAGAAATTTATTTAGTAGCTTATGTTTATCAGATATACTCAAGCAATATGTGGCAAAAATGAAAATGTGCAAGTAATTATTGAAAGTGGTTATGAGTTTCTGGGAAGATGATAAATTAGTATATATTAGAAGAAAAGAGAGAAATACGTTTTTAAGATAGTCAGGTAAGACAGCAGAAAACATTTTGTTGATTGATACTCTGCAGTGAACACCCATTAATGCATGGAGAACTTTGTTTCATAGCAAAATATAATGGGCATTGAGCTTGAAGTTGAAAAATAATAGTATTCAATTTTCTAAATTACCTATGCTCAGGTAAGTCATTTTAAGTTTATGAATTACTTTTCTCATTGTTCCTTGAGATTTTAAGTATATTAAATGTCATTCATAATGCTAAAACCTGAAATCTATTCTTATAGTTACTCAGAAGAGTATGGAATCTGAAACAATATAATATGTCAAAGCAAGTGAGATAATGAGAGAATTTTTCCAGCAACATACTTATGTCTGCTGATATATATTATCACATATTTAACAGCTTAAATCAGCAGATTTTTATTCCCCACAGTTCTAGAAGGGAGAAATCCAAATTAAATGTTTAGGCCTAAATCAAGAGGTTGGCAGGACCACTTTCCCTATAGAGAATGTGAAAGAGAAACTGTTTCTTGCTGCTTCTGCTGCTTTGTGGTCACATCACTGCAATCTCTGCCTCAGTGTATAGATCACCTTCTCTCTTATGTCTGTAATCTCCCTCTGTCTTTCTCTTATAAGGACATGTATGATTGTGTTTACATCTCATATGGATAACTTGGACAATTCCTTCATCTCCATGTTAATCAAATGTGCAAAGTCATTTTTTAGAATTTATATATAAGGTAACATTCACATGTCCCAGGATTCAAACCGTTGTGCTCCTTTGGGAAGAGGGTATTATTAAGCTTACCAGAATGCTAAAATGGAGTACTAGTATGGTACTGTAAGATCAGAACTGGATCACAAGGTAGGTTTGAACAAGGTTAGCAGTTAAAACTCACCAGTCCTTCCTTGGAAACCCTGTATAGCATTGCTATGAGTCAGAACCAACTTGATGACATTTAAACAACTTGACAACAACAACAAATATTGTTAAATGACATTTTTATACTAGCTGAATTAATTCATTGTTTTACATTGAAACAATTTTAATCAATATAGGATGAGAATTGCTTTGGTACCCTGTGAACTGGCAGACATATCAGCATTCTTTGAAAAAATTATAAAAGATTATTCATTAATGTCTTTTGACTTGAATGTCTTTTGATAGCTTATGTCTTTTTGGACTTTTTCATTTTTACCAGAAAACGGTCTAAAAATTTTTTACCAAAATCCTATTTTCTCTGTAACCTCCATTGCCATTGAGTAAAAGGAATTACCGTAATCATCATTGCATAATTCATTGTACTTGAAATATGAGTGAATATAGAGCAGTAAAGGGATTTTTTTTTAATGTTAATAGTAATGCTTCAAGGTGAGTGAAATCAAATGACATATATTCATACGCTTTTCCTTTTGAAACAATATTACATTTAATCTCTTCACATAAAAATTCAAGCCATTTCTTCATTCCTTTTTGTTTGTGACAGGATAAATAATTTACATGTTGCTATTGTTCCTTGTCACTCTTTCATTATGCTTACATTATCCTTACAGTAAAATGTCAAGGTTTTTAGATTTGGAAAAACCCACACAAACTGAAAGCACAATTTTCAGTTTTTACATATTCTGATTCTATAGTTTTATTGTATTTATGTTCATGAAAGAGGAAGTTGCTCACTGTCTCTTAACCAGTAACAGTGGAAAACTCCAGATGCCACGGGGCAGTGAGCTCTATTAGCCCTATGCTCCCTCAGGAGTGCCAGTCTCTGGGTTCACTTCTTGTCTGAAGCATCTCAGATTAAAGATGTATTAGACTAATTTTATAAGGCAGTGATTGTCTTGCTCTACAGGCTGAAGGAAGGAACCCAGATGTATAAATACTCCATATGCATACTTTTATATGGACAACATTGAGAAGTATGAGTATTCCAGAACACTTAATTGTACTTCTAAGAAATCTGTACCTAGACCAAGAAGCAGTTGTTCAAACAGAACATGGGAAGACTGAATGTTTTAAAATTGGGAAAGGTGTGAGACAGGGTTGTATTCTTTCACCATACTTATTCAACCTGTATGCTGAGCAAATAATACGAGAAGCTGGGTTCTATGAAGAAAAACGTGGCATCAGGATTGGAGGAAAACTCATTAACAACCTGCGATATGCAGATGATACAACCTTGATCGCTGAAAGTGAAGAGGACTTGAAACATTTACTTATGAAGATTAAAGAGCACAGCCTTCGATATGGATTACATCTCAATGGCAAGAAAACAAAAATCCTTACTACTGGACCAATAAACAACATTCTTATCAATGGAGAAAAGATTGAAGTTGTCAAGGACTTCATTCTTCTTGGATCAACTATCAACACTCGCGGAAGTAGCAGTCAAGAGATCAGACGATGTATTGCACTGGGCAAATCTGCTGCACAGGAACTTTTTAAAGTGTTGAAGAGCAGAGGTGTCAGCTTGAGGACTAGGGTGCGCCTGACCTAGGCCATTGTGCTTTCAATAGCCTCATATGGATGCGAAAGCTGGAAGTGAATAAGGAGGATCGTAGAAGAATTGATGCCTTTGAGTTGTGGTGTTGGAGGAGAATACTGAAAGTGCCATGGACTGCCAAAAGAACCAACAGATCTGTTTTGGAAGAAGTGCAGCCAGAGTGCTCCTTGAAGGCCAGGATGTCCGGAGGAAACAATCGTTGGAGAAGGATGTCATGCTGGGTTGGGTGGAGGGTCAGAGAAAAAGAGGAAGACCCCCAAAGAGATGAATCAGCCAGGTGGCATCATTGATGGACTCAAGTGTGGCAGCGGTAGTGAGGTTGGCCCAGGATTGGACATTGTTTCGTTCTGCTGTGCATGGGGTTGCTATGAGTCAGTTCCGACTAGATGGCACCTGACAACAACAATAACAACAACATACTTTTATTCAATCTTACACATTTTTGTCCTGAACAAAACTCCTACCCTCATTAGCGCCTGATGGTCTGAAGCATGAACTCTAAGTGACAGTCTCAAAACTACTTCTTTTTTTCTTTCATCATTTTTTTTTTAATGTAGGCATTTATCAAGTTCCAGTTTTATTTCTTTATCAAAGAGACGTTCTCTCTCTTTCATCTACAGTCTTTTTTCAAAAGTTCCTCTTTTTTTAAAAAATATAATTAAGCCATCTTTTCCTATTCTTTTTGTGTTGACAGGCCTAGAAATTTTTTAAATTTTCATTTTGTCTAACTACTACCTATGTATTAGTGCCTCAAGGGGAAAGAGTAACTATACTGCATTTATCCAGAAATTTAACCAGTATTTTTTTTTTCTTATTGTAAGTATTTTATTTGACTTCAAATCACATCTCCATATTTTTTCACATATTTGAAGAAAAAAAGTAAGAAATTACTTTTAATACAGAAAAAGTTGTTCTTATATTTAGGTGCTTGGAGCTGGTTCTGACTCATAGTGACCCTATGCACAACAGAGTGAAACACTATCCAATCCAATGGCATCATCAGAATTGTTGTTTGTTTCAGACCATTGTTGTTGCTACTATATCAGTGCATCCTGTCGGAGTCCTCCTCTTTTTCACTGCACTCCATTTTACCAAACATGATGTCCTTCTGGTATGATCTCTCTTGACAACATGCTCAAAGTATGAAACAGGAAGTATTGACATCCTTACGTCAAAAGTGTATTCTGGCTGTACATCTGTCAAGACAGATTTGTTCTTATTTCTGTCTATAGTACTTTCAATATTCTTTTCCAATACCCTTATTAGCTCAGCATATGGAAAATATGGTGAAAGGATACAATCCTGATGCACACCTTTCCTGAATTTAAACCATTCCTTTCGGACAACCTCTTCTTGGTCTATGCACAGGTTCCTCATGAGCACAATGAAGAGTTCTGGAATACCCAATCTTTGTAATGTTATCCATTTTGTTATGTTCCACACAGTTGAATGCCATTACATAGTCAATAAAGTATAAGTACTTCCTGGTATTCTCTATTTTCCACCAAGATCCACCTGATTCCAACAATGATATTCATTGTTCTATGTGCTTTGCTGATTTCTACTTGAATTTCTGACAGTTCCCTGTTCCTAATGCAAACAATTTTAAATTATCTTCAGAAACATTTCACTTGCATGTGCTATCAATGATATTGTTTGATGATGTCTGCATTTCTGTTCGGTCACCTTTCTTTGGAATGAGTACAAATATGGATCTCTTGCAGTTGGTAGGCTTGGCAGCTGTCTTCCAAATTTCTTGGTACCTACAGGTCTACATCAGTAGGTTAAAACATTTAAATTTGTGTTCGTCAATACATGGAAACTTGTTTTTCATTAATCACTTCACTGCAGCTCAAACGTCTTCCTTCAATACCATCAGTTCTTGATCATATGTACCTCTTGAAATGGTTAAACATTAACAAATTATTTTTGATGCAGTGACTCTGTATTCCTTCCATCTTCTTTTGATGGAGTATTATGTATGTTGATAGAATCTTATATATGTAGAGAAGGGTATTATGTAAAGGTAACAGTAATTACAAGAAAGACAGACACATCAAGTAAAGCTGGTCGTAATCAATTTAATTCAATAGCAAGCTATTAGGAAAGATATCAAATAACGAGGAAAATCATGAATCATCAACTTTGTTCATTCTTGAAATTGTTAAAATTATATGCAACAGCAACATATACTGTGTGTTTTCATTCACCATTGCAGTGTAGTATATTGCTTGTTATGACTCTGAGTCCTAGTCTTCGTAGCTCTCACTAAACACCAGTTTCCTGATGGGTTTGGGTGAGAGAAGGTGGGGGGAGATGCTAATAGGATTATACAATTCAGTTGTTAGTGCTTGTTAACAGAGTTAATTGTGATTTTAAAAACTTTGAACTCTAACAAAATTGTAAAATGAGCAATCACAGAAGGAGGAAGGAGGAAGTAGTAAGTAGGGGATTGTAGTGTGAATATCACTACCACCAAGAAAGAAGAGTCAGAAGTGGAGAATGTCATTTGACCCTCAAGATCCCTGCACACTGAGTCTCCTAAATCCAGGAGAAAGAAAGCTGTGACCTTGAGGAGCAGCAGAGAGGTGGCAAAGGACTGGTAGTAGCAGAACCAAGAACCAGAACATGATACACAGAATGATAGACTTCCCAGCCCACAAAGTCAGTAAAGCTGTGTGACTTGGGCAGGAGGCTCATCTGTGGAGTGGGGTGTCTCCAGACACATAACTAGTAACATTATCTGAAGAGGACAAAGGGATCGCTGAATGAGAGGCCAAGGACCAGACAGAGGCCTCCTTAGAGTTTCCCATACTGTAAATATTTATGGGAGCCTCGTGTTTCTTCTACAGAGCACTGGTGGGTTTGAACAATCTAGCTTGCATATAGCAGCCCTTTGCTAAAATCATGCAGCACCAGGGTTTCTACAAAGGTAAAAGGGCATTCACAATATAAAGTGGGCACCCCAAAAACATATCAACAATCACAATGGTCTTACAGAACTGGACATATAAGGTCTCCATGAGGCAAAAAAAGACTTGAAGACAACAAACAATTTGAGTTCCTGTGTATTTTTTCAGTGAAGAAAAAAGTTAGAGTGTTTGCAGACATCCAGAATATCATCAATTATCTTAGTCTTTAAGTTGTTTTAAGATTTTGATGCTAGTACAAAAGCAAGTTCAATGATTATTACACCCCATTAAATCACCAGTCATTGGTCTTGGATTGTTAGTAACAAGAAGAGGCTGTGTTTCTGTATAACTTTTAAATTTTCATTCTTTAAAAATCAGACGTTTAGCCAGTTGTACATTTTCTAACATCATATGTATTTTAGCATACATAGTAATAAGATTTGCTTACTTTACATATTCAAAATATCTCTTTCATCAATTCTGAGCAGTATCTCTTTGACCAATATCTAGCCCTTTAGTTTTTCATTCATAATTATTTTATTATTTGCTATTTGAAATTTTTTTATTTTTATGTTTTTTTTTAATATTTCTTAAAACTTAAGCATCATTTCTCAGTTGAACTGATGGCAGTGGGTTTTGGTATACTATATTCAGTGTGTTATAAGGCACTATATATTTTTTCAATTAAAATTTAACTTCTATTTTAAAACGGTGTTGTTGTTAAGTGCCATGGAGTCAGTTCCGACCCATAGCAAACCTGAATAGGGTTTCCAAGAAGCAGCTGGTAAGCTTGGACGACTAACCTTGCAGTTCAAACAGATTTTACAATCCAGCGCATTAACACACAACACCATATATGTGTGTAAGTAAACACCTCCTTATATAGGGTTGCTATAAATTGAAACCAACTAAATGGTACTTAATACAAATAACAACATAAACTTTTTACCCCAGGGTTGGGGAACCACTTTTCTGCCAATACTTATGAATTCATTTGCAGGCCATACAAAATTATCAACATAAAATTTAGACACTGTAGGATCAGTACTAGACTTCGAACCATAAGGTCAACAGTTTAAACCCACCAAGTGCTCCTCAGAAACCCGACACTGGGTCACTATGAATCAGAACTGATTCGATGACATTTCACAACAACAACAACAACATATTTGGTCAAACATTTTATTAACTCACCCCTAATATGATAGCTGAAGTACTGGTGTGGCACTGCGGGTTAATGCACTGGACTGTAAGTTTGGCGGTTCATGCTCATCAGCCACTCAAAAACCCTATAAAAGGTTGCTATGGGTTGAAACCAACTCAAAGGCACTTAAAACAACAATGTGATGGCTGGAACTGCAGTTAATGTAGCAAAGCCAGACCAAATTATTTCTGGGACTTATACGGCCTTGAACCAGATGTTTCCCACCCTTGCTTAAGCCAGTGAATTATTTTCCTTTTGCCACCATCCATGGAAACCTTCAAAGCATGTTCCTTTTAGCATTAAAACATTTTCTTGAACTTTTACAATAGTGGTTACACACAAGAGTCATCCTTTTGTGATTAACTAAATAAACTGAGCATACTATTCTTCAGAGTCAACTATGTTATGAGGTGTTTCATCTATTAATCACTATTTTTTAATGTCATGTAGTATTCCATTGTGTGTATATATGAATGAGATTTGTGAATCCAGTCTTCCACTAATGTTAGACTGTCTGCATCTTTTTGCTATTGTGAATAGTGCTTCGATGAACATGACTGTGCAATATCTAATTGTGTCATAATTCTTATTTCTTCTGGATATTTACCAATTCAATGAATTTCCCTGACTTCCAGTCAAAAGCATCCTTTGATTTCTACCTCATTAAAAATACAATTCTTTCATATACTAAACATCTCTCTATTAAAGTTGACATTAACTTAAAAATCAATCTGCTCTTACTTTCAGTCCTTATAGAAAAACTCATACTGACCCATCTCCAATGATTTCTTACCTCCAGTACTCTTCCCCTTCCACCCTTTACATTGAGCCCTCATATATTTTTTATTCATCACTAGAAGTTGATTTCATATCTACTATCAAAGCCATTTGTTTTCTTTTCAATTCCTAAAAATTTCTTCAATAACAATCATATTCCTTCTCATCTAAGTGCTGTTGAGTCAGTTCTGACACACAATACTGTATAGGGTTTCCAAATGCCATCTTCTGGATTTGATTCACTGACCTTGCAGTTAGCAATCCAGTTCATATCCTACAATGCCACACTAGAAATCCACTTCCACACCAGAATCTCTGCATTGCTGCCAGTTTTCCACTTAATGTTGTTGTCATTGTAAAGTACCATCAAGTTGGTTCCAACCCATAGCGATCCTGTATAGGGTTTTCGAGGGGCAGCTGGTGAACTTGAACCACCTACCTTGCAGTTCAGCTGGCTTTGCAGTCTGGCGCATTAACCCACGGTGCCACACCAGGACTCCAATAGTGGTACTGTATTATTATGGTTAGGGTAATGTGTCAATTTGACTAGGCCAGAATTTAGAGGTTTAGCAGTTGAGATGTGATTATTCTCATAGTGATGAAACCTAATACAGGCATAGGTAACTCTATGAAGAATGACTATGATGTTGAGTTTGATTTTCTTTCCCCTGTGTGAAATCAGAGGTCACACATGACTGCACATGTTTTTTTCAGTTGGCGTCAGGAGCTGAATACATTACAATGACTTCACATTCATGAAAGCATTAGGTTTTATGAGAGAAAGAATGTAGGGGCATGGTATTAAATGCTTCAACTGAGGGAAGAGCAGATTCTGGAGTTGCCAGGAGCCAATGCGAAGTTGGTTTAACAAGATGGCTGATAGAGGGCTTGGTGTACTGGATCCTCCCTGTCAGAGGCCAAAGACCATATGGAAATGAATGATACTACACAAAGGGTTGAGGAGAAAGACTGAACACTCAAGTGTTTTCAGAAACAGGTTTGCTATGAGTAAGAACAGACTTGATGATGCTTAACAACAACAGCAACAATGTGGTGGGTTTGAATCGTGGTGTGGCACTATAGGATAAGCATTGGACTGCAAACCACAGATTGACAGTTCAAACTTACCAGCAGCTCCTTGGAAGCCCTATACAGGTTCATTATATGTCAGAACCAACTCGACTATGACCAACAACAATAGCAATATAGGCTTGATGTTGAAACGCCAAGGTTATCAGGGATCTAGGCTCTTTCTCTTGTATTCTACACATTTATTCAATAACTTCCATTCCTACATTTGTTTTGTAATCTAGAATGGCTCCTCAGATTCCAGATATCAAATTTGTTTTGTATTTTTTAGTTCTTATTTTGAATTGAGTGATAATTTACATGGGAGAACATCAGTTTTATACTCATCATTTCATTGCAATGATTATAATCTATGTATATCATCATTCAATAGTATTTGCTTCTATACCCTATACCCTCTGTGCTTTTTTTTGGGAAGTACACAAAAACACTCAGGAATATATAATCATTTAAACAACCAAAAGGCACATTTTGCAAGCCTGCCTTCTGGCTGCAAGCATACAGAATTCTCAGCTACTCAATTTCTCCATATGCTCATCTATACTTCCATCTCTGGTGTCACTGCTTCTCTGGATAAGGTCTCACATTCTGCTCATGCTCTACTCCCTTGATGGTCTTGGGTCCTCTGCTCCTGAACTGTAAAGATAACTACTTCCCCCTTTTTGTTTCAGAACGTCTATCTTAATTGTTGTGACAGTCGCAATTAGTCATGATGACAATTACTCACTACTGAATCATAAGAAACTTATCCCCATATATTTTCAACAGACCCATCCAGACAAGATGAAATCTATTCAGTGGGGATTCTACCTTCCCCCCAACACTCTGAAACTAAACTCCCTCTAGAAAACTTGTAATCCAGTCACTGTATGCCTTTATAGAACCCACATCCTTATTTTATGTAGCCAATGTCTGAGTTGCCCATACCTATGAACCCTGTATACAGAGGTGATAGGATTGATACTTGATCACATCTGTTTTGTAAGATAGGAAAGTAGCCGTCTGGGAAAACTCTCTCAATACTTCTGCTTTAAATTTATTGTCCAGAACTTAGTTACACAGAAAGGCTTAATTGTGAAGGGGGCTAGGAAACACATTTTTTATTCTGGTTGTATTTTATTCCAGAATGAAATTAAGATTATGTGTGTTATGAAAGAAAGAAAAAGTAAGTACTTAATGTTAACAAGTAATCCTTGCTACACATCCTCAATGACAAAATCTTGTGCTGAATATCTGTTTTCCATTCTCTCGTTGATAAGAGTGTTGTTTATTGGTCCAGTGGTGAGGGTTTTTGTTTTCTTGACATTGAGATGTAATCCAAACCAAAAGCTGTGTTCTTTGATCTTCATCAGTAAATGTTTTAAGTCCTCTTCACTTTCAGCAAGCAAGGGTGTATCATACACATATCACATATTGTTAATGAGTCTTCCTCCAATCCTGATGCCACATTTTTCTTCATATAACTCAGCTTCTCAGATTATTTGCTCATCATATCGGTTGAATAAGTATGGTGAAAGAACACAACCTTGTCTCACACCTTTTTTTAATTTTAAAGCATTCAATGTTCTCATGTTCGGTTCCAACAACTGCCTCTTGGTTCATGTACAGATTCCTCATGAGCACAATTAAGTTTTCCGAAATACTCATACTTAACAATGTTGTCCATAGCTTGTCAGGATCCACATAATCGAAAGACTTTACATAATCAATAAAGCACAGGCAAACATCTTTCTGATATTCTCTGCTTTCAGCCAAGATCTATCGGACATCAACAATGATAGCCCATGTTGCATGGCCTCTTCTGAATGTGGCTTGAAGTTCTTGAAGTTCTTGGTCAATGTATGCTTGTAGCCATTTCTGTATTACCTTTAGCAAAACTTTACTCGTATGGGATATCAAAGAGATTGTCCGATGATTTCCGCATTCTGTTGGGTCACCTCTCTTTGGAATGAGCACAAATATTCATCTTTTTGAATCAGTTGGCCACATAGTTGTCTTACAAATTTCTTGGCAGAGATGAGTGAGTGCCTCCTGTGCCGCCTCACTTTCTTGAAAGAGTTCCATTTTTATTCCATCAATTTCTTGTGTCTTGTTCTTTGCCAATTCCTTAAATGCACCTTGGACTTCCTCCTTCAGTATCATTGGCTCTTGATCATATGCTACCTCTTGATTCAAGGCTGAAGATTAACCATTTCCTTTTGGTAGAGTGACTCTGTGTATTCCTTCCATCTTCGCTTGATGCTTTCTGCATCATTCAATAATTTGCCCAGAGAATCTTTCAATAACAATCTTTCAATAACAAAAGTCGAGGCTTGAATTTTTTCTTCAGTTCCCCCAGCTTGGTTTTCTGATTCCAGATCTTTGCACATTTTGTTATAATATTTGGCTGTATCTTCTCAAACTGATCTTCTTTGAAATTTTCTATTCAGTGCTTGGACCTCCTTACTCCTTCCATTTGCTTTAGCATCTCTACTCTGGAAAGCAAGTTTCAGTGTTTCTTCTCACATCCATTTTGACCTTTTCCCTTTTTCATGTCTTAATGACTTTTTGCTTTCTTCACGTATGATGTTCTTGATGTCATGCCACAACTCTTCTGGTCTTCAGTCTTTAGTGTTTAATGTATCAAATCTGTTCTTCAGATGATTTCTAAATTCAGATGGGATATATTCAAGGTCATATTTTGACTCTCATGGACTTGTTTTCATTTTCTTCAGCTCAGTTTGAATTTGCATACAAGTAACTCATGATCTGTTCCACAGTCTGTCCCTGGCCTTGTTTTCACTGATGATATGGAGTTTTCCTATCGTCTCTTTCCGCAGATGTAGTTAATTTGATTTGTATGTATGCCATCTGGTGAGGTCCATGTGTATAGTTTTCTCTTATGCTGTCTAAAGAAGGTATTTGAAATGAACAAATCATTGACTTTGCAGAATTCTATCATGCGATCTCCAGCATCATTTCTATCACCAAGGCCATGTTTTCCAACTACTGATTCTTCCTCTTTGCTTCTAACCTTTGCATTCCAATCACCAGTAATAATCAATACATCTTAATTGCATGTTTGATGAATTTCAGATTGAAGAATTTGGTAGAATTCTTGTATTTCATCCTCACTGGCTTTAGTGGTTGGTGTGTAAATTTGAATAATAGTGGTATTAACTGGGCTTCCCTGTAGGCACATGGGTATTATCCTATCACAGACAGTGTGGTACCTCATGATTGATCTGGATATGTACTTTGTGGCAATGAATGCAACACGATTCCTCTTCAATTGGTCATTTCCTGCATAGTAAACCATGTGGTCATCAGATTCAAAATGGCCAGTATCAGTCATTTTCAGCTCACTAATGCCTAAAATATCAATGTTTATGCATTCCACTTCATTTTGACAACTTCCAGTTTTCTCAGATTCATACTTCGTACATTCCATGTTCTGATTTTCAATGGATGTTTACAGCTGTTTCTCTTCATTTTGTGTTGTGCCGCATCGGCAAACAAAGGTCTCACGTGCTATTCTCTCACGGACTGTACTCCATTCATGTCATCATGGTCAACTTTACTTTGAGGAAGCAGCTCTTCCCAGTTGCATTTTGAGTACCTTCCAACCTGAGGTACTCATTTTCTGGCACTATATCTCTCAGTGTTTCTCTGCTATTTATAAGGTTTTCAGCGACTAAATATTTGGAAGTAGTTTGTCACTTCTTCCTAGTATGTCTGTCTGGAAACTCATCTGAAACCTGTCCACCATGGGTGACCCTGCTGGTATTTAAAATACCAGGTAGCATAGCTTTTACAATCACAGCAACTCACAAGTCACCACAGTACAACACACTGATAGATGAGTGGTAGTGATAATAAGTTTTTCAAGCTTATTTATTTAATCAATCATGCATTATTTTGAACTCTGGATGAGTTCAAAAGTTTTTAATTAAAGGCAGCAATCTAAGCTTGTTACCAGAACTTGGCAATTACTATGACTGATGTCTTTTGAAATGGAGAATATTAATAACCTGAAAATATATGTAAACTGTGATTACACATAAACTGCTGGATATTGGAAACTGAGGTAGTTAAAATTCTGTTGGTAACCACAGAATAAAATTTGGATTCACTACTCATCAGAATTTTTTTTGGAAAAATATCATCTGTAAGTTTCTACTATATAAATATGATTGCTAAAACACTGAACCATAAAATTAAAATAATTTATTCATGTTAATTGATATTCTAAAAATTAATGTATGTGTAGTAACTTAATAAGTAATATTTAAAATATTAATTTCAGGAATTACTAAAGCTTGTTTAGATATGCATTGTTGATTTAAAATATATAATAATTAAATTAATCATTATCTGTTTTAAAAGAGAATAAATCCACTCTGAAATGGCAAAATTTAATAAAAGTAAGAACAATTATACTAGAAGAATGATAAATTTGGATTTCATGAATGCTTGATTTTGTTGTTTTTATAATCTCTAGACTTCTAGAAAAAAATAAAATTGCATATATTCAGCACACACACTTTCCTTCTCAACATCTCATTTGTCTTCTAACAGTTTTCATTTTATTTTTATATGTTGATTTATACTTATTAACCTGGAGTCTCTAATATTTCCTTGATGTTCTCATCATAGAATAATGCTTTGTATTTACTTTACTCATAATATTAATCTAAATCAGTTTTAGTTTTCAAGTCTTAGAAGTTACCCAGGCCTAACCCTATTCCTTCTACCAGAAAGAGCTAAGCTCAAGGTCAGTAGTTCAAAACTACCAGCCATTCCATGGGAGACAGATGAGACTTTCTGCTCCTGTAAGATTTACAATCGTGGAAACCCCATAGAGGATTACTATGAGTTGGAACTGACCCCAAAGCACACCACCACCAGCAGCTCTCATTTCATAAACCCCTTAACACAAACCCCTATTTCTAAACTTAACCCTCACCCAAGATTTAAATTTAAATCTAAATCAATCTTAACACTAACCTTAAATGTTACCCTGATCCTACACATAATAATCCTAGATGTAACCCACACCTTAACTAATAGTAACCCTAATCCTTACCCTAACCCTAAACATAACCCTAATCCTAAAATTTAACTTAAGACTAACCCCAGATATAAATCTAACTTTAGAAATAACAGCCTACCCTAAACCTTACCAGAATCCTAACCTTAAAACTAAGCTTAGATCTAAATCTAAGCCTAACCCATGCCCTAAATCTAATCTTACCCTTAATAAAAAATCTAACTCTATCCTTAACCCTATTCTAAATCTTAACTCTAACCCTACCCCTAACTCCAAGCACAACCTGAATCCAACCCTTATTCCTAAATCTAACCCTATCCACAATGGAAGGAGCTCTGGTAGTATAGTAGTTATGAATTGGGCTGCTAACCTCAGGGTCAGCAGTTCGAAACTACCAGCTGTTCCACAGGAGGAAGATGAGGCTCTCTGCTCCCATAACGATTTACAGCCTCGGAAACCCTGTACAGGGTTGCTATGAGTCAGAACTGACTCCATGGCACATAACAACAACAAAAACAATCCACAATGGAGTCCTGGTGGTGTGCTGTGGGTCAATGTGCTTGACTGCTAAATCACTTTGAAACACAAGGTCAGTGGTTAAAACTTACCAATTGTTCCTTGGAAACCCTAAACAGGGTCGCCATGGATTGAAACCAATTTGATGGCACTTAACAATGACAATTCTAGACATATCACAACCTTAAACCAACCCTTAACCCTAAACCTAAATAAAACCCTAACTCTAGAACTAACCCTTATTTATATATGATTATCATTACCAAGTGCTCTAGAGTCAGTTTGAACTTATATTGACCCTGCATAGGGTTTGTGAAGAGCAGCTGGTAGGTTTGAACTGCCAATCTTCTGATTCGTAATTCAGTACTGATCCTACAGCACAATGCCAGGAGTCCAACCTATATACTAACTTTATTTATTTACAATTCTATTGAATGTTGGTAAAAATGTGCATAGTTAGTTCAGTTCCCATTCGACAATTTCCACGCAAATTGTTCAATGACATTAGTTATGTTTATCAGTGTGTCAGTATTCTCTTCAGTTGTGTTCGGTTCTATTTTTAGTAGTCTAGTTTCACTGTTTCCTTTATTTTCTCATTTCTGCTTTTCAGTAATTATTGACCTTTTGACACATGGTTTTTAAGTAGAGCTGAGGTCTTATAGGTAATATAATATAAAATAATTATTATTTTGTGTGACATTCTAATGTTTCACTAACTGGTAATTTCAGAGGATAGACTCAGTTATAGGATTACAGACTGTATCAGGGTAATAGTCTCAGGAAACTTTCTGCCCTCTACAGATTTAGTTTGACTGGATTTAAAAAAAAAATTAGGTGAGTTTTGTTCCACATTTTTCTCCCATTCTGTCCAGGACCCTTGTCAGAACACTGAATTGTGGTAGCATGGTATCATCTTCTTCTTTGGGTCTCAGGAGAGATAAGATTGTGTCTTGTTTGGTCTTGTTTCTTCTTTGAGCTTTTGATTCTGTTCGTACTGCTTTTATCCTGGAGAGTAGAACTCATAGATGTATTTTAGAAGGCTGCTCATAAGCTTTTAAGCCCAAGATGCTACTCGCCTCATTGAGTTTCAGGTCATGGTTTCTTTGTGAACTACAAGGATAAATCAAAAAGTATTTTTACAAACTCTTAGAAACCTTTTTAAAACAATGATATCAAATTCTGAAGCTTTTGTTTCTCAACATATCCTGCATCTAGTTCTATATACTTCTGTAGGCAGTGTTCCCATCTCTTTAACTGTTCCCCAAACAATTCTGAGCTCTTTCATTAACACTACATCCAACTAGAAGTTTTGGAATCCTCAATGATTCTTTGAAATATTCCTTTGAAATGTTCCCTGTGTTTTAGGAACAAAAATAAGTCTGAGGGACAATATCAGACCTGTAGGATGGATGAAGTAAGATTTCCCACTAATTCTCATAAGGCAGCCCTTCTTAGGCTCAAAGAATGAGCAGATGCGCTATTGTGATGGGGGAAATCCTCAGTCCAACTACTGGTTTTCTTTTCACTAAAGAGTTTTTAACGTTCTTAAAACTTTTTCCTAGGAAGCCCCTTTTATCAATTTGTTCCCTTTGAGGAAATCTGTTAAGATTTCCAATTTGGTATCTGAAAAATACTCACCATACCCTTCTGAGCCAACCTGACTGCCTTGAATTTTATGGGTTTAGCAAATCCCATCAGAAGACACTGTTTGATTGGACCTGTAGTTTGAAGACTAATGCAAGTGTATTATTGAGAGAACATGTCTGCAGTCAGAGCTGATAGCAGAGACATATGTAAACTCATGCATTTATGAATTTAAATCCTAGAAACAATACGTCCTGACTTGTCCTCTAATATTAAATTGATTGACTGGGTTGTCCAAGAGACATTCGTTTTTCAGAACCATCGAGTCAGTTATAACTTGTTGAGGTCCTGCATAGGGTTTTTAAAGAGTGACTTGTGAGTTGGAACACCAGTCTTGTGGTTGTTCTGCAGCACCACCCCAAGACTCATAAACATTTGAAATCAGAAAACCAATCCTGGAAGGTGTGTGGACATGCCTGAGCAGTATATTTGTTTATATCTTCAAAGAATTTATAGATATGCACCCAAATAATTGTATTTACAGAGTCCTGGTGTGTACTGTAGAATAAGCATTGGACCGCTAACTGCAAGTTTGACTGTTCAAACCCAATAGCCATTCCTTGGAAACCCTATACAGAGTTGTATGAGTCATAACCAATTCATTGTCATTAACAACAACAAAAGATACTTCTGAAACCAGTGGTGGCACTATAAGATTATGACTGGACTGCTAACCACCAGGTCAGCAGTTGGAGTCCACTGGAGAAAAATGAAGTGCCTTGTACCTGCAAAGATTTACAGTCTTAGAAAAACCTATAAGGATTGTTTTTTGTTTTGTTTTTTTAAATCCTATTCGTGAGAACTAACTTGACAACACTTAATAACAACAGACACTTCTATCTGATCTCACATATGTATACACTTATACCTACTTATATATGACTATTCCTATAACCATCTATATGCTTTCAAAAACTCACTTGTACTTTGACTAAGCCACTTATTATGTATTTGGTTATGTGCTTATTATAACCACATTTGGTACTATTTTTCCCTATCACTAAAAATAGCAATGTTGTATGATCAAAATCATTTATCCCTTCTTCTCTACCTGCTAACTATAACTATCTATGAACTTTGGCATATTGCTCTCTCTTTCTGTATATATATATGCATATATGTACATATGTATATATGCTATTCATATAGAGACAAGTACTATATGATCCCTCTTTTAAAAGAAGAGAATAGGTAAATATATATATATATATTTATATTTTCTTTATATACATAACTTTTTTCATGTAATATTATGCCCTTCAAACCATCGATCTTAAAATATATTTCCTGTAGTCATGATTGTTCTTTATGGTAATTCATTATCATAGTATTCCATTGTACATATGTATCACAATTTGCATATCCATTCATCTGTTGATTAGCATTTTAGTTGTATTTTCTATTATGATTCAGAACTTGACCATACCTAACAAAGTAAATAGCTACAGGGCATATAGCTAGGAGCGGAAAAAGCTGGATTGTAGCCTAATTCTATTTTTAGTTCTTTTGAGAAAGTGCAATATTGTTTTCCCTAGTGGTTGTACCATGTTACAATCTCATAAGCCATGGATAAGATTTGCAATCTTCCCACCTCTCACAACATTTATTGTTATCAGTTTTCTATATTTTTATTTTATTTTTGTAAGTTAAATTTTAGCTAGGGAAGATGGAATCTTATAATATCGATTTGTGTTTCTTTAATATAACATTCCCCACATGTCTGTCAGATGTTGTAAAGTCGTGACTTATGTGTTGCTGTGATGCTGGAAGCTATGCCACAGGTTTTCAAATTCCAGGCAGATCACCCTTGGTAGACAGTTTCAGCGAAGCTTCCAGAATAAGAACAGAGTAGGAAATAGGAGTAAGCAGTCCACTTCTGAAGGATTAGTCACTGAAAACCTTATGAGAAACAGTGAAACATTATACTACCAGAAGATGAGCCCATCAGGTGGGAAGGCACACAATATATGATCAAGGAAGAAATGCCTCCTCAAAGTAGAGTTGATGTTAATGATGTGGATATAGCAATGCTTGTGGGACCCTCATTTGTAATGGATCACAACTCAAATTCATAAGAAACAGCTACAAACACCCATTAACAACAAATCATGGAATGTATGAAATATGAAACCAAGGAAAATTATAAGTGGTCAGACAGAACATTGAATGCATATTCATTGATATCCCAGGAATTAATAAGCTTAAATGGACAGGCGTTTGCCATTTTTAATTGGACACTCATGTTGTTTATTATGCCAGGAACAACAAATTGAAGAGGAATGGCATTTCATTTATTACCAAAATGATCTTTTCAAGATATATCTTGAAATGTAATGTTGTCTGTAATAGGGTAACATTCATACAGTCTACAAGACCAGTTAATAACAGTTATTATTCAAATTTATGCACCAACTACTAAAGTCAATGATAAAGAAATTAAAGACTTCCTTTACAAGGAGTCCAAGTAGAGTAGTGGGTTATGCATTTGACTGCTAACCACAGCTAGGTCAGCAGTTCAAATCCACCAGTAGCTCAGTGGGAGAAAGTTGAGGCTTTCTTCTTCCTAAAAGATTTACAGCCTTGAAAGCCCTATAAAAGTCATTAATGAATCAGAACCAGCTTCCTACTGGAAGACACAAACTAGCAGCAGCAAGCAATCTCTTCAGTGTGAAACTGATTAAACAGCCAATCAAGATAACGTGATCATTATTGGTGATTTAGTGAAGAAAGTTGGAAACAAAGAAAAAAGGTCAATATTTTAGAATTATGGCCTGGGTACTAGAAATGACACTGAAGATCACATGATAGAATTTTGCAAGATCAACTGCACTGAAAATACATTTTTCAACAAAATTAATACATTTTTGAACAAAATATACCTGGACCTCACCAAAAGGAATACATAGAGTATGGGAAGAGACAATGGAGAAGCGAATATAATCAGTCAAAACAAGTCCAGGGGCCGACTGTAGAACAGACCATCAGTTGGTCATATGTAAGTTCGGCCTGAAGCTGAAAAAATTTGAAACAACTCGATGAAAGCCAAAATACGACCATAAATATATTCCACCTAAATTTAGAGATTATCTAAAGAAAAGATTTGATACACAACATAATAAATATAGAAGACTAGAAGAATTGTGAAATGACATCAATAACATCATGCATGAAGAAAGCAAAAGCTCACTAAAAACAAAAGGAAAAAGAATAGAAAGAAAGATCAAAGTGAATTTCAGAAAAGATTCTGAAACTTGCTTTTGAAAATAGAGAACTTAAAGTAACTGGAAGAAATGTGGAGCTAAAATAGCTGAACAGAAGATTTCAAAGGGCAGCTCAAGAAGACAAAGTCAAACATAATTAAATGTGCAAAGAAAGACCTAGAATTAGAAAACCAAAAGGGAGGAATATGCTCAACATTTCCCAAATGGAAAGAAATTAAGAAAAAAATTCATTGTTGATGTCATATGGGTCAAAAAATTCCAGAAAGATGTTTACAAGTGTTTTATTATCTATGCAAAGACATCCAATTTTGTGGATTACAATTAACTATGTATAATATTTTGAAGAATGGGTATGAAACACTAATTTTGTTTGGATATGTAAGTTTTTCTTTTTTCTTGTTACTTTTGTTGCTGTTGTTAAGCGCAGTCAAGTCTTTGTTTATTTTGAGACTTGGTAAATTTGGTTATTTTGTCTTCTAGTTTATTTATTCTGTCTTTTCTGTTTGACTCTTGTTGAGTGTTCTCCTGATTATTTCAATTCATCTGATTTATTAATCAGTCTCAGTTGTTCTCGATTTTGATATTTTCAATTTCCATGTTCATGCTATCATTTATTTGTCTAGTTGTGTACTGATTTCCACTGTCCCCTACCCCCCCAGTGTGTGTGTGTGTGTGTGTGTGTGTTTTGTTTTGTTTCTTTCTCTCTCTCTAAGCATAATTAGCACCATAGTCTGAACATTTTCAATTCTTTGTGTTCGTCTTACCGGAGCTCTGGTAGCGTAGTGGTTACGAATTGGGCTGCGAACCTTAAGGTCAGCGGTTCGAAACTACCAGCCGCTCCGCGGGAGAAAGATGAGGCTTTCTACTCCCGTAAGGATTTACACCCTCGGAAACCCTGTACAGGGTCGCTATGGGTCGGAACCGACTCAACGGCACTTAACAACAACAACCTATAAGAAATGTCCTATTTTTTTGTTTTGATTTCAAATGGTCTTTCCTCTCTTGTGTTTTTGTGTGTTTTGCTATTTTAGTTGAGCTTGAATTTTTTTAAAATTTGCATTCTGAGTTTTATAAGAACTTTTTCTGATTGTATGTCTTGGTGGTTCAGTGACCAAAACCACAACTTACAGTTACTCTGTTGGAAAAAGGTGTGTCAGCTTGTTTCTTCAAATACCCACTGCCCTGGAAACCCAACAGGACACATTTACTCTGCCCCACAGAGTCACTATGAGTAAGAATTGACCCAGCATCAGTGGACTTGTTACCTTCTCCCGAGAACCACTAGAAGACACTCTCATCTTTAGGTGTGTTCAACCTTGTATGCTTGATATCTGGATTTCAATATGCATGTGTAGGTCATTGGAGGGTTGTTGTAAAGTGCCACGCAGTTAGTTCTGATTTATAGTGACCCTGTATAGCATTTCCAAGGAGCATCTTGTGGGTCTGAACTGCCATATAATGTTTCAGAAAGTTTATTGATTTATTGTTTCTTTTTCCCAAAGAATGGTATCTTGATGTTAAGATAAAGTGTACTTCCAAATGTAACTTACCCTATATAATGTGTCTGCTCTTCATGATGGACAGGATGGTCTTGAGAACTTATTCTCTCTGTCCTTCAGACTGCTGACTTTCTGTTACTAAAGCTTGGATTGGATCTTTCCTTATCTCTTTGATTGACTTCAGTGACAGGCAACAAACCCTCATTTCGGTTTGGCAACAGGATGAAGTAAAATATTTATTAATTTAATTTTTATATATAAAAATTCTCTTAATAAATTTTGCCTCTGATAAAATAATTGAACAGCTGTTCACAGTTCTCATTGTAATTTCAATACAAGGAGATCTGAAGGGTTCTGCTGTTTCATTTGTTACAGAGTTCATTAAAGTGTTTACACTGGCTTTCAAATAACATAAAACAAAGCAAATCTACATTCATAAGTAGTTTTTATTTAAAAAATGCATTGTTCATGGGTCAACTATAGTTCATTTTAATGTCTTCTTTTTCCTACTCTGTGGAACACATGACACATTTAAACATAGCAAATATACCTTGAAGACAATGGATCGAAAATAAATAGCAGTTCTTTTTAGAAATCATGTTAGAATAATAATTAAATTACAAATATTGTTCAGCACAACAATTGTCCTAAGTTAGCAGTCACAGATAATATCATTTAGACCCCAGAAACCAACATCTCAATGGCATCACTTGCTGAATATAGTAGACTGTTTTCCCCAGGGAGCAATTAAGTTTTCCTAGGAATTGCTGCTTAGAAAATGTTCTGTATCTGCATCTGACAGCTATGTTGATGGAGGGCATTGATTGGCACTTTATCACCATCACCACTACAATCTGTTTTATTATTATTCTTAATGCATGTGTTTCGTTTCTATTTTTGCTAAGACCTACAACTCATGTCATAGGTCATTCACCTGAAGCTATTTGGGAACCTGTTTAGTTTTCTTTCATATATTTCTTTTAAACTATTTCTGATATAGTGAGACAGAATGCACACCAAATCCCTTATCCCAAGATTTCTTGGGAAAATATATGATTGATATATTTCATAAATTCTTATTTTCTTGGTTTCATCTCATTATTTTTACCTTGTTAAGAAGTCTTCTAAGGTATTTATAATATATTGTGAGTTTCAAGATCCTCATAATTTTACCTTAATAAGGATCTTTTAAGTATTTTACAGAATTTTTTATGTCTCAAAGTCTCATTGCTAATATCCAAAATTCAGCTTGACTGTAACTCTAGAAGGAAAATAAGGATAGATATTGTTTGAAATGACCTGCTCACAAAAGTTAAGTACATGGAAAGAAGGTGAAGTAGAGTGTGGTGATGGTGGTGACTGAATAGCTCCTTTGTCAAATACAACCAGTGTAATGATATAGACAGGTCTTAGAATTTAAGTGTGATTAAATTATCCTTTTAGGATAATTAGTCTTTTCATTTCTATGTTTTTCGTTTGTTTATTTTTGAGATCTGGTGGTTATTTAGTTGGGTGATGCATTAGGCTGCCAACCATGAGGTTTGCAGTTCTACCCTACCAGCTGCTCTACAGGAGAAAGATGATCCTATCTGCCCCTGAAAAGGTTTACAATCTTAGAAACTCAAACTTTTCTGTCCTAAAGGACTGCTATGTGTCAGAATCAACTTGATGGTAGTGGTTTCCATGTGTGTATGTAGTGGTGGTGTGTCAGGGAGTTTCAGTAGGTACACAAATTTTCTATGGAAGATTCAGGGTTATCTACAAAGACTAGCAGAGTGAACATTTGAAAAGTTAGTTTTTGGAGGGTAAGGGTCCCATTGGAAAGAATGCTTATGAAGAAAAAGAGTACTGTTGTAGCCAAACTTTGAATAAGGTCATGTATTGCATAGTGAAAGACAGAAATGTTCTTGATATAAACCAAACTTTTGTAATTCAGTTTTTCTCTATTATTCTTATTCCCTGCTCCCCACATCTCTACCCAATAACATTTCCATCTCCATAAGAGAACCATGTATAGAAATCATTTAAAGGGTTTTGTTGTAAGCATCATTAAGCCAGTTCGAACTTATAGTGACCCTGTATAGGGTTTCTGAGGAGCAGCTGGTGGGTTTAATCACCATTCTTTAAGTAAGCAGTCCAGTGCTTATCTTACATGTCACAACACTGTGTCATTAAAGTCTGTAAGGGATTGACTGGAAAGGTATAAGCAGCAAGATTCAATAACTTACAGAAAGGAATTTTTAAAAATTAATATTTCAGTAGCAAAAATAAGAAAAGCACAAGGAGAGGCAGTTCTGGTAGAGGCGGGAGGAGATGCCCAGTGATGACAAGATGACATCGAAGTCATTTTCTCACTTTTTTTTTCTGGAATGGATTCACTGCACACTGTCTACTAAGAAAGATGAAATAACACATAATTTTTTAAAAGATTTAATTCTACATAAACTTAAAAAAATACATTCTTCA
The DNA here is from genome assembly GCF_000296735.1 of Chrysochloris asiatica. NCBI lineage: Eukaryota > Metazoa > Chordata > Mammalia > Afrosoricida > Chrysochloridae > Chrysochloris > Chrysochloris asiatica. The sequence continues at coordinate 35,759,201 of NW_006408523.1, read as the reverse complement.
CAGCTTGCCATAGTGAAAAGACTAGTAGCGATCTATAGTCAGAAGTCTTAGGTTTGAATCATCACTGCCATAATTCAGTTACAATTAAAAACTACTCTTAAAGCATTTGGGAATCCTTCTTGTAGTTTAATGCTGTCTTCCAACTCAGTATAGGGTTTCCAAAGAACAGCTGGTGGATTTGAACTATTGACCTTGTGGTTCACAGTCTAGTGCTGATCTTATAGCATCACACCAGAAGTCTTGATAATTAAATTTTATAAAGTGTCAACTTCTTTGCTACAATCTCAGAGCTCAGAGTGCTGTTGGTGGAGATAAACAAAAAGTAGAAAAGGTATGAGAAATGGCAATTTATTCTACTATGTGCTTTGTGGTGGTGGTGGTGGTGGTACGCCCTGTAGTCAGTACCAACTCATAGTGAGCCTGCATAGGGTTTCTGAGGCTGTAAATCTTTATGGCAGCAGAAAGCCTCATCTTTTTCTTGTGAAACTGCTGGTAGTTTCAAACTGCCAACCTTGAGGTTAGCAGCTTGACTCCTAATCACTATACTACCAGAGCTCCTTATGTGATTTGTAGTATACTACAAAAGTATGGGAAAGACCTTAGCAGTTTTTTTTGTTTGTTTGTTTTTTTTTAAATGGCCAAATAGTAAATATTTTAGGCTTTGTGGGCTTCAATGCCCTGTCACAACCGCTCACCTGCAAAAGCAGCCACAAATGTTCTGAAAATTAAAATGTTGTGGCTACATTTCAAAGGTATTATGACCACTGGAATTTGAATTTCATAGAAGATTCAGTTGATGGATATATTAATCTTCTTTTTAAATTTTACTTAATTATTTAAATGTGAAAGCATTCTTAGTTTGGGAGCTACAACAAAACAGGTGAGATTTGCCAGACTGTATTTCACCAATCTTGGGATGGAGCACATATTATATTTGAAGTACTAGGGGATTGTTTTTTAAGAAGTTCTGGTATGGCACTACAGGATAATAGTTGAACCAAAAGTTGGTTTGAACTGCCAGGTAGCAATTTCAAACTCACCAGCCACTCCTCAGAAACCCTATACAGTGTCGCTATGAGTTGGAACCAAATAAAAAATACTTAATATCAACAACAACTATATATTTTGAAGGGCAAAAGGGACAGTTACTAGCCCAGAGTAAGTCAAAACGAAACCATTAGTGTTAAGTCTAGTATAATTCATACTGATTATATGTGTTAGAGTAGAACTGTGTTCTATAGTGTTTGCTGAGTGTTTGCTGTTGTTACGTACTATTGAGCCTGTTCCAACATATAGCAACCCTATATAGGGTTTCTGAGGAGCAGCTGGTGTGCTTGAACTATGGACATTGCAGTTAGCAGCCCACTGCTTGCCTTACAATGCCACGCCAGGACTGCTATATGTTTACTTGGTTTTCATTGTTCTAGAAGCAGATGTCTAGGTTTTTCTTCCCAGACTGCTGAATGGGTTTAAACTGTCACCCATTTGGTTAACAACTGGGTAAAAGCCATGTGTGTTATCCAACAACCTCATTGTTGTTGTTAAGTGCAGTAGATTCAGTTTTGCCTCATAGTGATGCTTTATAGGGTTTTCAAGGAGCAGCTGGTAGGTTTGAACTGCTGACCTTGCAGTTTGCAGTCAAGTGCTAATCCTACAATGCCACACCAAAAGTCCTCAGTACCCCAGAATAGGCACTTAAAAAATAATCATTAACTAAAGGAGGACTTAATTAATTGGAAGCTATTGGGTGAGTAGAAAATAATTGGTCTAGGATGAGGGTTCAGCTATTTAAACATGTCCAATGAAAATGAAATTTTAAGAGACCTAACATACTGGTTCTGGTGTGTTGCTATGGGTTAGTGTGTTGGACTGCATGGTCGGGTTGAATCACAAGGTTGTCAATTCAAGTTCATAAGTCACTCCTTGGAAATCTTGTAGAGGGTTTCTGTGAAAACTGACTAGACAGCACATAACAATATACCCTGGAGAAGAACATCATGCTTGGTAAAGTGGAAGTTCAGTGAAAAAGATGGAGACTTTCAGTGAGCTAAATTGTGAGAGGCTACAACAGAGATCTCAAGCATAGCAAGATTGTGAGGATGGCAGTGAATGAGATCACTCTGGGTTGGAATCAACTTGATGGCACCGAACAACAACAAAAACATCTAAATACTCACTCCTCTTCTTTAATCTCCAGTCTACTTATTCTCCATATTTACTGACTGAATGGGCTAACTGAAATAATTGATATGAAAACGTCATGATGGACAGAAAGTCTTTTTCTTTCTTTTATTTTTCTTTCTTCATATCTTAGCCTATTTCAACCTACTTAAATATTTTATTTTTTCTTAATTCTATTTAATTCTTTATCTTAGTAACCAGTGTTTTCAACTCAATTTGGTGAAATTGCATGTTCTGTTAATATATAGTTTCATCAAATTGATTCAGTCTAATTTTACTAAAATTTTATTTTTATAATATTTGAAATATGTAAAAATTTCAGATGTTCTTCTCAAAGTCTGCTTGAATGAATCGAAACAAGTGTTTACTGAGTACTCAATCATGTGCAGCAATTATTTCTTTATTATAACTTCAAAAGAGAATGACTCTTTTTCCCGTCATTAAAATCAAAAGTATAATCATTCACTTCAGCAAGAAAGCCATGCTTCTTCACTGCCCTTCAGATAATCTTGAGTGAATTATCCATTCCACCATAAAATAGATGGCCGATTGAACACATATCACTTCCTACCCCTCCTTGCTGTATTTAATGATGAACACATAGCCCACTGAGCTATCAACCATTATTATAACGCTATTTCATCCTTTAATGTTACTTTTGACCTCTATATTGTGACTATAATGTTATTCAGGACATTATCATTAAGGTCAATTTGCTATATTGACAGTGCATTCCAAATGGAAATCCGTCCATCTAATACAAAGAGATAAGTAAGAAGTATTTGAACAAAAGTTACACTTTCAAAATGAGATTTATCTCATTTGATCTCAGGCAATGTTGCTAATGGATTGAGTTAGGAGATATTGCTCTGTGAATTGTGGTTTGATGGAATCAGAACATATTCTATCCTGAGTTCATTCATTTGATTGATTCATATGCAGCCATTGGAATGTCATGGAAGGAACATCCAGGTTATTCATTTGTAAAACAGCGACATGAATATCTGTAGACTTCAGAGAACTTTTGACATTAATAAGTATTAGAATTTTGTAAAATGTAAAGTAGTATAATTTATCCCTGAGATTAGTGTTCTATACCTCCCAGTGATTCACAAACCATTCTTGTAATTTTAAAGTACAGCACTGTAAGATAAGCACTAGATTATGAACTACAAAGTCATTGGTTTGAGCTTACCAGCCTCTCTTCAGGAGAAATATTAGACTTTCTGCTTCCACAAAGATTTGTAGCTTTAAAAAACCTATACAGCATCAATATGAGTTGAAACAGACTCAATGACACTTAACCACAGCAACAACATTGGATATTAGTGGCACAGTTTACAACTCGGGGAATTTGATTTAAAATTTTTCTTTTGTTTATTTTTTAATATATATCAAGAATAAAAATAGTAAATAAAATCATAGTATTTTATTTAAAAGAAATTCAAGATTTCGAAAATTCTGTACCATAACATACAGAATCAGCAAGTCAACAAATACTGATGGTACACTACTTACAAATGTTAAACTTAGGAGGAAAAAAGTGAATGCTCTACAATGAAAAAAGTGATTTATAATTTCCCACATAATTTTTAATGCTACAAATAGGTAAAACTAATTGTCATTTATCTGCATTAAAGTTGTATAAATTGAATATTTATCTTGGATTATATCTTGACTCAATTTTGTATTTTTAAAAAACAACATATCACTGAAATTATCCTTTTTAATTATGAAAAAATACTCCATGGATGGAAAGGAGACTATGCTTTTTTCACATATTTTTAAAGCAATGGAAAATTTAAAAATACACTGCATAAGAAAAATTCATGTAGCAAGAATGTTGTTGAAAGATATGAGTGAGAATAAAAGGAAAGATAAGTAAATTAATTGAGCTTTCATAAATAATTTGATACTTATTCCTACTGTACAAAATATGTACTCCTATGTCAGTTTCACCAATGAGAAATTTGATCTCACAGTAATTAAGCATTGAGCCCAAGATCAATGTACCAGTGGCTTTAAGAAATATCGCAACAAAAGTTGACTTGTAGACTGTAGACTTGTAGACATGTAACAGTTCATTTGTTAAAGTAAGAATTGGGAATTTTTTTTCCTATCTTCCAATCTCTGTGTGTATATGGTGAGTAATTTCATTACTATATTTGTAGTGGTAGAAAATGAGACTGCTGATTTAAATATGTGCCTTCTCAGAACCCTAAAGAACAGTTCTTCTTCCTATTATTGGGTTGCTTTGAGCCAGAATCAACTTGACAGAAGTGAGTTTCTACTCACAAGAATAGTTCTTTTTGAAAATGTGTTGATGTTGTTACTAAATGGCATCCAGTGGCTTCCAACTCATAGCAACTTTGTATAAAGTTTCTGTGCCAGTTAATCTTTTTTTTTTTATGATGAGCAGAACACCTCATCTTTTTCCCGCAGTACCGCTGGTAGTTAGACATGGATTAACTTGGGTAAAGGAAAGGCAATATAACGGAAAGTTCAGTATATGATAATCAAGGCAAAGGAAGACACTAAGATACACAAGAGTAAAATGTAACACTTGTAAATCCTATTATATATACAATAAACCATCCACCATGCTACAATAACAGTGATAACAAAAATTGACAAATGGATACATAGGTGAGCTGAACAAGTATGGATGGTTCATAGGGGTAGACCCATGGACATATATAAGTTTGGTAGAGAATAATTCTACATACATATTTGTATGTACTGCAAATAGATCCAGGTTGATAGTAGAACATATAGGGAAATGTTAAGAAAAGTTATTGTGAGGAACTGAGGTTCTGTGCTTTGGGACATCTGGACTTGGGGTATTTGAGATCATGACCTCAAGTGACATCTAGGACAAGTGGAATAATGCCATACACAAAAACATTGTTCTACATTAGATGTTTGTAAGTAGTAACTGAATTCTTAAGAGATTCTGGGTGGCCACCAAAGATGTAACTATTCAGAGAAAAGAAGAATATCAAAGACTCAAGAAAATGATTATTCAATAGGAATAATGGACTATATAAACAACACCCTTCACTAACCTGAGAATTGAAGAACTAGATGGTGCCCGACAAGCTTTACCAACTGCGTACATTGGGATTACAGTAGCACATCTTAGACAGAATGGGAAAAAATGTAGAGCAAAATTCAAAATCCAAAAAGGACCAGGTTTATTGGTTTTAGAGAAACTGGTGGAACCCTCAAGACTATAACCTTTAGAAACCCTTCAGACCTGAAATTGAGCTTAACCTGGGGGTAACTTTTCAACCAAACAATCAAAAACAACACCAATAAGCAACATATTCCTCAGAGCAATCAACCATACAAGACCAAAGGACAGCATTTGTGCCCAAACCAAGTTTAGAAGGCAGAAAGGGGCAGAAAAGAAATCAAATGAAAATGTTGAACCCAGCAAGGATGGTGAAGAAAGTGGTGTCAAATTAAGGGGCTTGCAGCTAATGTCACAAAATTAATGGGTTTAAATTGTTGAATGGGAAATTAATCTGCTCTATAAAGTTTTACCCAAACCACACACACAAATGAAATCAATTATATGGGTCTGAAGGGTCAACAATTACTCTATAACAAAGATGGAAGGGTAATAGAATAAGGAAGCTTGAAAGGGAACATCCAGAATGCAATTGATGAATAGGTGACATACTGCAACAAAAAGAATGCAACCACTGTTACTAAGCAGTGTTTGTAGTCATTTTTAAATGGGAACCTAATTTGTTGTGTAAACCTTCACAGAAACTTATTTAAACATTACTTTAAAAATAAAAAGAAAACATATTTTTTAAAGGGCAGTACTGTGACTCTGTAGGGTAAGCACGATATTGTGAACCACAACATTGGCAGTTTGAGCTTACCAACTGCTCTGTGGAAGAAACATGAGGCTTTCTGCTCCCATAAAAATTTACAGCCTCAGCAACCCTGTATAGGGTCACTATAAGTCGGAGCCGACTCCATGGTACTTAACAACAACCACATCTCTAGTTTGTACTCCTGATGTGGCACTGTAGGATCAGCACTGGACTGCGAACCACAAGGTCTGTAGCTCAAAACAACCAGCTGCTCCTCAGAAACCCTATAAAGGCTTACTATGAGTTGAAACTGACTAGACAGCTCTTAACACCAACAATCTCTAGTTAGCGACTTTTTTTTTTACCCTTTCCCACTCATCCTTAATAACTATCAAAAAATGTTTTTTTCTTTTTGTAAGCCTGTTCTTTACATTTTATAATAGTGGTCTCATATATTATTTGCCCATTTGTGATTTACTTATTTCATTCAGCATAATATTCTCCAAGTCCATCCATGTTATGAGATATTTCAAAGATTCATTGTTTTTCTTTAACTTTGGCAGTATTCAATTGGGTGTATGTACCATAGTTTGTTTATCCATTCATCTATTGATCATCACATAGATTATTTCCATATACTACTACTGTGAATACTGTTCTGGTTAACAGGAATGTGCACACATGTACTCATGTCATGGTTTTCATTTCTCTAACACAAGCTCCCTCCAACCACCTAATAACTGGATTTCATAGTCATATTGTGTCTGTATTTCAATGTTTTTATGGGAGCACCACACAATATTTCATAGTAATTTTACCATTTTACAACCACAGCAGCAATGTATGGCAGTTCCAATTTCTCAAGACCATTGCCAGCATTTGTTGTTTTTCTAGTTCATTGTTATTATTGCTGGAGTCAGATGCTATCACATTGCTCTAATTTAGATGCTGTTAGATCAGCACTGAACTGCAAACTACAAGGTCAGCAGGTCAAACCTACAAGCTGCTCCTCAGAAACCCTGTACAGGATTGCCTAGAGTCAGAACTGACTTGCCAGCACTTAAAAGCAGCAAACACAATGGCTAATAATAACTATGTGAAGAATAATGCAGCATCAAGATTGGAGAAAGACTCATCAACAACCTGCACTATAAGATGATACAACCTTGCTTACTGAAAGTGAAGAGGACATAAATACATACTGATGGAGATCAAAGACCAAAGCCTACAGTATGGGTTGCACCTCCCAAAATCCTCACCATTGGATAACAGTAAATAACATCATGATAGATGGAGAAAATATTGAAGTTATCAAAGATTTCATTTTGCTTGGAACCACTATCAACACACATGGAAGCTTAAATCAAGAAATCAAAAGACAGATTGCACTGGGTAAATCTGCTGCATAAGACCTTTTTATTCAAGAGCAAAGGTGTCAGTTTGAGGATACCTTAAGGACCTGATCCAAGTTGTGGTATTTTGAAAAACCTCATATGAATGTAAAAGTTGAACAATGTATAAGAAGACCATAGAAGAATTGTTGCATTTGAGTTACGGTGTTGGAGAAGAATATTAAAAGTATCATGGACTGCCAGAAGAACATACAAATCTGTGTTGTAAGAAGTACAGTGAGAATGATCCTTAGAAGCCAGGCTGCTGAGACTTGTCTCTCATAATTTGGATATATTATCAGGAGGGACCAGTCTCTGGAGAAGGACATCATGCTTGGTAAAGGGTCAGTGAGCTGGATTGACACTGGTAGCAGAAATGGCTTCAAGTGTAGGGTTGATGCAGATGGGACAGTGTTTTGTTCTGTTGTGCATAAGGTCACTATGGATCAGAATCGACTTGATGACACTTAACAATAACAGCAACAGCGAATAATCACAAGCATGTCACCATGTGTTTGTTGGCCTCCTGAATGTCTTCTTTGATGATGTGTCTGCCATGTCCATTGCCTATATATTAATAGGATTGTTTGTGTTTTTTGTTGCTGAGGTGTTAAATTTTTCTATAAATTTTGATGATTAATTCTTTGTCAGATATATCATTGCCAAGTTTTCTTCCCCCAGTCTTTAGATTCTCTTTAAGAGAAATCTTTGATGCATGTAAGTTGAATTTTTAGGAGTCCTTATCATCTGGTTATTGTGCTTGCAGTTATTTATGTCTATACACTGTCTTGCTGTCAACTTTGGTCCCTAAGATGGCCCCTGTGATATCCTGATGTTGTGCTGTGCTTTAAGATAATCACTGGACTGCTAGCTGCAAAGAACTACTTCTCAGAAACCCTATAGAGGGTTGCTGTTAGTCAGAAATGATTTCACAGCACTTAACATAAAGAATAAGGTTGCACATTTTTTTTTTTTACCATCTTTATAATTCAAGTTTAACATTTAGGAACCACAGCAGTTCGAAACTACCAGCTGCTCCGAGGGAGAAAGATGATGCTTTCTGCTCCTGTAAAGATTTATAGCCTTGGAAATCCTGTACAGGGTCACTATGTGTCAGAACCGATTCAGCGGCACTTAACAACAACAACATCAACACTCATGGAAGCTTAAATCAAGAAATCAAAAGATATATTGAGTTGGGTAAATCTGCTGCACAAGGCCTCTTTATTCTTCTGATATTCAAATTGAATATCAGAAGAAACTGTGAAACTTGCTTTTGTACTTGCAGTCACTAAAGTGAACAGAAAAACTGATGTGTTAAAAGAGCTGAAAGGAATATTTCAAGTGGTACATTGAGTAAACAAAATAAAATATTATAAAGGGAAGAACTTGCTCAACATTTCTCAAGCTCAATGTACTGAGGAAAAAGTCAATCTACACATTGCAATGCTGAAGGATTCAATAGCAAATATTGACAAAAGCAAGAAGCCTCAAGCAAAGATGGAAGGAATGTAGAATACCTCTACCAAAAAACAGTGGCTCTATGTTCAGCCACTTCAGGAGTCCGTATATGATCAAGAAACATGGACTTGAAGAAAGAAGGTCAAGCTGCACTGAATGTATTATCAAAAACTGATGTGCTAGTAATTCATGAAATAAGAATATAAAATTTCAACAAACATTTGCATTTTTGGAAGTCCTCACTCATGTATACCAAGATATTTTGAAGAACATTTCTTGAACAACCAACTGGAAGATTTCCATATCTGTGCCTATTCCAAAGAAAGATGATCCAATAGAATATGTAAATTATTCAACAATATTATTAATATCAGATGCAAATAAAGTTTTCGTGAAGATAATTTAAAAATATTAACACCAGTAAATTGTCAGGAAATTTCCAGAAATACAAGCTGGTTTCAGAAATATCATTTTTGTTGTCAGATGAATTTTAGCTGAAAACAGAATATCGGAAAGATGTTTACCTATGTTTCATTACCTGTGTAAATGCATTCAACTGTGTTGATTATAGCAAACAATGGCTAACACTGTGTGATAGTTAAGGTTTTATGTTAACTTGTCTTGACCTGGAATGCCAGTGGTTTAGCAATTTGTGTCAGACTGCAAAGTCATTTGAACTGTAAGGTTAGTGGTTCAAGCTCACCAGCTGCTCCTTGAAAACTCTATACAGAGTTGTTATGGGTCAGAATTGACTTGATGGCACTTCACAACAACAGAAATCCCCTACGATTTATAATGTACTTACTTCCCCCATGACATATAATGTACTTACTTCTCCCATAATGGGATCTGTGTGATCAGCCCTGATCTGATTTAATTATCCTGTGACATATAAATCCTCACTTCTATAATGTTAACCAGACTGGATGCAATCTACTTATTAAGCTGGATCAATGTATGACTTTATATTAAACTGTGAAAATAGAGAAGTTTTCAAGGATTTCTTTTTACTTAGATCTGTATTCAACATGCGGTAGCAGCTAAAAATAAATAAAAAAGTTTACTAAAGTTAACAAATCTGGTACTAAAGATCTCTTTAAAGTGTTAAAAAGCAAAGATGTTAGTTTGAGGACTAAGGTGCTCCTGACACATGCCATGGTATTTTCAATTAATTAGGAAGTTAAGGAGCTCTGGTAGGGTAGTATTTACAAATCAGACGGGTAACATGAGTCAGAAGTTTGAAACTACCAGCTGTTCTACAGAAGAAATATGAGGCTTCCTGCTCCCGTAAAGATTACAGCTTCGGAAACCCTGTACAGGGTTGCTATGAGTAGGAAACGACTCCACGGCTCATAACCACCACCAACACTAAAGAAGAATTGATGCTTTTGAATTATGGTGGTGGTAAAGCATAGTGAATGATCAATGGACTGCCAGAAAACTAAGCAAATTTTTCTTCGAACAAACAATCAGAATTCTCCTTGGAAGCAAAGATGACCAGACTTCCTCTTAAATACTTGGACAGGTTACCACTCGGGACCAGTCCCAGGAAAAGGATATCATGAAAGGTATATTGTTGTTGTTGTTAAGTGCTGTTGAGTCGGTTCCTACCATTAGTGACCCTGTATAGGCTTTCTGAGGAGCAGCTGTTGAGCTTGAACCTCCAACTTTGCAGTTTAAACCACTTTGCAGTCTGGCGTATTAACCCACAGCACCACATCAGGACTCCTGATAGATACATTGTTGTTGTTAAGTGCCATCGAGTCGCTCCGACCCATAGCAATCCTGTATAGGGTTTCCAAGGAGCAACTGGTAAGCTTGAACCACCAACCTTGCAGTTCAAAAGGCTTTGCAGTCTGATGCATTAACCCACAGTGCCACAGCAGGACTCCTGTGATAGGTACATAGAGAATCACAAAAAAAGGAAGACTGCCAATGAGATGACTGACACAGTGGCTTCAAGAGTGGGCTCAAACCTGGCAATGATTATGAAGATGACATAGAAATTGGTAGTGTTTAGTACTGTTGTACATAGGGTTGTTATGAGGCAGAAAGGACATCTAATAACAACAACTTGGCAGTTATGTAATGATATAATTTATTAGTTATGTAAACTCTGATGTCACCATCCTCTATTTTCATCTAATAACCTTGTCTTCAGAACTTAATTATTAAACAATGAGGAATGGTTGTGTTTGCGTCAGCAATGAATGTCTTAAAAGAAAAATATTATTGTGGTCATTATATTCTTTTACTCATTATTGTGGGAAGTAGTCTAATTTCCATGAAATCTGGGGATATTGATAAAAAACATTAAAATGCAGAATATTTTTTAAAAGTGTTATTATATGGCTTACTTGTTCAGTTTCTTTAATTTCTCTGCTAGGATATGTCAGGTTGCAAATAATCATAATATATTGGTCCTAACTGATTCCTTATGTTCTTTTTACTTTTAAATGACCTCTCATTCTAAATCTGTGAGGCATACTGTGCTGAATGCTCTTTGGTTCACAACTTCTAATGGTGTTAGATTTTTATGGCTCAGGCCAGATTTTTTAAATTTAATTTTTAATTTAGATGTGGCTGAGGTTCTCACCTTTGCTCTGATCCCAACTCTCTCTCTCTGTAAATCAGCAGAGGCAGAGCTGACACAAAGGGAATTAAGATAAGAAATGAATCACTATTCTGTTTCTCCATAATTCATTCCCCCTCTTCACCCTGTTGCAATCACAGTGGTAGGGGAACAGAGGTGAACAACACAGAAGCATAGGGGAGAAGTAGAACAGTATACACTAACAAATCTACTCCTTGGATTCTGTGTTGAGCGTCAGTCAGGTACTTAGAAAGGATCAGTACAGTCACCTGACAGCCACAAAAATCTGTATATAAGAGAAGCTAAGAAAACAACTATATTTTTAAATAAATAAAATTGAAAATGCAATCTTTATAAGACACTATTGCATGGTAATCTCTTTATGTTATTAGTGTTTATTCATTAAAGCCTTGGGATTTTATTTAGAGAAGTAAGCTTTAACACTTTTAATTCCCGAAAGTCTAATAGAAAACATAATGACAGAAGTCACAAATATGTG
>NW_006408523.1:35743952-35745609 GCF_000296735.1 Chrysochloris asiatica | reverse complement strand
GTGTTCAGGAATACTCATACTTAGAAATGATGTCCATAGCTTGTCATGGTCCACATAATTGAAAGCCTTTGCAAAATCAATAAAGCACATGTAAACATGTTTCTAGTATTCTCTGTTTTCAGTCAAGATCTATTGGACATCAGCAATGATATCCCTCCTTCCATGTCCACCTTACCAAATATTATATCCTTTTCCAGTGACTGGACCCTCCTGATATTATGTCCAAAGTATGATAGACGAAGTTTGGCCATCCTGGCTTCCAAGGAACACTCTGGTTGCACTTCTTCCAACACAGATCTATTTGTTCTTTTAGCAGCCCATGGCTCTTATAGATACAAATATTTATACACATGCACAAAAGAATGAGTCAAAAAGTAGTTCTACAAACTGATGGAAACCTTCATTAAACAGCAATATCAAAATGTGATGCTATTTTTTCTAGAAGCATACACTCCATCTAAATCTATAAACTTCTGAGAGCAGTAATTCAATCTCTGTAACCCTGGACTGCTAACTGAAATGTCAGTGGTTCAAACAAACCAGCAGATTTTTAGAACCATATACAAGGTGAAAATGTGTCAGATCTAACTTAACAGCATTTAACAAAAATCCTTGCCTCAAAATTCTGTGTCATTCACTTTACACCCTGTCAAAATGGAAGGTTTGGCATCCTTGAAGGATTCAAATCATGTTCTGTTGTGAGCAGCTAAGCTTAAAGTCCCTGACTTGCGGATAGTTTAATTGAAGAATTGCAACTGAACACTGTGGTCCAGAAACTCCAGGTGCTTCCAAGTCAAGCCCCGCCCTTGAGGAACTTGCAGGGCTGCCTCAGGGGACAGGGAACCTGAAAGGTCTTTCCTTGTATTTAGCTATGTCCTTCGGCTCAGCCTGTGCAACATTCTAGTCACCCTATCTCTGTTTCCCTAACAACTATATTATATAAAGTCCCGCTTACTGCATGAATCAATACACCAGATAGTATTCTTTTCCCTGACCCTAGCAGCTCCACTTGAGCTGTGTATAAAATAAACTTGCTGCCTTGGTCGGTATCACAGTATCTGCATCAGAGTCATGTGGCTCACCTGGTCTAAACTTTTCTATTTTCACTTGTGTCTTCCTTTTATTTCTAATCTCCCATTGCCCCTAATCAGGTTTTATCTCTCTGTGAGGATCATGGAGTATATCCAATTGTCAGACCTGGCAGTTGGCCCCAGCAATATTCCTTTTAAATGTTCCTTGAGTTTGGGAAACTGAAAAGTTCTGTAGGGGCAAAATCATGGATGGAGGGTAACTAGTGTAAGATATCCCAACAAAATTTATCTTAGAACAGCCTTTGCCATCCTCAAAGAATGAACAAGTGTTCTTTGGTAATGGGGGAAAAAAAACCCTCAGCACAATTTCCTGGAGTTTTTCTGAGCAACAGTTTTCAGTTTTCTTAAGCGTTTTTCATAGTTAAGTGTCTGTGATCAATCATTCTGTGTTTTTTGAGAAAAACTATAAATATTGTTATTGCTAAGTGCCATTCAGTTGGTTCCAATTCATAGCAATCCTTTACAGAGTTTCTGAGGAATGGCTGGTTGGTTTGAACCACCTACCATGTGTCTCAAACTGACCTTGCAGTCCAAGTGCATTCTCCTGTAGCGCCACACCAGAATTT
>NW_006408523.1:35740681-35741807 GCF_000296735.1 Chrysochloris asiatica | reverse complement strand
TGGGTTGCATATCAATATAAAGAAAACAAAAATTATCACCATGGGACCAGTAAACGACATCCATATAAATGGTAAAAAGATTGAAGTTGTCAAAGACTTCATTTTGTTCATATCAACCATCAACACTCATGGAAGCTATAGTCAAGAAATCGAATGACATATTGCATTAAACAATCTGCTATACAAGACCTCTTTAAAATGTTGAAGAGCAAAGATGTCAGTTTTAGAACTAAAGTGCGCCTGACACAAGCCATGGTATTTCCAATAACTTTGTATGCATGGGAAAGTTGGACAGTGACTAAGGAAGACCATAGAAGAATTGATGCATTTGAGTTATGGTGTTGTTGGAAAATATTAAAAATTACCACAGACTTCAAAAAGAACAAACTAATCTGTGTTGGATGAAGTGCAGCCAGAAAGCTCTTTGGAAGCCAAGATGGTCAGACTTCTGACATGTTGTCAGGAGGGATCAGTCCCTTAAGAAAGATATCATGTTTGGTAAAAAGGAGAGTGGAGGAAAAAGAGAAAGACCCCAAGGAAATGGATTGGCACAGTGGCAGTAACAATGGGTTCAAACATCGCAACGATTGTGAAGCTGGTGCTGGACCAGGCAGTATTTTGTTCTTTAGTGCATAAGGTCGCAGTGAGTTGGTACCAACATGAGTGTGCCTAACAACAAGAACAGTATCCACATGCTTAACCCTCTAAGCCAACAGGGATCTTTTGTTTTCTAGACATCTTATCATCTTATCCCATATTTAACAATGACAGTCTACCTCACAACAATACAACGTTTCATTTTCTGTGACATAATTGTTTGGACATAACTGATATTTCAATACTGGATTTTCAGTATATTTTAATTTTACTTCCTTTATTAACTATAAGATAGGAGCATTATAGTATATTAAATAGCATTTGAGCTTACTTTCCTGTTGAATACACTTCTGACAAATATTTCTCTACTTGTTTGTGTGTTCTTAAGTATGATATAATTCTGCATATATTACTGATACTAATACATTTTTATGGAGTCCTGGTGTGACGATGCAGGATACTGCATTGAACCTCAAGATCAAGTTGAAGGTCAGCTTCTACAGTTCAAACCTACCAGCCACTATATAAG
>NW_006408523.1:35732394-35735636 GCF_000296735.1 Chrysochloris asiatica | reverse complement strand
ATCAGAAATGACTTGACGACTTAACAAAATGTTATTTTAGTGGTTGATTTATAGCTTCCAGCATAAATCTTTAACTCCCCTTGGCTTACCATCATTCAAGTTATTCAGTTGATACGTTACCACTTCCCATTTAAAAAGTCTTATGAGAGTATACTTCCAATTACCATATCACAACCTCTAACTCTTTAATATGGTAGCGTAGTGGTTACGAATCTGGCTGTGAACCGCAAGGTCAACAGTTCGAAACTACCAGCTGCTCCGTGGAAGAAAGATGAGGCTTTCTGCTCCCGTAAAGATTTACAGTCTTGGAAACCTTGTACAGGGTCGCTATTGGTCGGAACCGACTAGACAGCAGTTAACAACAATAACAACAACAATGAGCAATTAGATAATGATGTATCTTGGTTTAGTTCTATTACTTTTTGTTGTATTCAGATTTTATTGACCTTCTTGGATCCACGGGTGTACATGTTTTTCCTACTGTCCAAAAGTAAAATGTCTTTCAAAAGCTAGAACGACTTTAATCGTTAAGAAGCAATTAGCATTAATTTATTGGTAAAAATTTGAGCATTCCCAAACAACAAAACTACCCACCAAATTACACTAAAAAACAAATAAAATCTAAAATTTCACTAACATACAGTGTTCACAGACACAGTTCAAAGCTTTTTGGACTTGATGCCAAGATTCTGAGTGCAGTTCTCAGAGGAGGAGCCTGGCAATGCCACTTCCAACGCTTCCGGTGTACTTTCACTTTCACTGCTCCTCTTTAATGGTTCTCTCCAAAACAAACTCTGGATACTAGTTTCACCATTTACCTTTTTTCTTAAAAATGAGAATTTTCTTTGTAGTACTTTTGGTTAGTGAAACAGGTACTAATGTAGATCTATGGTAAAATTGATGGGACATAAGAGAACTTTCGAAGTCCTGGTGTGGTGCTGTGGGTTAATGCGCCGGCCTAAAAAGTCGGTTTGAACTGCAAGGTTGGGGGTTCAAGCTCACCACTTGCTCCTCAGAAACCAATACAGGGTCATTATGGTTTGGAACTGACTAGACGGCACTTAGCAACAACAACCACCCAACTATAAGTGCTAAAATGATTTTTCCGTATTTCATTAGTAAATTTATTTACACACTATTTACTCAAACTATGTTATACTTAGAAATGGAAGCATGAACAAGAAAATATCTTTGCCAGTATAAAGTCAATAATATACAATATTTCACTAGGTATATTACGCTAGTTATAAAAGAGGATATTGAAGATTATATAATTTGGAGTAAAATTAGAAATAGAGATCCTCTAAGATGTTCCTCTCCACCAATGTCTAATGTTAGATTGAGAAGAGGAGAGACAGCACAAGAGGAATGATTATCATTTCACTAGGGATACTCTTAAAAGGTCATTGATACTCTTGACAATTTATGGCGGTGGTGGTGGCGGTGGCTATGTGCCGTGGAGTCGGTTCAGACTTCTAGCGACCCTGTACAGGGTTTCCGAGGTTGTAAATCTTTACAGGAGCAGAACGCCTCATCTTTCTCGCATGGAACAGCTGGTAGTTTCGAACTGCTGACCTTGCGGTTCGCATCCCAATTCGTAACCACTACGCTACCAGAGCTTCTTCAATTTATAGGTACTTGAAACCTTAAAAAAAAAAAAAAGAATGTAGGTCAGTCTTTCTTCAGTCTGATTAGGATTCAGAAATATAATTCTTAACTGATGTTAATATGTTCACAAAAACTTGGCTTCTAAAACAAAGTCTTTTGAATATCCATGTGAAGGAAACGAATAAAACATCTACAATCTCATTAAGTCATAGAATTCCAAATATAATCCTGTTATTGAATCTAATTTGACTCCAATATTTTTGGATTATGTACAGTTTGCTTTACCAGATTTAATGTGAGATGTTGAGTAATACTAATTAATTAAAAAAAAATAATAGATGATAATCTGTAATCCACCCACTTCAGCTCATGCTCAGTTTAAACTGACAGAGAAGGAACAGATAGTGTTATAAGAATTTCCTTTAAAAACAACGAAAAAATTGAAACTTTTGTTACTGGCCAAAATATAGTAAAATGGCTTATTGTTATACTATCTCCTTCTCCCTTTCACAACAAATACAAATTGTAGCAAAAAATACAAAAATGTATGGAATAACTGTTGTCAAGACACTAACATCAGGCAATGGAAATACAAAAAGATGAGAAACCTACAAGCTTAAAGTCTTCAAGGAATCTTGGACACAGCACAGTATGTAGCCCAGTTATAGTAAACAGACTCTCTGAGTTGAGTAGTTAAAGCTGAGAAGCCAAGGAAATCAGAGCAGTCCGAATTCATGAGAATGACCTCTGGGTAGGAAACAGCTGCAAACAGAGAGAAGCTTCAGAGTATTAGCAGAGAACTGAATAGTGTACACCTGTGAGAAACTACTGATCAGTGCGTGGATGTGAGAAATAGGGGAAAGAACAATCTTAGAGAATTAGAGAAAATTTCACCTGATCTCACTAAGGTATCAAAATAGTGTCTGTTTCCATTAGTCTGAATGGGAAAATGTAAACACAAGGGCATTGGATATGATATTCAAAAGGATTTTGCTACAGTTATGGGGCATAAATTAGTCATAGATTAAACATGAATCTTATCCTCCTAATAAATCACATCAATCAAAATATGTCATCTCTCAAAATCAAAATTGAGGCTATTGATTGATTCATTTTTAAAAGGTAAATTTAGAGTAAGCACAATGAGTGATATTTACAAGTATGTATGTTGCTGTTGTTTTTGTTAAATGCCATAGAGTTGGTTCTGACTCATAGGGAATCATATTGTTTTTGAGGCTATGAATCTTTTGGGAGTAGAAAGCCTCATCTTTTTCCTGAGTATGAACCACCAATCTTGTGGCTGACAGTCCACAACTTATCCGATGGAGTCACTGCATTCCCCATATATATGTGTTTGTTGTTCTAACATGCTGTGGAGTCAGATCCAACTCATAGTCACACTGCATAAGGTCTCCAAGGAGTAACTGGTAGATTTGAACCACCAATCTTGTGGTTAGTAGTCCAGTATTTATCCTACATGGCTGTATACATATATTAAAATATGTAGTTTAATCAAAATTACGTAATAAAATTCTGGATGAATTAAAAGTCATAGTCTCATCTTTGTTTTTAAATCAGATTACCAAATCCCTAGTTAAATCTCTTGGGTACTTCATTCTTTTTAGATACTTTTG
>NW_006408523.1:35729204-35732035 GCF_000296735.1 Chrysochloris asiatica | reverse complement strand
GCAGCCCGATTTGTAACCACTACGCTACCAGAGCTCCGATATATATATATATATAACTGAGTTTTGTGTTTTTAAACTAGTTGTTATAGTTTGCTTGTAGAATCTTTGGGGTTTTCTGTATGTACCATCTGCTGAAACCATAATGTTATTTCCTACTTCCTGACTTGGAAACTTTCCCACATAGCTTAATTATTCTTGTTAGGACTTAAAGAAGCCCTGGTGTGGCATTGTAAGATAAACACTAGACTGCTAAGCACAAGGTTGACAGTTTAAACCCACCATTCGATCTCAGAAACCATTTACAGGCTCAGTGTGAGTCAGAATCCTCTGAATGGCACACAGCAACAGCATGACTGAAAGAGCAGTGATGTCATTTTGAAGACTAAGGAGCACCTTGCCCGTGCCAGGGTATTTTCAATTGCCTAATATGCATGTTAAAGCTGGACAATGATAAGGGACACTGGAGAAGTACTGATGCATTTGAGTTATGGTGTTGGTGAATATTTAAAATTCTGCGAACCACAAGGATGGCTGTTGAAATCTACAAACTGCTCCTCAGAAACCGTATGCAGAGTTCATATGAGTTGGACTCAGTGATACTTAACAACAACAACCAGAAATGGATTACCAGAAGAAGAAACAAATCTTACTTGGAAGAAACACCACCAGAATGTTCCTTGAAGAGAAGATGACCAGACCTTGTCTCATGTAATATGGACATATTATCAGGAGGGACTAGTTCCTGGAAAAGGACGTCATACTTGGTAAAGTTTAAGGTCATTGAAAAATAGGAAGAACCTCCATGAGATGACCTGACAAGGTAACAGTAACAGTGGGCTGAAACATAACAGCATTTGTAAAGGCAAGTCAGGATCAGGCACTGTTTTGTTCTGTTTTATAATAGGCTTGTTATGTGTCAGAACCTACTGGATAGCACCGAACAACAGCAGGATTTCCACAGCAATGCTGAATGTGAATGATCAAGTGTTTATTTTTCACTGTGCCCCTCAAAACAGCATATTCAACTGTCAACCCCATTCTAATGGGGGTGAGGTAACATCTCATTGTGGTTTTGATTTAAATTTCCATATACAAATAAGAATAATGAGGTTGAATATCTTTTTTTGTGCTTGCTGGCTATTCAAGTAATCTCTCTGGTGAACATATATCTGTGAATGCAAACATTTTTTGATAATAGAGTGTTTGCAGATATAAACCATTCAGTTAAAATGGATTTCAAACAGGTGTGAGGTGGGCACTAAACCAGCATGATCGCAATTTTTGTAGAAAGAGAATAAGGCATGCAGAGAAATAGATGCAGAATGAAAACAATTATTTAAATAAAAATTCAGATTGGATACATGCTGCCATTAGCTAAGGAGTGTTGGTGTCTACTATAAGGTGGAGGAAACAAAGAAGGATCTTATCCTGAGCACTCAGAGAGAACATGGCCCAGACAATACTGTGTGTTTTCCCATGATGGTGAGAAAATAGATGTCTGTTGTTTTACGTCATCTGGTGTGTAGTAAATTCATTACGGCAACCCAGGAAAACTAATCTACAAGGTAACTGAAAAAACATATATATGTATAATACTTAAAATTGTTTGTAAACAATAGCATTATGAATCATAATTTCTCATAATTAACTGAATGTTCAAGTTGCACTCTCACTCTTCTGCATATATATGTACTGTATGTAAAATATATAATAGTAATTTTTAAAGCTTTTCAATAACATATTAAAGATATATTTAACTTATCATAAAGGTCAAATAAAAGCAATTAAGTTTGTATAATGCAATGCAGAGTCCAAATATAATTACTTAACTGACATCATGATAGATATAGTTTAGTGTTCACACAAACATCTGTTGCCTCCACTGACAAATGTGCACAACCATTCATGCCTCAAATGCCTATTATAATTTTAAGTAAGAATAATTTATAACCTAATTAGTATGTCTTTTAGTGTGCTTGAAAGTGACACTGAATAAAAGGGTTATTAATAAACTATAGTTTGTGGGAAATTAATTCACATTTGACAAAGGGAAAGTTAAAAATAAGGACTTTTATAATTATTGCAAATTATACCAAGTAGGTTTTTTTTACTCTAAACTACTAAAAGAATACACTTAAAGTGATGTTTTTCTCATGCGTATATCCACAACAACAAAGAAAATATCAATGTTTCACATCATACCCTGTTTTTGTTGTTGTTGTTCAGGGAAAAAGAAATAGAAAATTGTAAGCTGCTGAAGCATGAAAGGAGAAATCTGCTAACTGGTGCATTCATAGACAAGATGTCCTTCTTGGCAGACTGTTAGATAGGATAAGGTTATTGAGATGACAGTTAGACAGAAGGGAGGAGTTAGATGTGGGACCAAAAACCAGACATTATTTTAAAAGATGCCTAGTAAAGCATCAGCTCCACATCTGACCTCATTCTTCATGCAGAATTGTACAAATAAACACATAGAAATTTAAAGGTAAGTTCCTTCAAGAAATTGCAAGACTATGTTCAATGCTCCAGCACCTAAGTGTTTTCCAGAGTCATATACTACACATGATGAATCCAAGTTAAAATGGTCAGTCAATAAATTCCTTTGAGGGGTACAATACACTGAAGCATTTAAAATATATTGAAAACCAAAAATCACGACATTTACATGATAGAGATTGTAAAAGCAAATAGAATAATTGATCAGAAAGGAAAGAAATAGATGATAGGATTAGACGTATATTTAAAAGTGAATATATACAAATATTTGCAATTGTTCCTAAAGTTATGTTGCAGGTAACCCTAAGATTTCTATGTGTTCCATCTGGCGA
>NW_006408523.1:35703296-35726929 GCF_000296735.1 Chrysochloris asiatica | reverse complement strand
TTCTGCTGTGCATGGGGTCGCTATGAGTCGGTTCTGACTCGATGGCACCTGACAAGAACAACAACAACCCTAAGAGGTTCAAGAATCTAGTACACCTGTAAAAGAATAATGGAGACATGCTGGTGCAAAGGTTAAACATACAAGTAATAACCTAAAAATTTTTGAACACATCCAACAGCTCCATGAGAGAAATATCTGGTTCTCTCCTCCTGCAGAGATTAAGGCCGAGAAACCCCACAAAGCATTTCCACTGTCAGATTGTATTGCTGTGAGCTGGAATTCACTTGATGACCAAACTATAACAACAGCATGAAATAATTTTTAAAACAGAAAAAATAATTTAAGTTATATTAAAATAAGAAATACTAATAATTAGTAAACACTCAAAAAACTTACCTAAATTGATCATCACAGTTAATATGAATTAATCAATAATTAATTACTTAATTGAATCACAGCTGAATAATCAGGACAGAGGAAAAAAATGTAGACAGGGAATATACATTCCTGGGACTTCACAATAAACAACATTCAAAAATTAGGTGTGGCAGCAAGAGATGAATTGAAAATGTCTTTAGCTATATGGCATATATTTTACATGGATTGAATTAACCATATACCTAGAAAATTGATTGACAATATTATACTAATCATCATTAAAAAAATCAAAGCACAAAGAATAAAGAGCATTTTTTAAAAAAATCTGTAAGGCCAAAAATTGACCTACAAAGTAAAGAGTACCATAAAACTTAGCAAATGTCTTTTAGTAACACAAGACACTATACTACTATGAATTCTCTTATATCACATCCCAGGCCAAAAGATTTCCAATTTTAAATACAGTTCTATATTCAGACCAATCATTAATTAAATGTATACAATATTATCAAATATACCCAGTCTCCAAATTTTCATGTCTTACCTTCAATATCTTAGAGTATGATTTGAGAATTCCATAAAAATATCTTCTTAAATAAATGAATAAAGAGAGCTGGCAAGATGGTGGACTAATCAGACAGAAAAACAAATGAAACAGATGCAGGTGACAGTTCTGGTACCCTGAGCTTCAGATGATGGCATAGAGAAGTAAATTGAATGATTACTAAGAGAGAAAGAAGCTAAACAGATAAGGCAAAAAAAAAAAAAAAAGGAGAAAGACTGGTGACATGTGCCAGCCAACCAGATGTTGTACAGATAGCTTACTTTTCATGAGTAACTTCAGAGACAAGAAAACATATGGGCATTGCAGAAACACACTGGTGACTCATGATTTGAAGTGAGGCCAACTCCCAACAAGATATACCCTGAGGGAAGCTCCTTCTTTCTTGGCAGTCAGAGTTACATGGAGGTTAGTGCTGCATTTGTAAGTCACTTTATGGAAGGGAGAAGCTATCTGCATTAACCATATTCTGGTGGCCCTGCTCCAAAACTGCAGAATCGGCTCTGGCCAGCCTTCACTAAGAAAAGCAGCTGAATAGATGTGTGGAGGCCTTGGAGGTAGGGATGTGAAGAGAAGAAATTGGATATCTGTGCCTAAAGGCCACATACAATATAGATATCTTGAACTTTTGTAGGCAGCTTTGAAGGCAAGAGAGCCATAGATGGCACAGAGGCATACTGATTACTGGCAGAGTTGTTGTTATTGTTAGGTGCCATCGAGTTGCTACCGACTCATAGTGACCTTATGCATAGCAGCACAAAACACTGCCTGATCCTGAGCCAACCTCACTGTTGTTGCCACACTTGGGCCCATTGATGCTGCCACTTGGCTAATACATCTCACTGGGCATCTTCCTCTTCTTCTCTGACCCTACACCCTACCAAATATGATATCCTTCTCCAAAGACTGGTCCCTTCTGACAATATGTTCTAAGTACGAGAGACAACATTTGGCCATCCTGGCCTCCAAGGAGCGTTCTGGCTGCACTTCTTCCAAGACAGAATTGTTGTTCTTTTGGCAGCCCATGGCCCTTTCAATATTCTCCTCCAACACCATAATTCAAAAGCATCAATTCTTCTACAGTCTTCCTTATTCACTGTCCAGATTTCACATGCATATGAGGTTATTGAAAATACCATGGCTTGGGTCAGGCACACGTTAGTCCTCAAGCTGACATCTTTGCTCTTCAATATTTTAAAAAGGTCTTGTGTAGCAGATTTGCCTAGTGCAATACATCACTTGATTTCTTGACTGCTTCTTTTGTGAGTGTTGATAGTTGATACAAGAAGAATGAAGTCATTGACAACTTCAATCTTTTCTCCATTGTTAAGAATGTTGTTTATTGGTCCAGTGGTGAAGATTTTTGTTTTCTCTACATTGAGATGCAATTCATACCGAAGGCTGTGCTCTTTGATCTTCATCAGTAAATATTTTAAGTCCTTTTCACTTTCAGCAACCATTTTGTCTTTCATTTATTGTATCATCTGTATACTGCAGGTTGTTCATGAGTCTTCCTCCAATCCTGAAGTCGTGTTTTTCTTCATATAACCTATCTTCTTGGATTATTTGCTGAGCATACAGATTGAATAAGTATGGTGAAAGATTATAACCCTGTGGCACACCTTTCTTAATTTTAAACCATCCAGTGTTCCTAATTTCTATTTGAACAAATATCTTTTGGTCCATGTACAGATTCCTTATGACCCACAATTCAGTGTTGAGGACTACTCATACTTCACAATGTTGTCCATAGCTTGTCATGATCCATACAATCAAAAGCCTTTGCATAGTCAATAAAGCACAGGTAAACATCTTTCTGATATTCTTTGCTTTCAGCCAAGATCCGTTGGACATCAGCAATGATATCCCTCATTCAACGGCCTCTTCTGAATCCGGCTTGAACTGCTGGAAGTTCTCTGTCAATATACACTTGCAGCCATTTCTGTATTACCTGTAGTAAAACTTTACTTGCATGGAATATCAAAGAGATTGCCCAATGATTTCTGCATTCCGTTGGGTAACCTCTCTTTGGAATGGGCACAAATGCGGATCTCTTCCAATCAGTCAGCCAGATTATTGTCTTCCAAATTTCTTGGCAGAGATGAGTGAGTGCCTCCTGTGCTGCCTCACTTTCTTGAAAGATTTCAATTTTATTCCATCATTTCCTGGTAAAGTTGCACAATTTTATCTTGTATCCCACATTATCCTGGTGGGTGATCAGAGGTGTGGTCAGGCTCCACTTTTGTACCCTCCCAGCAAAGTTCCTGCTCTCCAGGCAGTTGGAGGGGTATCAAAGGTATTGGGGAAATAGCAGAACTAACCCCAAACCTGTAACTAGGCATAGCCTACTCTAGGCCTGTAGAGCTGGTTCTGGCAAACCCTTAACCAGCAGGACCTCGCATCCTCTGCGGCCCTCTGAAATAGAAATAACCTGATCCCCAAGCTGCTTTGGGGTCTGCACAATTTCTGGATTGGCTGTCCAGAACAGACAATGTCTAGCAATATAGCAACTCCATTTAGGGTTAAAAATAGTACCTTCTCATTTCTTTCCCGCCAATGATGTGAGGTCTTGGCTTGCGTAAGACCCCAGAATTTTCTCTTCTCTGAGTTTATCATCTCTCTTGGTTTCTATCTTTCATTGTTTTTGATTGTTTATTCTTTGTTCTCCTTCCTATCCATTGTTTTCTATCCTTCCATCTCTGCTTTTAGTTTTTCTTCTTTATTTCTGCTTCTTTTCCAAAAGCTGCTACTTCATCCTTTTTCCTCTTTCTGTATTTCTTTGCTACTGTCCCTTTTATTCATTCCTATCCCTAATTGTGTTTTGTTATTATTCTTTTGTCTTTCATGTATTTTTATTTTCTTTCTATATTCTCTGCTTTTTTAATTCTTTTTCTAGCTGTTGCTTTATTTTTTTCATTACTATTTTTTCCTTATTAATTTCTTTTTGCTGTTGTTTGCTTGTTTGTTTTCCTTCTCTGTTGTGTGTATTTTCTCTTTCTGCCTTACCCAATAAGAGATTGCAGCTCTGTCCACACAACCCAGCTACAACTGTATCTCCTATAACCCAAAAAACTAGGCAAGAGTAATGTGAGTTCTAAACACCAGATCATTGACAACCACCAGCATCAGCCAAATCCATCCTAAACTGAATTGCATGAACAGAAAACAGACAATAGAGCACAAGTTCACTTCCTAATCACACCAACCAGGAGCCAACTTAGTGAATGCCTAAGAATACACTAACATACAATCATCAACTTAACACAAATACAATAGCACCATAATGACTCTTAAGAAGCAGATGATTTCTATTCACATGAAGAAGCAAGATGGAGTAGCTCAAACAAGTGAGCAAGAAGCACAACTAGAAACATTTTTTGAGATAAAAAAGACATTGGAACTACCTGAAAAATTATTTCAGATATGGTATTTGTTGTTGCTAAGTGCTGCCAATCCGATCCCAACCCATAGTGTCCCTGTATAGGATTTCCGAGGAGCAGCTGGTGAGCTTAAACTGCCAACCTTGCAGTTCAAATGGTTTTGCAGTATGGGGCTTTAACCCACAGAGCCACACCAGGACATTTGGTGGTGGGTGGTTATAGGCCGTGGAGTTGGTTCCGACTCATAGTGACCCTGCATAAGGTTTCTGAGGCTGCAAATCTTTATGGAAGCAGAAAGCCTCCTCTTTCTCCCGCAGAGCAGCTGGTAGTTCCAAACTGCTGATCCTGAGATTAGCAGCCCAATTTGTAACCACTATGCTTACATCAGGACATTTGTTGTTGTTTTTGTTGTTGTTGCTAGGTGCCATTGAGTCGGTACCGACCCATAGGGACCTTATGCACAACAGAACTAAACACTACCAGATCCTGGACCAACCTCACTATTGTTGCCACACTTGAGTCCATCGATGCTGCCACATGGCCAATCCATCTCGTTGGGGGTCTTCCTCTTTTTCTCTGGCCCTCTACCTTACCTAACATGATATCCTCCAGAGACTGGATTGACAATATGTCTGAAGTATGAGAGACGAAGTTTGGCCATCCTGGCCTCCAAGGAGCACTCTGGCTGCACTTCTTCTAACATGGATCTGTTGGTTCTTTTGGCAGCCAGGATGATTGGAGTCCTGGTGTATTGTTGTGGGTTAATGTGTTGGCCGTTCAAGCTTACCAGTTGCTCCTCAGAAACCCTATAGATGATCACAATGGGTCGGAACCAACTCGATGGAACTTAACAACAACAACAACAACAACAACAAATGATTAACAGAAAGGTCATGGAAAACCAAGATGAATTCAGGAAAACACTATAAGAACAATCAAACACAATAGATAAAACACTGGAAATAATATAAAAACTGCAAATAGAAATGCAGAAGATTAATACTAAGACCTGATTTGGATGAATAGAAGCCTGAATCAAATATCTCAATACTAGTAAACTAGAAGAACAATCAGGAAAATAAATACATAAATAAATTCTATGAAACCTGAGATACATGTGACGCAATATAACTAGGAATTACTTAAGAGTGATCAGAATTCCAGAATATGAAGGAACAAGAAGAGCACCGATAGGATAGTTGAAGAGCTGTTCAATGAAAATTTCCTTAATATGAAAGATGAAGTATAAGCATTCAAGAAACTGAATGAACCAGAAACAGAATATCCCCCAAAGAAAATTAGTAAGACATATCATAATAAGACTTTCCAAAATCAAAGACAAGGGAAAAATCATGAGAGCATCTCAGGAAAAATGAAAAGTTACCTACAAAGCAGTTCCAATATGCTTAAACCTGATTTCACAGCAGAAGCCATGTGAGTAAGAAGACAATAGGGAGACATATATGAAACTCTCAAGGGAAAAAAAAATGCCAACCAAGAATCATATATCTAGGAAAACTGTCCCTCAAATAGAACATCAAAATCAGAACATTTCCAGGTATATTAATCTGAAATTAAAGGAGTTTGTGAAAATCAGTCCAGCTTAAAAAAAAATTAAAGTGAGTCTTTTGGACTGAGAACTAACAAGAGCAGGCAACAACCTAAGATTAGAACACACAGCAACACCATCCAGAATTCAATCTAGATAAAGAAGTGTCCAAAGTAAAACAAATCTACAAGACTAAAAATAGGGAATCAGAGATATCAATCGATAATGAAGACAACTGCAAAGCAAAAATAGGGAAATGTATAGTTTCAAAATTTCAAATGGTGAGGAAGTAAAGTATGTTTCTAGATAAAACAGACATTTTAAACAGGGAAGAAATTAATAAATTACAGGGTAACCTCAAAGAAAATAAATACACCTTCACATCAAATCAAGGAAAAGGAAAACCATGAAGAGTTAGAAAACATTAAAACAGCAACAATGAAATTGACAAGAAAACAAGCAAAATGATCTCAGCACAAAAAGTTATATGGAACAAATAAACCAGCAGTACCATGAAAAAAAAATATATGTATACAGAAAAATGAATGCAAACAGTTCATATGCACAAGAACACCCACACTTACAGATAATACCCACTTGACCTGGCTTCAATGGCTGGATGATCAGAACTCAACTAGAAGAAGAAGAGGAAAAAAATAGAGTAATCTGATACAATTTGATGAACTTGATCTACACCTGTGGATGCAGTAGCTCAAAAGAGGGAACCAATCTTTACAGCGAGGGTCATCCCCATCCCCTTGGTACACAGGATAGACAGGGATGGACAACTTGGATATTGGCTACCCAAAATGTGGGGGAGGGGGGCTACAAAGGCAAGAAGTGACTGGCTTACAGGCTTTCAAGAGGGAGCCTAGATCCAGAGAGCACGGAGGAAGGTAGAATCTCCACTGAATAGTATTCAATCTGTCTGGGTGGGGCTGATGAAAGGAGATGGGGATAGGACTCTTGTAGTACAATAGTGAACAATTGCTATCAGGACTGACTGTGAGGGTTGGAAATGTAAAGGTAGACATTTTATAGCAAAAGGAGGGGAGTGATTAACTCTGCAGTCCAGGAGCAGAGACCCCTGGGACCAACAAGGGAGAAGAACGGCATGCAGGACCCTACGCAGAGAAACAGTGATGCCAGATATGGAGGTAGAGAAGATGACACGGAGAGATGGAGCGGCTGGGGACTCTAGATCAAGAAAGGGAGAGGGGCTGTGTGCTGATGACCAAGTGTCAGGCATGCGGGGTGTACCCTTTGGTCGTTTGTTGAAATATGGAGGGGATTGTAATGATGGCAATGAAACAATATACGATAGGATGAATGTAAAGCTAAGTTCTCCCATGTAAACTATCACATAATTCACAATAAAAACTTTAAATACATTTTAAAAAAACACCAGAAATTCTATACAGCGTTGCTATGCGACAGAAAAAACTTGACAATACTTAACAACAACATACCGGTACAATTATGAATTCATTTATTTACATATTTTTCTCCTAAATTAGTAAATAACCTCTCATCTGAACTGTTTCTTGACACCAAAGTAAGTTGTTGAGAGCCATCTAGTTGACTGTGTAGGTCAGGTAGAACTGCACGGCAGTATTTACAGGGGCGGATTGCCAGATTTCTTCATGTGGAAGAGGCTAGTAGGTTTAAAGCATGGACCTTTAGGTAATACTAGAATGCTTTAGCCACTGTGTTACCAGGGATCTTTCCCCAAAGCCTAGGTATATATACATATGTATAGTCTTTCTCTGCTACAATATTTATAAAATTAACAGCAATAGGAAAGTGCATTTCAATGAATACATATCTTAATTGTGAACTCCAAAGTTGAAAACGTCTATTATTTATGTGAAATACCTAAAAAGTAACATTCTAATTAAGAAACAGAATATTTAATAAATTTTGCTCAGACCTACTATCAGCACTCGTGGAAGTAGAGGTCAAGAAATCAAACAACATATTTTCTTTGGGAAAAGACCTCCTTAAAAGGTTGAAAAGCAAAGATGTCAGTTTGAATACTAAACTGTACCTGACTCAAGCCATGATATTTTCAATAACCTCTTATGCATGTGAAAGTTGGACAATAAATAAGGAAGATCATAGAAGAACTGATACATTTGAGTTATGGTGTTATAGGAGACTATTAAATGTACCATGGCCTACCAAAAGAACAAACAAATCTGTGTTGGAGGAAATATAGCCAGAATGCACTTTAGAAGACAGTATGGCTAGACTTTGTTTCTCATTCTTCGGACATATTATCAGGACGACTAGTCCCTAGAAAAGCACATCATGCTAGGTAAAGTGGAGGGTCAGTCAAAAAAAAGGAAGACCCTAAATGAGGTAGATTGGCACAGTGGATGCAGCAATGTGCTCCAGTGTACCAATGCTTATGAGGTTGGAGCAGGACTAGGCAGTGTGTCATTCTGTTGTGCATAAGTTCGCTATGAGCTGGAATCAACCCAACAGCACCTAACAACAACAACTTAATACAATAGTAATGTGATATGCACTATGAGTAATAAAAAGATGAATGATAAAAAGGATGAATGATAAAAAGAAAAGAAGCTGAAGAAATTCTGAATATGGCTTAATTTATAGATGGGCTTCTAAAAGTTTCTGGAAAATGGAATGAAGAGGTAACGAAAAATTTCCAGAAACATTTTGAAGTCTCTTGTATAATGATATAGTTACATAATCTACTATAATACAAATATAACAAAACTAGTCCCGTACAAACATATCTGGGTGAAAAATAATTTGAGTACAAGAAAGATTATAGTAAGTAGTACAGTGAGTTGTTGTTGTTGTTGTTGTTAAGTGCCATCGAGTCGGGAGTAAGAGGTGTTATTATGACAAGGTTAGGCACATGTTCTGAATATTAAAATACAAATGTTGCTGTTAGATACTGTCGAGTCAGTTCTAGCTCATAGGATAAAACTCTGCCTGGTAGTCACATCCTCACAATTGTTGATTTGTGGTGTGGGGTGGCGCTGTGGGTTAATGCGCCAGACTGCGAAGCCATTTGAACTGCAAGATCGGTGGTTCAAGCTTACTAGGTGCTCCTTGGAAACCCTATACAGGGTTGCTATGGATCAGAATTGACTCGACGGCACTTCACAACAACACAACAACACTTCTCCAAGACAGGTTTGTTTATTCTTCTGGAAGTACATGATATCTTCAATAATGTTCACTAACACCATAATTCAAAGATATCAACTGTTTTTTAATATTCCTTATTCATTGTCTAGCTTTTTCATACATATGATTGAAAAACCTAATGGCTTGTTCTGACCCACCTTAGTACTCAAAGTTACACCTTTATTTTAAGTGCTTTAAAGAGGTCTTTGCAGCCAATTTGTCCACAGCAATATATCATTTGATTTCTTGATTGTTGCTTCCATGAACATTGATTGTGGATCCAAGTAAAATAAAATCCATGACAACTTCAATCTTTTCTCTATATAAAATTGTTGCTTATTGGTCCAGTTGTGAGAGTTTCTGTTTTCTTATATAGCTTTATAATCTATACTGAAGACTTAGTATTTGGTCTTTATTACTTTCAGCAAGCTTGTGTCCTCTACATAGCTCTGACTGTTAATGAGTTTTCCTTCAATCCTGATGCTGATGCTGTGTTCTTTATAGAGTCCAGGTTCTCAGGTTATCTGCTTAACATACAAATTGAATGCTGTTGTTGTTGTTAGGTTCCATTGAGCCAGTGCCAACTCATAGCCACCCTATGCACAACGGAAAGAAACACTGCCCAGTTCAAATCCACCATCTGCTCCTCCATAAACTTATACAGGGTCACTATGAGATGTCAGCTTGAGGACTAAGGTGTGCCTGACCCAAGCCATGGCATTTTCAATATGGATGCAAAAGCTGGACAGTGAATAAGGAAGATCGTAGAAGAATTGATGCCTTTGATTTGTGGTGTTGGAGGAGAATACTGAAAGTGCCATGGACTGCCAAAAGAACCAATAGATCTGTTTTGGAAGAAGTGTAGCCAGAGTGCTCCTTGGAGGCCAAGATGGCTAAGCTTTGTATCTCATATTTTGGACATATTGTCCGGAGTGAACAGTCGCTGGAGAAGGATGTCATGCTGGGTAAGATGGAGGGTCAGAGAAAAAGAGGAAGACCCCTAATGAGATGGATTGGCCAGGTAGCATCATTGATGGACTCAAGTGTAGCAGTGGTAGTGAGGTTGGCCCAGGAACGGACACTGTTTTGTTCTGCTGTGCATGGGGTCGCTATGAGTCAGTTTCGACTTGATGGCACTTGACAACAACAACAATGAGTTGGAACCAACTTGACAGCACTAAATAGCAAATACCACTGAATGCCAACCCATTCATTTTGGTACAGTGACTCCGTTTAGTCCTTCCATCTTTTGATGCTTTCTACATTGTACAATTTCTTTACTGAAACGATACTTCAATGTTAGTATTGTGAGTCTTGATTCACCCCTCACCACCACCCTGCTCCTTGAGAAATGCCAAGCGTATTCTTCCATTTTGGTTTTCTAACTGCTGGATATTTTATTACTGAAATGCATATTTCATCACTGAATTGGCTTTCTAAGAGCACGTTGAACTGCCTTCTTGAACTCCCTTTTTAAGAGCATGTTTCAGAATTTTATTGTTTTTAACTTTTTATAGTGGCTTGTTTGAAAGAATAGTTTACAAGAGCAAATTTGTTTTCAACAATTCATACCTAATTTATTTTATGGCATTGAAGTTTTATCTTCTGTCTGTTTAACGGACTTTTGTTTTCCTTATGTATATGACATATTCAATATCATCCCACAACTGCTCTAGTCTTTAGTAATTAGAGTTAAATGCCTCAAATTCATTCTTGAAATGACTCTAAATTCTGATGGCATCTATTTGAGATTATACTTTGTCTCTTCTGGACTTGTTTTAATTTTCTCCAGCTTCAAATTGCATATAAGTAATTTCTGGATTATTCTTCAATTAGTCCCTAACTTTGTTTAGACTAATGATATTAAGCTTCTCCATCATATCTTTCCACAAATGTAGTCAATTTGATTCTTATGCATGTCATTCAGTGGGGTTGACATGTATAGTTGCAATTTAGGTTGTTACAAAAAGGTTTTTCTGATAAATTGGTAGTTGGTCTTGCAAAATCCTGTCATGAATTCTTTGGCATAGTGTCTATCACCAAGGTCATTTTACAACTACAAATCCATATTACAATCATTAGTAATTATCAATGCATCTTGATTGTATGTTTGAATAATTTTTCAATGCAGAAAAATAATTCCAGTTTCTTTATTTTTGGTATAAGTGATTTGTATGTAAATTTGAATAATAATGGTATCAATTTTCTTCCTTGTTGTTGTTGTTAAGTGCCTTTTAGTCAGTTGTTACTCATACCAACCGTATATAGAATTTTTAAGAAGTGGCTAGTGGTTTTGAACCACCAACTTTCAGTTCAAACTGACTTTGCAACCCAGTGTTTATCTTACAGTGCCACACTAGGACTCTGGTCTTTCTTGTTGTTAAGTACTGTGGAGTTAGTTCTGACTCATAGTGACCCTGTGCAGGGTTTCTGAGGCTGTAAATGTTTAAGGGAGCAGAAAGCCTCATCTTTCTCCCATAGAACGACTAGTAGTTTCAAACTGTTGACCTTGAGGTTAGTAGCCTGATTCGTAACCACTACGCTACCAGAGCTCCTTGGTCTTTCTTGTAGGAGTATGGATATAATCATATAACTGTCAGCATTGTACTACAGGACAGATTTTGGAATTTTTTTTAATGGTGAATGTGACACTGTTTCTCATCAATTTGTCGTTATTGGTATACTAGACTATGATTTTCTGATTAAAATGGACATTTCCAGTCTGTTTCTGCTTGCTAATACTTAGGAAACAATCTTTAAGCCTTTCCTTTTTTATATAGAAATATTCAAATTTTCCTAGATTCATACATCGTACATTCCACATTCTAAGTAGAAATAGATGTTGGTAGCCTTTTCTCCTCGTTTTGAGTTGTGTCATACACATGAAGATCCACAAAGTGTCATTATGGATGACTCTACTTAGAGGGGACAGCTATTCCTTAGTAGCATTTTGAGTGTCTTATAATCTTCTGGCACTATATCTGACAATGTTTAGCTGTTATTCATAAGGCCAGATTTTTGGATGGTGGTCTCCTGGTCCTTCTTTCTCATCTGCTATAGTTTAGAAAATCTGCTAAAACCTGCTCACCAATGATGAACTTGCTGGTATTTAAAATACAGAATAGTATAGCTTCCAGCATCACAGGACACATCACTTACCAGGAGCAGGAAACCTCAACTTTCTCCTGTGGAATGGTTGGTAGATTTGCTCTGCTGACCTTGCAGTTAGCAGCCCAACTTGTAACCCACTATACTATCAGGGCCCTCTATATATGTTATAGATATATACACACTCACATGTCATATATCCTGAGCATACTTAGTAACCTGATATAATAGGAGAACAAATTGGAAGATTTGGTGCTATTCTTCTAAGAAAGAAAAAGAGAAGTAATCTGGAAATAGATTGTGAAAAATGAATCCACTAAGATAAGCATTACTAAAATTAAATGAAGTGATATTATTTACTGCTGTTTTTGTCACATTACTGCATTTCAGACTACTTAATTGAATGAAAGAGATGCAAATTTTCTCTGGTGCCATTCTTCTGTAAAAAATAATAATGCATGTTAAAATTGAGCAAAGATACCCCAAAATTCAATGAAAAAGCTATTATTATTCTGTGATCTTTAAAAGGGTTTATGTTGTTGTTAGGTACCATTGAGTCAGTACTGATTTATAGCGACCCTATACACAACAGAATAAACCACTGCCCAATCCTGGGCCAACGTCACAATCATTGTTATGTTTGAGTCCATTGATGCTGTCAATGGGCCAATACATCGCGTTGGGGGTCTTCCTCTTTTTCTCTGACCCTCCACTTTACCAAACATGCTATCCTTCTCCAGTGACTTGTCCTCCTGACAATATGTCAATATTCAATAATCTGGTGCTGACAGCATTTCACTGCTATTCATAAGGTTTTCAGTAGCTAAATATTTGGAAGTTTATCTCTCCTTCCTGTTTTCGTCTGGAAGCTCGTCTGAAACTTGTCCATCGTGGTTTACCCTGCTAGTATTTAAGATGACATAGCTTCCAGAATCGCAGAAGCCACCACAGTACAACAAACTGACAGAGGAGTAGTGGTTTTCTAAGAGTTAAAACTCTTATTGTAAGATATATATGTATGAGGTAATAAGAAAATAGGACAACTAATACTTAGTATAAGGAGCTCTGGTAGTTTAGTGTTTATGAATCGGACGGCTAACCCCAAGTTCGGCAATTCTAAACTACCAGCTGTTCCCGCGGGAGAAAGATGAGAGATGAGGCTTTCTGCTCCCGTAAAGATTTGCAGCCTCGGAAACCCAGTACAGCGTCGCTATGAGTCGGAACGGGATTCCATAGTACTTAACAACAACAACATTACTTTGTATACTTTAAAAATATTAAATGGAAACATTGACAGTGAAAGTGTTGTGTTTCTTTGTAAAACCTTACAAAGAGTAGTTGACTCAGCGATTGTCTTCTCATTCAGTAGATCAATTACAATATTGAGAAAATGGTCTTTCTATGCGTTGTCAATTGTCATGCTGATTTCTGTGTTTGATGCAACTTTTAACCTTTTAAGACTTTATGCTTCGAATGTCAGGAAATGTTTCTGAGAGTTCCTTTAATGTGAAATTTTTGTTTACCTTTTCTTGTGTTACTTCCTCTGGGTCATCTCATCCCAACTACTGTCCTGGTAAATTGTCTGTGCTGGTACATTGTTATTGTTAAGAACCCTCAAGTTGGTTCCTATTCATAATGACCCTGCATAGAGTTTCCAAGGAAAGGCTGGTGGGTTTGAAATGCTGACCTTGAGGTCCAGCACATTATCTTTCTGTGCCACACCAGGACATTCTTCACTAAATTCTTGCTGCATGTCTAGAGTCTTTCAGAAAACGGCAGTGTCAGCATTTGTAAGGTCAGGAACCTCTAATAACAATGAATTTGACATGGAATATATCCCTTTCTGTTTTTTGCAGTCCTTTCATCTTTGTTGGCCTATTCCCTGTATTTTCCACTTCTTGAAAATGTCATTTGGGTTTACAACTTGGAGATAAGATGACAACACCACCTGATGCTTTTCCGTGTGTGTTCCTATTGAATAAGCAGAAGCACAGTGATTGTTTTCCGATGGATTTTGAAAGAAGTGACACATGACTGAGCATGCTATCCATCCATTATTTGTGCAGTAATCTCTGCACTTTACAGATTGCAGCAAACTTTGTACTTTATGCAATTTCTCCTCAATACCATTATCTGGTAAATTAGATGTGAGCCTTAATATTAAGAAACTCGTGTTATTTAAGTAAACCAGGAGAATTGAAATATATCCTTGTCAAAAATTCTGAAAAGTGAAGAATGCCTGTACATTTAATAGCATTAAATTTGCTGAAATATCAAATATATGTAACATATAGGCAAATTGAAGTATCAATAAATAATTGTTATCAGAGTTTTAAATAAAATATAACTTTTTTTGATGTTCAACATATCCCAATTTTATTAAATGAATGGAGAGAAACACTTGAAAATATTAACCCTGGTGTGGACCCAGAAGGATGCTGTATTTTGGATATTAAGAAGGGAATGTTGGTGTCACTATATCCCTCCCCTCCCAGAACTGGGGCCTGCTTCTTCTCTGCCCAGAGAACCTAGGAGAATCCCAGAAGAGTCTACTCTCCTCCATGGATCTCTCCTTGTCATTTACTGATTTCTGGACTCCATTTGAACTCCCACATATCCTGAAAAACATCCTTAAGCTCTAATTTGATCCCAGCCATTCACTTTCCATTCACAACCCAAGCATGACTCTATTGCTTGGGAGACCTATAAGCCCAAATTCATGGATTTCACCACTACTACTTTGGAGTTGGCTATGGCTGCTTTACTAAGCTACATTTCCTCCCTCTGGTTGTTCCAGACTTCCAGAGGTATGAGTGATTTCCTAGACGTTGTCCCCATTGTCTGAGACACAATTCTTTTGTGTCCCCTTCCCACTCAGTAGTTCAGCCTTGGTACC
Organism: Chrysochloris asiatica; assembly: GCF_000296735.1. Taxonomy (NCBI): domain Eukaryota; kingdom Metazoa; phylum Chordata; class Mammalia; order Afrosoricida; family Chrysochloridae; genus Chrysochloris; species Chrysochloris asiatica. The sequence goes on along the minus strand of NW_006408523.1, from coordinate 35,711,894 downwards.
TCCATCCACACCACTCATACCATAGGGCCTGCCTTTTAACCTTCCACCCACTCTAAGCATGCAGTAATTTCTGAGTGCTTAGTAGGATGAACCCTTGAATCTCTGCTTCCAACTAAAGTCATCTACTCTAGAGCTATGCCTGCACATGTCCTGTCAGAAGGAACTACTGACAGATGGAATCTTGTATCTCTCTCATTTTTCTTTTTGCTGTTAGGCACTGAAACCTTTACATAAAGAACTGCATGTTCACAATAATAACAGGCCTGCAACTCCTCAATTTCCCTGTTGAAATTCAGGCTTCTGCTCCTCCAGGACTAGGAATTCTACAGAATCATCCCGGATTGCACAAATGCAGGGTGCAGGCCTGCCAATGTATTAATCACATTATACATTCATTTATTCAAAATCATACAATAATTAAACCTCAAGATCAAACTTACTTCAGTAGGGTTTTCCATAACCCTCATCCAGGTTTGACTTTATTTCTTTGAAAGAAAAGTAACTTGTACTTCATAAATTCAAAGAATAAGTCACAAACAGAAATCTTTAATAGTGCAAAGTTAAAGGTGATGCATGAGTTTTATTTAAACATTTATGATTAAATCTATGAACTTAGAAATTTTTTGAACAAAATAGTCCTATAAGAGCAAACATTAACTTTCTTTTTTTCCAAAATCTGACATAGATTTTGATAGTTAAGATTTTCAGTCAACTTGTCTGGGCCAGGATTCTCATTAGTTAGGCATTTGAGATATAGTTATCCCCATAATGAGATGGAATACAATGTAATGAACTCTATGATGATTGGCTTTGAACAGCCAATCAATTGAAAGGATGTTTCTTCAGGGGTGTGGTCTGTTTCCAATATATTAGACACTCACAGATAGCTTGTTTGTTTTCTTCTGGGTCTGGATCCTGTATCTGGTCCATCTTCTGACTTCCAGTTCTTCAGACCTGAGCCAGTGCCCTGCTTTATTACCTGCTGATCCTGGGAATCATCGGCACCCTGCCTGACTTTCGTACCTGCCAGTCTACCATAACTCTCTGCCTGCCCGACCTGCCTGCCTACCGATCTTAGATCTGACCTTGTCTTGTGACGTTCCCAACTCTGCAATTGCAAGCCATTTCCTCAATGCAAGCATCTCTTTATATATAGATGCTTTTTATATAGATCTTTACAAACAGAAATCTTTACATATAAAGAAATGCTTACTTCAAGGAAATGGCTCACAGTTGTAGAGTTGGCAAAGTCACCTGACCAAGGCAGATTCCAGATCAGTAGGCAGGAGGGTCCAGTAGGCAGACTGGCTTTTTAAACAGGCAGGTACAGCAATTAGTTCCGATGGCTCCCAGAACTAGCAGGTAATAAAGCAGGTCACTGGAGCTCTGATACCATAGTGGTTATGAGTCAGGCTGCTAATCTCAAGGCCAGCAGTTAAAAACTACCAGAGGTTCCGCAGGAGAAAGATGAGATTTTCTGCTCTTTTAAAGCTTTACAGCTTCAGAAACCCTATATAGGGACTCTATAAGTCGGGACTGACTCCATAGCACGTACCCACCACCATACATATATATATACACATATATAAATTTCACTGGTCTTGTTTTTCTGGAAAACACTGCCTAAAACATACAAGCTCAGAGCTGAATACAATTATAGAAGGATAAAGAATGGTGGGAGTTTCATAATCTATTTTGTCTGAAAACAAAAATAGAACTAAAGAAACTTATTCAAAAATTCTAACTTTTTTGGTATTTATGTGATAAATGATTAAAACATGAAGGGAATCTCCAAGTACTGATTCCTACCTTACTGATTTAAAACAAATTATGGGATATTTCAGGTAGTAACAAAAGAAAATATGGCAAACTCAACTACATCAAAGAAACTATAGAGATGTGGATTAGAGATCATGGCTGGCCAGGAGACCAGTCAGGCCTTTTAGAAATAACTTGTAGATTCAAAGACTGTGGCTGAAATGCTGGAAAGTCAAGCACTGCCCAGTGACATGCCACTTTGGTAAGAAAAAAAAAAATTTTAATTCAAAATTATAAATAAAAATGAATTTCCATCACTATGACTAGAAAGGGAGCACAATGACTCTCTAACTTAAGCACTAGACTGCTAACCATAAGGTCAGTGATTGGAGCCCACCAGACACTCTGCAGGAGAAAGATGAGACTTTCTGCTCCCACAAAGATTTATAGCCTTGGAAACATTACAGAGCTCTGTGAGTTGGAGATTTGAGGTCACTTAACAACAATATTTATGAAAGGATCTACTACTAACTTACATAGCTTGGCAGTTGGAGCCTCCAATAGTGCCATGGACGAAAGTCTTTGCAATCAATGGATTGCTACACACAAGATGCCTTATTAAGACTCTTGCCTGGGTCTCCTTTGTTGTTGTTAAGTGCCATAGAGTCAGTTCTGATTCATTGAAACCCTGTATAAGGTTTTCAGGAATACCTGGTGGGTTTGAATAGCCAATTCTGTAGTTGGAAATCCAGTATTTATCTCACAAGGCCACACCAAGACACTTTGGATGTTTAAAATAATGGCCTCATCAAATCAATGGCTTCCAATAGGGGCCTACTGGGTCAGTTACATTCAAGGCACAGGGGTCAGCTTGGTGGTGTGCCGTGGAGTTGGTTCCAATTCATAGCAGATCCTGTACAGGGTTTCCAAGGTAGTTTCAAACTGCTGATCTTGAGGTTAGCAACTCAATTTGTAACCACTATGCTACCAGAGCAATTTAGGGGTCAGCTTACAGCCCCTCCCCCCCCAAAAAAAAGAGGTGGAAGAAGAATTCACCTGATACATGACTTAAAAGATGTGACTTGTTCTTAAGTGCCATCGAGTCAGTTCTGACGCATAGCGACCCTGTTTAGGGTTTCCTAGGAGCAGCTGGCAAGCTTCAATGGCCAACTTTGCAGTTCAAATGGCTTTAGCAATCTGACACATTAACCCACAGCACCACACCAGAGCTCAATTAAAAGTTTATGTTTGTGAATTGATAGCAGTATGTATATGGTCATATCTCTCTATGAAAAAACTTAAAGAGACGATAATGCCAGCGCTGGTAAGAGCGGAAATGATTCTGCCAGCATTACATTTATTCACATATTCTGATAACTTGCAGATTTAAAAGACTTGAAAATACAGAAGAAAAAAAAAGTTTCAACAGTGAAATTTAAGGTTTTAGAAATTAGGTTATGGAAAGTAAAATGAAGAAATGCCACTTTCCCCAGCGTAGTTTCTGGAAAAGCAAGAACATTGCACTCATTTTCAATGTTTAATGCTGCATACAGTGTCCTTGAAATTCACTCTGGCAACGACTTCTTAGGTTAGCAGTAACAATGTTAGAAACTGATTATGCTCCTTTTCCAGCTTCAGGGTAAAAGGGCAGGAGAGTCCTGAAGATAGATGGCTCCTAAGGAGCTGCAAGTCTTCTTTGTGTTCACCAATTCTCTCCAGAGCCACAGTGTTTGAAAATAATGTGCTGTTCAGTATCTTATACAAAAGTTGAGGGGAAATTGTTGTAATTCTTCTTGCTACAAGGGTGGAAATGGTTTCTTTCACAAAGAGCTCAATCTCCATTATTAAGGATTATGGTTTAGAATTTTTTAAGCAGTTATCTTTCTTGATGGTAAATTGGTAGGTAGTTCTGCCCGTTATGGTTATCCTTTGGAGAAAGAATCACATTTTGGTCTCTGCTTGTTTATATTTTATCATTTTTAAGAAGTATAAATCTACTCAGTTTAGGAGTATGTACATATTTATGTTACTGATATTTTCTATCAGTACCCCCTTTTCCAGCTTCAGGTTAAAAGGGCAGGATCATCCTAATAATACATAGCTGTTGTTGTCAGGAAAGGTAGCTACACCAAGAGAAAGAGACAGAGTTCTTGCCTTACAGAGGGAGAAAACTGAGTGCTTCAGGCAGGAGGCACTCTTATGGAGTGGATGCCTCCAGGGGAAACAGAGTTCCTGACACAGAGGAACTAGAGCTGGTTGTATAAGCTAATTTACTGAATGATGTTACACAGAGACATGAGCCACATCAGTTTTCTTAGTTTGTTTGACCCTGAGATATAAGCCAATAGAGAGATAAACTTGGAGGAGAAGGGCTGCCTCGATGAACTTCAAGGGACCACAGTGAGTCCTTCTAAGCCCTGTTCAGATCAGCAGTACTGCCCAGATGACCTATAAACTTCTAACAAAATTAATTGCTAATTGCTGTATTCCTCTGAGGCATATGCCTGAGTATGTGCATTTTAATTCTGAGGGGTAAATGTAGAAACAAATAACTGACTCTGACTCAAGTCAATATGTTACAAATATGGTGGTGGTAGTTATGTGATCTGGAGTCGGTTCTGACTCATAGTGACCCTGCACAGGGTTTCCAAGGCTGTAAATCTTTACAGGAGCAGAAAGCCTCATCTTTCTCCCATGGAACAGCTGGTAGTTTTGAACTGCTGACCCTGAGGTTAGCAGCCTGATTCATAACCACTACACTACCAGAGCTCCTTATGTTACAAATATATATGTATTAATTACAAATTACATGTGTTTCACAGCAATAATATGTAATATGTAAAAACAGAACATGGTGAAGGATGACAGGAAATAATATACATTAAATAATTTAATAAAAAAGCAAAAGTATATTTTTTTTCCAGGAGAACATGATACGTCCCTTATATTTGTCCCTATGGAAGCATCTGTTTTTGCTTTCTGATCATGATGGTTATTTTAATGTCAACTTGGTTAGACTATAATTCACAGTTGTTTCTTTAAAGATTCCTGTAGATTCTGTTGCGGCATATTTTCTTGTAAATAATGTTACTAGTACACATAAAATAAGGATATAGCTATGTTTATATGGGTATAGAGATACATTTGTTGTTGCTAAATGCTGATGAGTTGGTCCCGAATCAAGGGGACCCTGTATAGGATTTCCAAAGAGTGAATGGTGAGTTTGAATCACTGATCTTGAGGTTCAAAATACCTTGCAGTCCAATGCTTTATCTCACAGTGTGGCAGCAGGAATCTATAGATATTTGTATAACTCTCCATATATAAATTGTGATATATATGTATATAACTATATACAGAGAGAGAGTGGAAGTACTTTGCACTAAAACTATTCAAGAGAATCCTGACTAAAATACTGAGATTTCATATCGCTAATAACATTTTCTTATCTCTTTCTTATCTCTGTAGGTAGTGGTAGTTCAAAGACAGAATTCCAATCATCCAAGCATGAGACTGGGTTGAATTCTTAACGAATGTACCTCATGCATTAATCACCTATTTGTCAGTAGAAGCTTGCATGTTGCTTTAATGCTGAACAAGTTTAATTGTTGCTTTTAGAGTTAGGCAGTCTACACAGAAAGACTTGGTGATTCAATTCTGAAAATTAGGCAATGAAAATCATTTGAGTTTCAGAAGTCTTATTCTGAAACTGATTATGGAGATGGCGTAAAAACGGGCAAAGTTTCGCTTCCCTGTGCACGGGATAGTCATGAGTTTGGGGACCAATTTGATGACAGCTAACTACAGAACACCACCTCCTATCTAAACTGTACGTCTTATAAGAGTGGGATCTGCGTCCATTTTCTTTACTACTCTAATCAATGCTTAGAAAAGCAGTCATTTAATTATTGTTGTTGCTTTTGTTAAGTGCTGTTGAGTAGGTTCTGACACACAGTGACCCTGTACAGGGTTTCTGAAGAGTGGCTGGTAAGTTTGAACTGTTCAAACCAACGTTGTGGTAGAGTGCTTATCCTACAGCACCACATCAGCACTGCAGTCATTCAATAGTACATAGCAAAATACAGTAATTTACTCTTTTTTTTAAAAAAAAATGTTATATTGTGAATTATGCGATAGTTAACATGGGAGAACATTAGCTTTACATTCATCCTATTGTATATCATTACATTGCCATGGTTATAATCCCCTCCATGCATCATCAACCAACCAAATGGTACACCCCACAAGCCTGCCCCCTGGTCATCAGCACACAGCCACTTTCTCTCCCTGGGTTTAGAGTTCCCAGCTGCTCCATTTCTCCATGTCATCATCTCTGCCTTCATCTCTGGCATCACTGTATCTCTAGGTAGAGTCTCACACTCCACTCTTCTCCCTTGATGGTCCCAGGGTCCTTTGCTCCTGGACTGCAAAGTCAATCACTCCCCTCCTTTTGCTACAAAATGTCTACCTTTACATTTCCAACCCTCACAGTCAGTCCTGATACTAATTATTCATTAATGTACCACAAGAATACTATCCACATCTCATTTCATCAGTCCTGTCCAGACAGATTGGATACTACTCAGTGGAGATTCTCTGGTTGTTGTCTGTTCTTGTTGGTTCTCAGTTCACAGAACTCCCTTTAGGATGTTTTATAGCTCAGAGTTGGCTTTGGAAAAATCCCTTAGCTTTTGTTTATCCTGGAATGTTTTGATTACACTGTCGTGTTTGATTGATAGCTTTGCTGGATAAAGGATTCATAGTTGACAGTTTTTTTTCTTTCAGAGTTTTATATATGTCTCCCCATTCATTGCCTTCTTGCCTGTATGGTTTCTGCTGAGAGATCCAAGCTTAATCTGACTTGCTTTCCTTTTTATGTAATACTTATCTTCTTCTTAGTTGCTTTCAGGATTGTCTCCTTATCTTTGATTTTGGAGAGATTAATTGTGATATGATATGTGATTTTCTTTTGGGGTCTATCCTTCCTGGGGTTTCTTGAGCTTCTTGAATGTTTATCTTTTCATTTTCAGGATGTTAGAGAAATTTTTCTTCCAGCAGTTCTTCAATTATTTCCTCTGTGGACTTGTATAGTCTTCCTGTTCCGGCATGCTGATAATTCTTAAGTTATTTCTCTTCATGTTGTCCAACATGAATCTTAGATTTTTATCCTTTTTTTCTGTTTTCTCTTCTATATTAGTGGTATTCAGAGATTTGTCTTCCAGCTCATTAGTTCTGGATTTCATCTCTTCTATTCTACTCCTTTGCCCTTTCAGTGTATTGTCTACTTCTGATATTCTATTATTGATCCTTTGGACCTCTTTCTGTAGGTTTTGACTTGTTTCCAATGCTGGATCTATCTTATTTGATTGTTCCTATAGCATTTTCCTGACTTCTTCCTTATTTTTCCCAATTCCATTGTAAAGTGTTTTGAAACATTTTATAATCATTTTTCTGAATTCCTTCTCAGGCATTTCCAAGGCCTTCCCTTCTTCCAGAATGCAGTCTAGGTCTACCTGTTTGTCATTTGTCTCAGACGTTTTATCTTGTTTCTGGACATGTGCTGATATGGTCCTCTGCTTTTGCTTCTTGGACATGTTTAGTGTTTATCTGTGGCCTAAATACTTGACTGTGTGTTTTGGTATTTTTATGCTTTCTGATTGCCTCTAGGTAGATGTGAGCAGGATGTGGGCTTCCATATTCACTCTTATGAGTGCTTGACTCAGAGTAACTTTCACAGGTATTGTCTGCCTCCCTGGTGTATGGCAGTTGGTATTGGTTCTTTCCTGGATTTTGGTGTTTTATAAAGTGTGGTTGTAGCTGGACAATATAGCAGCAGTTGCTGTTTGTTCTTGGTAATATAGGGAGAAAAAGAGTCCCCTAAACGTATAAATGGGAATAAAAAACAGCAAAACAACAACAACAACAACAAAAAAAAAAACCCAATAAAAAAACAACAACTGTAGTCTATAATTGCAGAAAAGGAAGAGGAAGGGTAAAAGGAGAAAAAAAAAAATCTGTAGCCTAAAATGAGTATGATTTTAATGTCCTCTTTCAGCTTCTTGCCTTCAAGGTCCCCTGATAAATGCCACTGTTTCAAGATGCCACTGTTGGTTGTTTTGCTGTACCTCAGGATTTAATTTTCAGGCTGTTTTGTTTTTAAACTCTCTCTCCCTCTCCACACCCCTTGTTCTGTCCTTTTCCCTATTAGTAAACAGTTCAGGGCTAACTGTGGCTGTTTTGAGATAATTGTAGCTTTAAATGCTTAGAGTATCTGTGTGCATGCATAGCTGAATAACCAACCAGTAGTGCAGGTGGGGGATATCCACTCACTCAGACACCCCCTCTAGTCACCAAAATGGAAGTGTGCAAACAGTGGTGGGGTGGAGGGGACAATGAACAGATACCAAAACAATACAAAAAATATATATTAGAACAAAGCAAACCCAATAAAATGTATCATCCACCTTTGCTCCGGGGTTCCCACAGCTTTATTCCTTGATGGGTCTGATCCCCCACTAGTTCTTGACCTTTGTTCTGGCCCAAGTTGTCTGGTCCAGGCAGCTGAGCCAGTCAGATTCTAAAGTCAGATATTTCTTATTTCCGCTAGCTATAAGCCTTCAAACTTTTTAAATATTCCTACCTATGTGGTTCAGAGTTTTGCAGCTCTGCTGAATCTGCTTTGCCTGGTATTCTGTGGTATTGCTGGTGGAGAACTTCACTGCACCTCTACCCTATCTTTCATCAAGCCCTGCCCCCCAGTAATTTACTCTTTATTATAATTGGTTTTCTTTTGTTATTTTCAAAATGCTTAATAATGCTTCAGATTCCATGAATATATAC
>NW_006408523.1:35702556-35703195 GCF_000296735.1 Chrysochloris asiatica | reverse complement strand
TGATTAACATTCAAAAGAGTGTGTGGAGTATCTAAGTATCTAAGTAGTTCAACTTTTTCCCCCCCAGAAAATCCTGTATTAAATAATTTTTTCTTTGTTCATATTGACTTTCAATTCCCAAAATAATGCAACTTAAACATTTCTTACATAGCATATTATACTTTAGGATGAAAATATTTTAAAATTTCCATTATAATATTTTCTGACAATCTGGTTTTTAACCAAGTATCATTATGTTTTACAGAAAAATACTGTATAAATATATATATATATAATCCATTGCTAGGATGTGTATTCCAAATCATAGATCATAGTAGAACTACCCCATATCATATACAAGACTGTAAAAGTTTTTAAATTCCAACTGACACATCTTTCTACAGCAGAGGATATACTGATCTTTAGATTAGCAGACCAGCACTTTAACTACTGCACCACTAGAGCCCCTTAAATAACATGTTGTGAAGTATATTTATAATGTGGAACCAAATAAAGTAATTTTTGTGGGGATTCACAAATGATAGGAAGAAAACTCTATGAATACTATATATTTCGCCAGATGGAACACATAGAAATCAAATAGACTACATCTGTGGAAAGAGAAGATGGAAAAGCTCCATATCATCAGTGAAGACAAGG
>NW_006408523.1:35693404-35700498 GCF_000296735.1 Chrysochloris asiatica | reverse complement strand
CCCAGGATCGAACATTGTTTTGTTCTGCTGTGCATGGGGTCTCTATGAGTCGGTTCCAACTCTATGGCACCTGACAACAACAACAACAACTATATATTTATTTAATTGTTCTGGTTCTCTCTTCTCACCCCAAAGTAGCTTGTACTGCTTTTCCAAAAATGATACTATATATGCTTTATCTCCTTTCTACTTTGAACTACCACAAACATCTATTCTCAGTTTCCATGACCTAATTCCTGAAGAGTATCTGCCTCTGATTGGAACAAGTCTCCTCCCAGCAATTATCTCTGTTACCAATTTCTAAACAGAGATATCTGAACGGAACATCACAATTCTACCTTTTTAAACTGGCAAAGATAAATAAGGAAGTTTTTACTGATTATGCTTATTGTGTCAAATATAAAGTGGGTCGTTGTTGTTTTTGTTAAGTGCTGTTAAGTAGGTTCTGACTCATAGTGACCTGTTATAGGGTTTCCCAAACTTTAATCTTCTGGTGAGCAGAAAGACTCATCCTTCTTCCACGGAGCAGCTGATGAACATCTACCAACCTTGATGTTCAAAGTCCAGTGCTTATCATATAAAGCCACCACACTCCAAATAAGGTGAGAGGTAACAAATAATTTATATAATAATGCAATAATTAAATATGTTTTCATCTAAAATGTATTAATCTTCTTGCAAAATAGCAATAATTACTTTTAAAAATAGTACCAAAGATGAATATTAATCATAATTAAAAGAAATTCTAAATTTTAAATTTTCTTTACAATAAATGTGTCCCATTACTTTAATTATGGAATGTCAAGCAGAAATATAACTGATGATATATAGAATAGCTCTGATAGAAAATATTTGCAAATAAAGTTGCCAATCCTAATTAATTTCAAACGTTAAATTTTTCAATTAGGTAGTAAGAACTGGCAATTTGCTTCCAAAAGATAATAGTCTTGGAAACCCCATAGAATGCTGCTCACCTGTGTGTACATGAGGTCATTATCTAACAGCACTGACTAAACAAGTAACAACAAAGTGACATAAAGAAAAGAGTCTTTCAGTAGCTTTTAAATGGTATACCTTATTAAAAGTAAGGAGCACTGGGAATGTAGTGGTTACTAGTAGGGATGCTCAAACTCCCAATCATTACAGCGGAGAAACATAAGGTTAAGTGTTCCAGGAAAGATTTACAGCCCCAGAAACCCTATACAGAGAGAGTCTCTGTGTTGGAACTGACCCCATGGCACCGCAATACACATTACCAAGTATCAATTGTATTATGGAACAAATGTTGAAGTATAATGTTAGGTAACATCTGGAAACAAACATATGAATATAATTAGTACTTATATAAACAAGGAGCTCTGGTAGCGTAGTGGTTACAGGTAGGGCTGCTAACCACACAAGGTCAGCAGTTCGAAACTACCAGCTGTTTCACGGGAGAAAGATATGGCTTTCTGCTTCCGTAAAGATTTACAGCCTCGGAAACCCTTATACAGGGTCTCTATGAGTAGGAACCGACTCCACAGCACACTACTACCTCCACCACCATATAAACAAGACAATATTTTTAGAAGACAGCATACAACTGAAAATTAAAGCCCCACATTACCTAATGCCTTGATAGCTAGTGAAACACAGAGGCCTCACAAAACCTTCCTTCACTTTTTTTTTTTTTTTTTTTTTTTTTTGGTCTCCTCAGTGCTCTGTGGAGAAAAATAAGTCCCCCTGGATAAAAATCATGTTCAAAACAGCAGGAATAGGTCTTAGTTATCTTAATTTGTTGTTTTTAGGTGTCATCCGATCAGTTCTGACTCATACTGACTTTATGCATAACAGAAAAAAACACTGCCTAGTCCGGTGCTCATGAGGAATCTGTACCTGGACCAAGAGATAGTTGTTCAAACAGAACATAGGAACACTGAATGGTTTAACATTAAGAACGGTGTGCGACAGGGTTGTATTCTTTCACCATATTTATTCAACCTGTATGCTAAACAAATAATCCAAGAAGCTGGTTTATATGAAGTAAAACATGACATCAAGAATGGAGGAAGACATTAACAACCTGCAACATGCATATGATACAACATTGCTTGCTGAAAATGAAAAGGACTTAAAATATTTACTGATGAAGATCAAAGAGCACAGCCTTCAGTTTGGATTACATCTCAATGTAAAGAAAACAAAAATCCTCACCACTAGACCAATAAACAACATTCTTATCAATGGAGAAAAGATTGAACTTGTCAAAGAGTTCGTCTTCTTGGATCAACTATCAACACTCAGGGAACCAGCAGTCAAGAAATCACAAGACGTATTGCATTAGGCAAATCTGCTGCACAAGACCTTTTTAAAGTGTTGAAGAGCAAAGATGTCAGCTTGAGGACGAAGGTGCGCCTGACCCAAGCCATGGTTTTTTCAACAACCTCATATGCATATGAAAACTGGACAGTGAGTAAGGAAGACCGTAGAAGAATTGATGCTTTTGAGTTACAGTGTTGGAGGATAATATTGAAAGTGACATGGGCTGCCAAAAGAACCAACATATCTGTATTAGAAGAAGTGCAGCCAGAGTGCTCCTTTGAGGCCAGGATGGCCAAACTTCATCTCTCATATTTAGGACATATTGTCAGGAGGGACCAGTCTTGGGAGAAGGATATCATGTTTGGTAAGGTGGAGGGTCAGAGAAGACGAGGAAGACCCCCAGCGAGATGGATTGGCAAAGTGGCAGCATCAAGAGTGGCAACAATTGTATGGCTGGCCCATAGCCGGGCAGTGTTTCATTCTGTTGTGCGTAGGGTTGTTATGAGTGGATACCAACTCCAAGGCAACTAACGACAATAACAAAAGTCCTGTGCCAACCTCACTATCTTGTTACGCTTGAGCCCATTACTGCTGTCACTGTGACAATCCATCTCATTCGGGGTCTTCCTCTTTCTTTGTTGACCTCCACTTTACCAACCATGACAGGGACTGGTACTTCCTGAAAACATGTCTTAAGCAAGCTTAAATTGCTTGCCTGCCCATAGAATTATAGCAACAAGTTAGTTACACCCTGTTGAAGGAACCAGTGGGCACTTCACCCTCTTGGCTCTACCAAAGCATGTCTCCTATAGCCTGTGGTTGTTTCCTCTTCTCTTCATTGCAACTCCCATAGGGCCTAGTGTGGCTGTGTAGCTGGTGTAGCTGTTGATATCTGTTTCCCCAGGGTATTCACCTATTACACTGATATCCCTTAGTCTCTCCAGTGTGAAATGGGTTGTGTTCAGCCATTATCATAACCCCTAAGGTGAGAGTCTCTCTCTCACCAATGGGGTGAAAGGAGGCATTTATAATAAAAATAACAACAAAAAACAATAACAGTGAATTGTTTAAGCAAATATACTTAATTTTTATTTAATATCATTTAATATTGGCTTTATTACATTTTTTTTATTTTTTACACATTTTATTGTGGAAGATATTACTAATTTTTTTTTATTGTTTTACAACTATCAGGACAGTTACAGAGATTGTCTTTCAATCATTTAGCCTTGTGCGTTCTTTCTCTCATCAACACAAACAAATGTGGAATTAAGACTTCAGATTTTCTTTCTGGGCCCTTTGCAATGATGCTGCTTCTTTTCTCTCTCAAATAGCATTTATCAGAACTTAACAATGTGCTCAAGAGATTGGTTTAGAAAACAGATTATAGCAACCTTAAGGTACTGCAAGGTTAAGTGATTTGACCTAGGTCATAGGAAAGATAAACGACAACACTAGGTGTAGGTTCTTGCTAATGAAAAGAGCTTGTTTAAAATCTGAACTTCAGTGTTGATTTTTAAGCCAAGGCTTTTGCTTTTGGATACTTTTGCAATGGGATACTAAATCAGTAATCATTCAAAATTTAAATTCTCATCAATTCAATTATGTTGTATCATTTCTTCAAATTTCCCAACAAATATATTTATTTCGTAGTAAGTTAATGGAGTAAAGTTGATGTTGGACATTCTGTGAGAAATAATTATTTGGGAGCCGCAGTAAGTTAAACACCTAACTGAAGAGTAGAAACTTAAAATTTGGTAAAGAAACAATGTTCAATGTTCTAGCTATAAAGTGACTATTAAAATATACTCACTTAGTAGTCAAGTCTCTCGGTGGTGCAAACAGTTTGCTAATTTGACAGAAAGGACAAGAACATGTTGCATAAGAAGGGACAGCTGCTCCTTGGAAAACCTATTCAGGGTTTCTGTGACTCAGAACCAACTTGATGTCCTTAACAACAACAATTACAGGAATAAGCAAGAGAGTATAGGAAACTAAATCAGCTTTGACTTCAATCTGCAGTCTCTACAGATATTTATGGGTTTGATAGAAAAAAACAGTAAAATTCAATTTGAAATTACTTCAACACACTTTAGGGAGAAAAATGTCACCATTGTAACAGGGGGTAAAAGTACTGCCGCTCTGCTCATTGGAAACCCAAACAGGGTCTCTATAAGTGGGAACAGCTTTGACAACACTTAACAAAACAGCAATGGAAGAAATACTGAATGGTACAGGATGCATCAAAAGAAGATAGAAGGAATACACAGAATCACTGTGCCATAAAGAATCGATCGATGTTCAATCATATCAAGAAGTGCCTTGTAGTTAAGAACTGATGGTATTGAAGAAGTCCAAGCTACACTGAAGGTATTGAATTAAAACAAGTCTCTATAAATTGACAAATACAAATTGATATGTTTCAACAAACTGATGCAGCACTGGAGGCCCTGAGTCATCTATGCCAAGAAATTGTAAGACAGCTCCCTGGCCAACCAATAGGAAGATATCCAGATTTGTACCCAACCCATAGAAAGGTGAAATACGGGAATGCAGAAATCATTAAATAATATCATTTGCAAGTAAACTTTTACTGAAGACAATTCAAAAAGGTTGCACCAATACATAGACATGGAATTGCCAGAATTTCAAGCCAGATTCAAAAGACGACATGACACTAGGTCTATCATCATTGCTTGCATCAGATGAATCGTGACTGAAAGCAGAGATTATTAAAAAGATTTATTTACTATGCAAAAGCATTTGACTCTATGGGCCATAACAAACTATGGAAGATGATGAGAGAAATGGGACCACCAGAAAACTTAATTGTGCTCATGAGGAACCTGTACATAGACCAAGAAGCTGTTGTTCAAACATAACAAGGAAATACTGAATGGCTTAAAATCTAGAAAGGTGTGATCCAGGGATGTATCCTTGTACCATACATAGTCAATTTGTATGCTTAACAAATAATTTGAGAAACTGGATTTTATAAAGAAAAATGTGACATCAGGATTGGAGAAAGACTCATTAACAACTTATGACATGCAAATAACCCAACTTAGCTTGCTAGAAGCAAAATGAACTTGAAATACTGACTGATGAACAAAGATTACATTCTTCAGTAAGGATTGTACATAAATGTAAAGAAAATGAAAATCCTCACTACTGGAACAATAAATAAATCATTATAAACAGAAAAATATCAAAATTGTTAAAGACTTCATTTTGCTTGGATCCACAATCAACACTCATGGATGCAGCAGTCAAGAAATGAAAGGACATAGAACATGGAGCAAATCTGCTGCAAAAGAGCTCTTAAAAGTGTTAAGGAGCAAAGAAATCACTTTGAGGACTAAGGTATGCTATTATGTTTACAATTGTTTCATAAGCCTGTGAAATCAGGACAATGAATAAGGAAGAACAGAGAAGAAACAATGCATTTGAATTATCGTATTGGAGAAGAATATTGAAAGTAAAATGGACTGTCAGAAAAACAAACAAATCTGTTTTGGAAGAGGTAAAGCCAGAATGCTTCTTAGAAGTGAGGATGGGGAGACTTTGTCTCTCATATTTTGTACATGTTAGGAAGGATTAGTCTCTGGCGAAGGACATTATGCCTAGCAAAACGGAGGGCCAGTCAAAAAGGAGAATACCCCCAATTAGATGGATTGCCACAGTGATAGCAACAACACATATTGTAATTGTGAGGATAATGCATAGTGTTACCATGAGTCAGAATTGACTCGAAGGCACCTAACAACAACAAGGCAGATGTGTTTGTCATATAATGCAATTTGTTCAAAACATACACAAAGTACATGACTGGGAAATGGAGTTATTAACTGCTATTTTCTCTCAGGGAAAATACAATAAAAAACAAAAACTTTTAATTTTGTAATTAAAATTTTAAAAATTATTATTTTTTTAATTGTAACAAAAAAATAAAGTACATATAAAGTGATGATTATGGCATTTTTTGTGTGCTGTCAAGTCAGTTCTGACTTATAGGAACCCTGTATAGGTTTCCAAGGCTGTAAATCTTTACATGATCAGAAAGTCTCATCTTTCTCCAGAGATGTGGCTTGTAGATTTGAACTACTGACCTTGCGGTTAGTAGCCGAACTATGCTAGCAGTGCTCCTTATAAGTATACAGGATTTATTCAAGCGATTATTCTGTATCCATGCAAGACAATATTGTCTAAAAAACAAATGTCTTTTTGCAGGTCAGTTACAATTTCAAAGGAGAGAAGTTAAAACAGTGTAGAAAGTTACCTATTAGCTAGTCTTGCTGTTATGTGCCATCGAGTCAGTTCAGATTCATAGCAACCCTGTACAGGGTTTCCTAGTAGTGGCTAGTAGAGTTGAACCGCTGACCTTGTAATTAGTTGTCCAGTGCTTAACCTAAACTGCCACACCCTATTATAAATATTATTGATTAAAATAACACCCTATTTCCTGAGATCAACTGACATCAGTCAATGTGCAAAGGTCAACTACAAAATGTGACTTACCTGACAATCTGGGCAAGGCTCCTTATCCAATTCAGGTCAAGGATAGTTACTGGGCAGGGCTTCTAGTCAATCTGGATAAGGCTTAACCCCAGTAAAGCTCAAACCAGAACCAAAAGTTTAAATTACTTCTTATACTAGTGTGTTTCTACAATATGCACTAATGTATGGGAAAACTGAAATATGTTTTAGTAAAGTTAATGCTGTTGTTGTTGACAGGTGCCATCAAGTCAGAACTGACTCATAGCGACCCCATGCACAGCAGAATGAAACAATGT
>NW_006408523.1:35688960-35692079 GCF_000296735.1 Chrysochloris asiatica | reverse complement strand
GTTTATTCCATTAATTCCTGTTGCCTTGTTCTTTGCCAATTCCTTCAATGCACTTTGGACTTCCTCCCTGAGTATCATTGGCTCTTGTTCATATGGGACCTCTTGAAATGGTTGAACATTAACCATTTCCTTTTGGTACAATGACTCTCTGTATTCCTTCCAGCTTTCCTATTAAAGTTAATAGGAAGCATTAAACACCATTAACAATTATCAGTGAACAATATTTATGTCAAAGACATGTGTCTGTAATTAATATGGAGTCCTGGTGTGGCCCTATGGGATAACGCACTAGACCTCAAAGTCAGTTTGAATTGGTCAGCAGTTCAAATTCAATAGTAGCTCCTCAGAAACCCTACACAAGGTCGTTATAGGTCAGAACCAGCTCATCGGCATTTAACAACAAATAATTTATATAGCTTTATAATCAAAATTAAGTTTTTAAGTGCTGTTGAGTTGATTCTGACTTATAGCAACCCTGTAGAGGGTTTCTGAGGAGTGGCTGATAGGTCTGAAGCACCAACCTTGCAGTTAGAAATCCAGTGTTTATCTTACAGACTCTCACTAGGATTCCAAAGTTATAGATGCTATTTATTTATACTATTTCTTTATATTTATGATTAGCACTTAATGAGAATATATCCACAAAATCTCAGTAAGTTCAAAATTCATCAAAGAAGTACATATAATCATTATAATAGTTGTCTATTTTAAAATTTGATGAAAAGCCCAGCAATTTTCAGTCACATATCTATAAAATGTTGTATAAGAAATACACATAATTTTAATGGGAAGTTAAAAGGACTCTTTCTTTTAAACCCCTTTCTGTGACATGCAAAGTAATGGTTTATGGATGAATCAGATATTCTCACAAAGAATTCATAAACAAGAAGAGTAGTAAAACATACACATATGTAACAGCTGAATAGAAATAGAAATATATCAAAGCTATTTTATGTAGGTTATTAAAAATTGAAAACCTAGAGGAGAGACTCAGTGAGTCTTGAGATAAGCCAGACTTTATTGAAATTGCATAAAAATAAATATAAAGAACAATCTTTCCTGCAGCAATGTGAAAAAAAAAAAAAAAAATTAAGGCTATAAAATAAGTGCGTTTGAATTTGTGTAAACCCAAAACTGTCAGCACAGGAGAAAGATCCTTGTCTCTTCTGAACTTCTGTTCCTGAGGGCAGTAGTCAGTGTGTGACTGGGCATCTCCCTTCCCCCATTTCTGCTCTATTGCTTCTTTATTTAATCTTTTATATGTCAGAAGAGATCAATTCAAGATACATCCTGTAGTAATCCTGTCTCATTGACATAAAGACCATCTATTCCCAAATGGAATTATAACCACATCCATAGTGGTTAGGATTTACAAACCATGTTTTGGGGAGATATAATTCAATCCATAATAGAGATTTAAATGTATTACAAACAAAATACAATAGAAGTTTACAAAGACTCTTAGAATAATAATTCAACAGTGTACTGATCTTCTATATAGTTATGTTAGAAATGATAAACTTTTATTCTTGGCCATGTTAGTAAGATGAAAGAATTTTTAAGTTGTAAATCTAAATATATATGTACGTGTTCAAGATGATCAGTGTTTTCACAATGGAGCTTCTGTACTGACAGAAAAATAAAGAGACAATTAATTTCCTCCAGGTTTATTCAGACCCATGGTGATCCTACTTGTGTCTGGGTAGAACTGTGCTCAACAGCATTTTCAGTGGCTGATTTTTGGAAAGTAAATTACCATGCTTTTCTCTGAGACACCTTGTAGTAGATTTGAACCTCCAACTTTTCAATTAATAGCTGAACTAACTTCTGAATCATTTCACCACCAGGAACTCTGTATTGATAGACAATATAAAGTAGAATAAAGCATTCCTCTAATCTACACTTATGTCCAGGATATTTTTAGTAAAATATTTTCACTTTTTGAGTAATTCAGAAAGCAGATACCCTAACTCACATACTAGGTTAGATGCTTAAGAACAAGGGGAGAGAGTTTTAATAAAAATATCCTAGAAATAAGGGTAAGTTAGAGGAATACTTCATACATTTGTAATGCTGTTAAGTGCCATCAAATCGGTTCTAACACATAGCAGGTGGTGAGTTTGAACCATTGACCTCAAACTGACATTGAAGTTCAGTGCTTATCCTAAAGCACCATATTAGGACCCCATTCTGCATCTTATTGTTGTTAAGTTCCTTCGAGTCAATTTCAACTTATAGCAACCCTGTATAGAGTTTCTAAGAAGTGGCTGGTTAGTGTATGCTTAAATGTGAGGTAATTCAAAATTTATCGACCTGTGAGGCTCAGAGAAGCCTGATTAAAGTTTGATTGATCACGTTAAGTCACTCTGTAATTTATAGGTAATTGTGAACATTTGGTCTTTGCAAACTAAAGTTAAAAAATGTAAGAGGCAACTTAATGATTTTTTTTTTTCACCATAATGCTACTTCTGTGAAGAAATACTCAAGTAAAAGTACAAATATTTTTAGTGCTTAAGTACGTCTTACAACGTGCATAAGACTCTATGCAAATATTTTCTTAAGGTAACTTATGAGTAACTTCAGTGCTTTGCAATATTATTTTTCAATGCTATTGTCAGAAAATATATCTTCCATTTTCTTAGATCAAGAAATGTCACATAAAATTGTATATTACTATGTCCTATATAGGAGTCCTGAGTGGCACTGTGGGTTAATGCGTCAGACTGCAAAGTCATTTGAACTGCAAGGTCAGTGGATCAAGCTCACCCAGCTGCTCCTTGGAAACCCTATACAGCATCTCTATGGGTTGGAATCAACTCAACAGCACTTAGCAACAACAACAACGTGTCCTATATAATTATAAATATACAATTATCAGACTATATATTTAATAATTGAGGCTAGATATAGACTATTACATTAAATATTAAATGAAGATCAAAGAGCACAGTCTTCAGTATGGATTGCATCTCAATGTAAAGAAAACAAAAATTCTGACCACTGGACCAAGAAATAACATTCTTATCAATGGAGAAAACATTGAAGTTGTCAAGGACTTCATTCTTCTTGGATCAACTATCAACACTCATGGAAGCTGCAGTCAAGAAATCAAATGACGT
>NW_006408523.1:35685393-35687432 GCF_000296735.1 Chrysochloris asiatica | reverse complement strand
GAGGAACCTGTACTTAGTCCAAGAGGCTGTCATTCAAAAAGAACAAGAAGATACTGAATGGATTAAAATCAGGAAAAGTTTGTATTATTTCACCTTATTTATTCAATATGTATGCTTAGCAAGTAATCCAAGAAGGTGAGTTACATGAAGAAGAATGTGGTATCAGGATTGGTGGAAGACTCATTAACAACCTGAGATATGCAGATGATACATCCTTGCTTTCTTAAAGGGAAGACTTTAACATACTTACTGATGAAGATTAAAGACCACAGCCTTCAGAATGGGTTGCACTTGTAAAAATAATGTAGAGACAGGAATAGAAAACAAGAATCCTCACTATTGGATTAATAAATAACATCATAATAAATGGAGAAAAGATTGATGTTGTCAAAGACTTCATCTTGCTTGAATCCATTATCAACACTAATGGAAGGAATACTCATGAATTCCAATGATTTATTACATTAGACAAATCTGTTGCACAAGACCTCTTTAAAGTGTTGAAGATCAAAGGTGTCAGTTTGAGGACTAAGGTGCACCTGACCCAAGTTATGGTATTTTCAATAGCCCCATGTGCATATTATAGTTGGACAATAATAAGGAAGACCATAGATGAATCTACACATTTTAATTATGTTGGAGAGGAATATTGGAAGAACCATGTACTGCCAGAACAAACAATTCTGTCTTAGAATAGTATAGAGAGAATGTTCCTTAGGATGGGGAGACTTCATCTTTCATACTTTGGATAAGTTGTCAGGAAGAATTATTCCCTGGATAACGACATAATGCTTGGGAACGTGAAGTGTCAGCCAAGAGAGGAAGACCCCTGACAAGATGGACTGACACAGTGGTAGCAACAAGGGATTCAAATATAATAACAATTGTGAGGATGGCACGTGATTGAACAGTGTTTACTGCTGTTATGCATAGTATCTCCGAGTCAGACCACTCAGTGGCACTTACCAACAACTAGCAATAACAACAACATCTACAATTAACAATTCATTTGTTTTATGCTGTTGGTCTCAAAAGAACAAAGTGTGTCTAGAAAATATGTATATAAATATGTCTGTTAACACAAATTGTTGCTGTTGTTAAGTGCCAGGGAATAGGTTCAGACACATGGGGACTCTGTGAACAGCTAAACAAAACACTGCCCACTCCTGCATCATCCTCACATTTGCTATGTTTGAGCTCATTGTTGCTGCCACTGTGTTAATCCATCTTGTTTGGAGTTTTCCTCTTGTCCAACGACCCTCCATTTTACCAAGCATGATGTTCTAGAGACTGGTGCCTCCTGATAACATATTCAAATTACCAGAGGCAAGGTCTCACAATCCTGCTTCTAAGAAAAATTTTGGCTGTAAATCTTCCAAAAAAAGATTTGTTTCTTCTTTTGGTGGTGGTGGTGATGGTTATGTGCTGTGGAATAGGTTCTGACTCATAGTGACCCTATACAGGGTTTCTGAGGCTGTTAATCCTCAAGGGAGCAGAAAGCCTCCTCTTTCTCCCACAGAACAGCTGGTAGTTTTGAACTTCTGATCCTGAGGTTAGCAGCCCAATTTGTAACTACTACACTACCAGCAAATAATACAAGAAGCTGGGTTCTATGAAGAAAAATGTGGTGTCAGGATTGGAGGAAGACTCATTAACAACCTGCAATATGCAGATGATACAACCTTGCTTGCTGAAAGTGAAGAGGACTTGAAACATGTACTGATGAAGATCAAAGATCACAGCTTCAGTATGGGTTGCATCTCAATGTCAAGAAAAAAAAATCATCACCACTGGACCAATAAACAATATTCTTATCAACGGATAAAAGATTGAAGTTGTCGAGGACTTCATTCTTCTTGGATCAACTATCAACACTCATGGAAGCAGCAGTCAAGAGATCAGACGATGTATTGCATTGGACAAATATGCTGCACAATAACTTTTAAAGTGTTGAAGAGCAGAGATGTCAGCTTGAGGACTAAGGTGTGCCTGACCCAAGCCGTGGTATTTTCAATAATCTCATATGGATGCGAAAGCTG
>NW_006408523.1:35673779-35684608 GCF_000296735.1 Chrysochloris asiatica | reverse complement strand
GTATCACAGATTGTTAATGAGTCTTTCTGCAATCCTTATGCCAAATTCTTCTTCCTATAATACAGCTCCAGGGATTATTTGCACAGCATAAAAGATACAACCCTGGCATAAACCTTTTCTGATTTGAAAATATTCAGTAGTTTCTTGTTCTGTTTGAATGACTACTTTTTGGTCTACAAACATGTTCCTCATGAGCACAATTAATGTCTGGCATACTCATTTTTCACAATATTATCCATAGTTTGTTATTATCTATGAAGTAAAATGCCTTTTCCTAGTCAGTAAATCCCAAGTAAACATCTTTCTTTCATCTGTTTTCAGCAAAATTCCATCTGATGTCAGAAATAATATCCCTCCTTACATGCCCTCTTCTGAATCTGGCTTGAATTTGGGGCAGCTTCCTGCCCATGTACTACAGCAACCATTTTAAAATTATCTTCAGAAAAATGTTTTTGCAGATGATACCAATGGCATTTTTCAATTAATTTCACATTTCATTGTGTCACCTTGATTTAGAATGGGCCCGAAATGGATTTCTCACCAGGTGGCTGCTTCCAAATTTCTTGAGGTAGATAATGAGAGTATCCAGTGCTGCATTAATTTGTTGAAACATTTAAATTTTTATTCCACCAACTCTTGGAGTCTTGTTTTCAACAATGCCTTCAGTGCAACTTGTATTCCTTCAATACTGTTGGATCTTGAGCCTATGTCACCTCTGAAATACTTGAACATTGAACAGCTCTTTTGGATACAATGATTCTGTATAGTCCTTCCATCTTCTTTTGATTATTTCTGCATAAGTCACTGTTTTGCCTATAGTGTACTTCAGTATTAACAATCCAACACTTGAATTTTTTCTTACGTTCTTTCAACTTAAGAAATGCTGAGTGTGTTCTTTATTTTTGGTTTTCTGACTCCAGGGCTTTGCATATTTCATTATGTTGTTGATGGTGCTGTGAAGTGCTGTTGAGTCGGTTCCGACCCATGGTGACCCTGTATAGGGTTTCCGAGGAGCAGCTGGTGAGCTTGAACTGCTGACCTTGCAGTTCAAACGGCTTTGCAGTCTGGCGCATCAACCCACAGCGCCACACCAGGACTCCTTATTTCATTATAATACTTGACTTTTTGTTTTTGAGCTTCCATTTCAAATTTTCCTTTCAGCTTTTTTACTTCATCAATACTTACAATTGCTTTAGCTTCTGTGAGATATTTTAGCATGTTTCAGACTTTCTTTTGACTCCACTTTGATCTTTCCTTTTTGTTTAATATATGGTGTTCTTAATATTATCCTGCAACTCTTCTAGTATTCAGTTAGTAGTGTCTAATGCATCAAATCTGTTCTTGTGACGGTATCTAAATTCAGCTGAGATATATATTTAGGTTATATTTTGTTTTGGGGCATTTGATTGAGTTTTCTTCAGTCTTAGTCTAAACTTGCATATGAGCAGCTACTGGTCTTCTTTTGCCTGATGATATTGTATTTTTTCATTGTCTCTTCCTGCAGACATAATCAATTTGATTCCTGTGTTTTCCATCTGGTGAGGCCATGTGTATAGTCACTACTTATTTTGCTAAAGTAAGTTATTTGCATGAGTCTTTTTTATTGAAATATTCTACCATTTGATCTCCACCATCATTTCTGTCACCAAGGCAGTATTTTCCAGTTGCCATTCCTTTGTCTTTGTTTCCTACTTTCACATTCCAATCACTAATATTTATCAATTCATCTGGGTTGTATATTTCATCAATTTCAAATTGAGTATGTTGGTAGAATTCTTTAATCTCATCATCATTGGCTTTACTGGTTACTGGGTAAATTTGAATAATTATGCTATTATCTGGTCATCCTTGTGTTATTGTTGTTGCTAAGTGCCATCAAGTTGTCTCCAACTCATAGTTACCCTGTTATCCAAGGAGTGGCTGGTAGGTTTGAATTGTCAACCTTGCTGTTAGCAGTAAACATCCTACAAAATCACACCAGGTCTTCCTTGTAAGTGTATAAATATTATCTTATCACACACACACTGCATTGTACTTTAAGATAGATCATGAAATGCTTTTTTAGGTGATGAATGCAATGTCAATGCTCTTTAATTTTCTATTTCTGATTTAATAAACCATATGATTCTCCAATTCAGAATGGTCAATACCTGTCCATTTCAGCTCACTAAAGCCTAGAATGCTGACATTTATGCATTGCATTTAAAATCTTTTTTCCGTCTTTTTAATGTATGGCATTTTAAACATTATCCTGTAACTCTTCTGGTCTTTGGTAATTAGTGGATAATGTTTTGCTATATTCATAATTCATACATTATAGGTTCCATTTACTCATGACTGCTTGCATCTGTTTCTTCTCATTTTGAGTTGTGCTCCATCAACAAATAAAAATACTGGAAGCTTTACTCCATCGACATCATTAATGTCAACTCTATTTTGAGGGGTCATCTCTTCTCAACTCTTATTTTGAGTGCCTTTCAACCGAAGGTTCTCATCTTCAGCTACTGTATCAGACAATGTTCCACTGCTATTCATAAGATTTTCAGTGGCTAAAACTTCGGAAGTGGTCCACTTCTTCTTTCTAGCCTGTCTGAATCTGGTACCTCCAAAGAAACCTGTCCATCATGGGTGACCCTGCTTGGTGGCAAATCTTCTATCATCAGAGCAACACACTAGCCATGGTAGTCAGACACATTGACAGATAAGTGGTGGGTAAAATACAAACATGTACGTATAAATGTATGTAGATATAAACGAA
Organism: Chrysochloris asiatica; assembly: GCF_000296735.1. NCBI lineage: Eukaryota > Metazoa > Chordata > Mammalia > Afrosoricida > Chrysochloridae > Chrysochloris > Chrysochloris asiatica. Next base: position 35,681,850 of record NW_006408523.1, on the reverse strand, counting down.
CTATATATCAAGTTTTTTAGATGACTTTAAGTGTATAAACACAAATGCATATGAATAAATATACTGTAGGTGTATCGTTGTTGTTGTTGTTAAGTGCCGTCGAGTGGATTCCGACCCATAGCAACCCTGTACAGGATTTCCGAGGCTGTAAATCTTTACGGGAGCAGAAAGCCTCATCTTTCTCCCGCGGAGCCGCTGGTAGTTTCGAACTGCTGACCTTAAGGTTTGCAGCCCGATTCGTAACCACTACGTTACCAGAGCTCCTTACTGTAGGTGTATATGAACTACATATCATTTTCTGATTTGGCATTGTGATTCAGCAATCCAAATGGGTCACATGGGACAGAGCACTTAATACATATCTGTTAGATAGTGTAGGGGAGGAGTAACATCTGTGTATTGACTACTGAGGAAGTCGGTTGTTTCTCTAAATATACTTTCTCTATCTATTAATTGTACTCCTTGTATGGTGCTGCATCACAGAGGGAAACACTGTTCAATCATGTGCCATCCTCACAATTGTTATTATGTCTGTAGGTGTTGTTGTCGTTGTTAAGTGCCATTGAGTCACTTCTGACTCATAGTGACCCAGTATAGGGTTTCCAAGAAGCAACTGATGAGTTTGAGCCACCTATCTTGTGGTTCAAGCCCACGTTGCAGTCCTGTACTTATCCTAAAGTGTCACAGGATATACATATATTTGTTGTTATGTGTCGTTGACTTGGTTCTGATGAAGATATCAGATCTGCACCACGTTGCCTTGATTATTGTTGCTTTATAGTACATTTTGGAAATTGGAACTCAGCAGTTTGCTCTTTGTTTTCAACATTGTTCTGACTACTGTGTGTCCCTTGAATGTCCATATAAGTTCAGGACCAACTTGTCAATTTCTAAACAAAACAAAAACAAATAGAGCTAAGATTGTGATAGAAATTGCATTGAATTTGTTGAAGAATTTGTAGCGTATTCTCATCTTGGCAATATCCATGATCATGGATACCTGTCCACTTACTCAACTCTATAATTTCCTTTAACAATATTTTGAGGTTTTAAGCATATAACATTTACTTCTTTTGTAAAATTTATTTCCGAAGTATTTTATTCTTTTGGATATTATTGAAAATGGAATCGTTTTCTTTAATTCATTCTGTCTATTGTTTATTGTTATCCTGCACATTTTGTTTACTTTAATTTATTCTTTGTTAAGCAATATATTGTTATATATTAAAGATAATTAATGTATATCTTGAGTCAGATATAATTTCATAGATCCTGCAATGTGTAGAAATTTAATTCCAAAATAAAACATAAATAAAATAATAAATACAATCAGAAGGCCTTGTTATGAAGAAATTTTAATAAAAATGAAAACTGCACTGGTGAGAAAAGGCCAAAGAAATTTCCCTGAGGAATTTTAATCCATCACTACAATGAACCTGCTCATTGAACAAAGATTGAACACAAATATTTCTGTTAATTTGTAAAACCAAATCCCAGAAATGCCATATGTTTCCATCAGCAGGTAACAACACATTGTTCAGGATAGCTATCTGCTGAAATAAAAGATCTCAAAGATTATGAAGTGAAAATAGCAAGTGTCTATAGTGTGTTATCTTGTATATGTGATTATGTGTGTGCTTGTTGTATTAGTATCAACATTTGGGCAATAATTGGGACATTTGTGATCTTATCTCTTTTTTTCTCCTGATAATTTTAATAGTACAACAAAGTTAATGCAAGACCCAAACTTTATTTAGAAAGCAGGATATTATTTATACATTTATAGTCTAACACACAGTTGAACTGCTGATATAGAACCTGAAAACCCTTTTGCTTTTGCCCTACCACTTCTATTCTCCCATGCAAGTAGTTTCTAGTAGTGGAATTTTGAACCACTTTTGAAAAACATTGGATTATAATAAACACAATCTATATACTATATATTCCACCACATGATAAACTATGAATAACATTGTAAAGAATGGATATTCCAGAAAACTTAATCATTCACATGAGGAACCTGTACATAGAGCAAAAGGCAGTCAGTCAAACAGAATGAGGGGTTACTGAATGGTCTAAAATCAGGAAAGGTATGTGCCATGATTGTATCCTTTCACCAAATTTATTCAATATGTATGATGAGCAAATAATATGAGAAACTGGACTCTATGAGGAAGAATATGGCATCAGGATTAGAGGAAAATTCATTAACAGCCTGTAATATACAGATGATACAAACTTGCTTGCTGAAAGTGAAGAGGATTTAAAATACTTACGAAGATCAAAGACCACAACGTAAAGGAAACATATAATCCCCACAACTGGAACAATATACAGCATTGTGATAATTGGAGAAGTGATTTAAGTTATCAGAAACTTAATTTAGCTTGGACCCCAAATCAACATTCATGGAAGCAGCAGTGAAGAAATCAAATGATATATTGCATTTTGCAAATCTGTTGCACAAATACTTTTAAGTGTTCAAGAGCAAAGATATCAGTTTGAGGACTGAAATGTACTTGGCCCAAAGCCATGGTATTTCAATCACCTCATATGTATGTGAAGCTTGGACAGTGGATAGAATGACCAAGAAGAATTTTAATTATATTGTTAGAGAAGAATATTATAAGTATCGTTGTTGTTATTAAGTGCCATCAAGTCAGTTCTGACACATAACGACCCAGTGAGTGACTCAGTATTGGTTTTCCAGGAGCAACTGTTGAGTTTGAACTGCTGGCCTTGTAGCTCAAACTGACCTTATGGTTCAGTGCATTATCCTGAAACTGCATTGAAAGAAGTGTAGTCAGAATGTTCCTTAGAAGCGAGGATGGCAAGACCTCATCTCTCAGACTTTGTACATGGAGTTTCGAAAGTGAGAAAGAAGCTCACTGAAAACAGAAAGACTACCAGCGAGATAATTGACCTCGTGGTGGCATAATAACAGTTATGAGGATGGTTCAGGACTGGGCAGTGTTTCATTCTGTGGTGCACAGTGTTGTTGTGAGTCAGAACACACAACATACTGTTTATTTAATTCCTTCACATTTTATCTCAGGAAATCTGTATATATAAGTAGTTTTCAATTTTTACAATTGTTTGTTGTATCTGATAGCATAGAAATGTGCCAATAATGTGAAAATAGAAAAGGTGCCTGTCAAATTAAAAACACCTATGTGCAAAGGAATTGATTTAAACTTGTTTAAAAGATAATATATATTTGCAATCACAGATACATTGATGTTAAGAGAAGATGTCAGACTTTTGAATCAGAAACAAAGTAATTGTATCAGCATAATTGTGTTTATTTCTTAAATCCCAAGTCTCACGGGGCAATGTTGACAGCTAGCCAAAGCCAGCATATGTAATAGCTTACAATGTAGGAGAGAAATTTAAGCTTAAAAAAATCCTCTAACGCTGTAACAATCAGAAAAAAATATTGTGCAGAAAGAGACGTTTTTAACCTCTCAGAATCACTAGATGAATAAACAATTCTGAACCTGAATACACAGATTAAGACTTGGTTGAGCATAAGAAGCTTGTGATGGACTTCAACAAAAAAATCACCCCTCAGTTGTAAAATATCTTGACCTCTGAAAATTTTTATATGAATTGGACTGCGAACCACAAGGTCAGCAGTTAGAAACTATTAGCTGTTCCACAGGAAAAACATAAGGCTTTCTGCTCCTGTAAAGATTTACAGCCTTGGATACCCTGTTTAGGGTCACTATGAATCAGAACCGACTCCACGGCACATGACCACCACTGTGTTGCATACTCTGAGTAAAAGAGGATAGAACAAGATCTTTTCAGCTTGTCTTATACAGAACTAAGTTTCTTTTTAATAGGACTCCAAACTTGAAAATAAAGCCAATGAATATTATTTTCTTCAGTCATGTCACTCCAAGATTCTAGGCTTTTTCAAGCCAAAAAAAATTTTTTTTTAATTACCTAAATTATCAAGTCTACCTTAGAAAACCAGTTACATTTCTTGTTTCATTTTTTTCTCTTTTATATCAGATGTGCAATGATTGGAACAGTAATAGAGGATCTATGATCTTAATTTTTGTCACTTTCGTAGCAAGTAGAATGCATGTATGTGCTTTTTGTTTGTTAAGTGCCATCAAGTCAGTTCTGACCCATAGTGACCATATGGTTTCCCAGGAGCATCTGGTGAGCTTGAACCACCAACCTTGCAGTTCAAATGTCTTTGCAGTCTGCCGCATAAACCCACAGTGCCACAGGGAGATATAACCTCATCTGTCAGAGCTGCCAGTTGCATGAACAATCCTAATGATGATTGTAGATGAAAGAGTGTCTAAGGTCTTGAAATCTTAACACACTGAGCCCAAGTATAGGACACCCATGAAGGATTAGAGTGAAACTAATACCAGGTTAAGAGACTGAACATTACTAACACCCCAGAAACTCTTGTGGTGAAGTCCTCTTTTTATTACCATCTTATGAATATTGAAAACATATTTTTTAAAAATAAAATAAAATAGAGACCAACTTTATTTTGTATAAAGAAACAGGTGCTGATAGCTATGGTAGCAACTTAAGTAACAAAGGCCGGTGGGAAAACACAGAACAACCTAAGAGGAGAGGTGGGGTCAAAGAGGAAGCACTTCTGTCTGTCCCTCCAGAGCAACTGTCCATTTCCACCTTGAGACTTTGGGCCCTGATCCCTGCCAGAGAACTATCTAATATCCTAGCATCACTTCCTTATCCACCTCAAGCTACATCCAAGTTCAAGTTTCAAATACCCACCAAGTCTCAAGGAATTTCCATGACCAGGTCAGAAGCCACTCTTTCAGACAATCCAATTATGGACCAGGGCTTCACATGTGTATTCATAAAAATAGAAAGAAATTATATATACACACATATATAGTATATTCTCTTTTATGTCCAACTCTTGCTTTAAAATATACTTAATGATATCTATCCATATATTTGGATTTAAATGTGTACTCCCATGCTAGAAATTATTCAATTATGTGAACATACCATACTTCATCTATGCATCCTACCACTGTTGAGGAGTCTCTATAGGATAAGCACTTGATTGCAAGGTTGGTTTGAACCTCAAGATTGGCGGTTCAAACTCACCAACTGCTCCTTGGAAATCCTATACATGGTCGCTGTGGGTTGGAACCATCTTGACGGCACTTAATAATAAATATTGTATATTTAGTTTCCAGTTGTAAATTATTATCAGTAGTGATCACATGAACATTTTAGTGTGCACATATTTGAAGAACATATTTATGGCTTTATTTAAAAAAATACAGTAAAGGGCAAAACAATTGGGAAACAGGGTATGCATTTATGGCAAACAAATTTACAAAGTGGCTATACCAATTTATACTCTCAATAAACAACAGTCCATAAGAATAATAGTTGCTTTAGCTTCTCATCAACACTTGCTAATTTTTATCATTTTCATTGTAGTCATTCTGGTAGATGTTTAATATTATCACACTGCCTTTCAATTTGCATTATGCTGATGACTAATGATATTGAAAACCTTTCTCTGTATATTGGTCATTTAAATATCCTCTTGTAATGTGATTATTCAAATTTTTGTCCATATTTCTATTAATTTTTATATCTTTCTCCTGTTAATATTTGGAAGTTTACTATAATTCTGAATGATATCCTTTCTGAAATACATATTTAGCATACTCTTTATTCAGTCTGTGTGCTGCTTTTTTGTTTACTATCATAATGACATATTTGGTTGATTCTTATTGTTGTTGTTAAGTAATGACATGTTGGTTCCAATGCATAGCAACCAAGTATAGCGTTTCCAAGGAGAGACTGGTGAGTTTGAACTGCTAGCTTTGTAGTTCAAACTGACTTTGCAATACAGTGCTTTATTCTACAGCACCACACCAGAACTCCTTTTGGATGACAAGAAATACTGTGCTTTCTATATAAACATCATATTTTTACCATTCATGTGCCAGTTTGTTGTACTTTGGTGGCTTGTATGCTGCTGTGATACTGGAAGGTATGATACCAGTATTTTAAATACCAACAGGGGCACCCATAGTAGACAAGTGTCAGTGGAGCGTCCAGACTAAAAATGTGCTAGCAAGGAGAGGCTGACTATGTCTGAAGGATCCCCCTTTGAAAACCTCATGAATAGTAGCACACCACTGTCAGAAAACGAGCCTCACAGCTTGGAAGCCACTCAAAATATGACTGGCAAAGACCTGCCTTCTCAAAGTAAAGTTGACCTTAATTACATGGATGGAGCAAAGCTTTCAAGAACTTCATTGCTGATGTACACAACACAAGATGAGAAGAGTTGAAAACATCTAATAGTAATTGGAACATGGAATGTATGAAATATGAATCTAGGAAAATGATAAGTAATGGAAAATGAATTGGAGCACATATAGATGGTATATGTGATTGTTAGTACCGTTGAGTGTTAACTGCTGTTGAGTCAGTTCTGACTCAGCAGCCTTGTATAGGGTTTCTGAGGAGCAGCTGATGATAACCACCACAAGGTTGGAAGTTCAAACTTACCTTGTGGTCCAGTGCCTATCCTACAATGCCACTTGGTGTAGTGCTGTAGGATAAACACTGAACTGCAAGGTCAGTTTGAACAGCAGGATCCACAGTTCAAACTCACAAGTTGCTCCTTAGAAATCCTATACAGGGTTGCGATGAGACAGAACCTACTCGACAACATTTAACATAGTGCTTGTATTGCTGTAGGATCAGCAATTGACTTTGGAAAGATAGGCAGTTCAAATTCACCAGGTTCTCCTCAGAAAAACTATACAGGATCACTATGACTCAGAACTGACTTGAGTGCATGAAACAAAAAGATAAACAGTTAAATGCTGTTGAGTGGCTTCTGACTCACAGCAACCCTTCACAGGGTTTCTGAGGAGTGCTTCTGAGTTTTGATCCATGACCTTCTAGTTCAAAATGAACTTGTTGTCCAGTGAATATCCTACAGTGCCACACTAGGTCTTATATATATCTATAGCTATAGCTGTCTATATCTATTTATATACAGACATGCATACATAGTCCACAGATATATAAGGGTTTGAAAGAGGATATTTGTACATTAATAACCACAGGGAGGGAGTAGACAACTGATTTTGCATGGAGGGGATTTCAGTCATTGACATGAAAAAAGTGAATGATGATTTTGTCTGTAAACATTCACTCAATTCATAACAAAAAGTTTAAGAACAAAACAAGAGACTATGGAATGTATCAGAGAAACAAAATTTGTTTGGGGTCCATTTGCAAGGTAGTTTTTGGATATAGTATAACCTGATTGTGTTCAGCTCCACAGGGACCTTGAAAAGATCTTTGTTAACTGTTCAAATTCCTTTTAAGCATTTATATGTCTCAACTCTGATTCACATAGGATATTTTTGAGGATGATACTGTTTTGGATAGGAATTACTATGCCATTTTTGTCTTTTACATGTTTGAATTATTATATTTCTTGTCATTTCTTTATCCTTAATCTTTTAACTGCTCTACTGGCTTCCATGGAGTCCTGGTGTGGCTCTGTGGGTTAATGCACCAGACTGCAAAGCCATTTGAACTTCAAGTTCAGTGGTTCAAGCTCACCAGCTGCTCCTCAGAAACCCTATACAGTGTCGTTATGGGTTGGAACCTACTCGACAGCACTTCACAACAACAGCTGGCTTCCATATAAAAGTTTATATAGTACAAAGACAATATATAATAGGACCTCAAGGAGTGTGTTTATATATGTATGTAAACATATATATATGTTGTTGCTAAGTGCCTTTGAATTAGTTCTGACCCATAGCAATCCTGTATAGGGTTTCCTAGGAGCTACTGGTGAGCTTGAACCACTGACCTTGTAGTTCAAGCCAGCTTTTCAGTACAGCACATTAACTCACAGTGCCACACCAGGACTCCATACATGTATACACATGTATCTGTATATGTATGTATATGTTTATATATTCCGCAGACATACAAGAGTGTGAATGAAGACATTGGTACTCGAGTATTTATCTTTTATGCAAACACAACTGTGAATGTGGTGGAACATACAGCAGGC
>NW_006408523.1:35639557-35673679 GCF_000296735.1 Chrysochloris asiatica | reverse complement strand
ATATATAAAGGAGTTCTGGTAGCGTAGTGGTTACGAATCAGGCTGTGAACCACAAGGTCAGCAGCTCCAAACTACCAGCTGTTCCGCGGAAGAAAGATGAGGCTTTCTGCTCTCGTAAAGATTTACAGCCTCGGAAACCGTGTACCGACTCCACGGCACATGACAATATATGTATATAGTATATAGTTATGGTCCAGAGCTGCACTAACAGCAAAAATAGTCATTGCTGTTAAGAGCCATTGAGTCAATTCTGATTCATAGAGAAAGCAGCTGCTAGGTTTGAACTGCTGATTTGCAGTTCAATATGACCTTGTGGTTCAGTGCTTATACTACAACACCACACCAAGACTGGTATGCCCCGCTATCTGAATGTATAGTGCTCCTATGAAACCTTTTATAAGCCGTAATGGCGGAAGGGAAGAATAATTAACATTAATCTGTTAGGAACAACTTTTGAGTATTACCAGATCAAAAACATTACCTATCAAATCATACTTCATAACGCATACAACCTAAAGTAAGCCTCACATGTAGTAAAAGCAGAAATGATAAGGTACATATATAGCCTATATAAAGTGAAAATAATGTATATACAACATAGCTCCTGGGGAGGGAACTCGGTGACACCACTCTTGTATTCAGGGATGCACTGCCACTTTAATTGCTCATTGCAAAACAATTCCTGAGCACTAGCTTTTTATTTCACGTTTTTCATACAAAAATGAAATCAGTGTCAGATTTCTTTTTGCTATAAAAAGTAATAATGTATGTCTTTGCTAAAAGCAAAGTTGCATAAAAGGAATTTGAAAAATAAAGTACACCTGTATATAACCCATTGTTATCAAGGCAATTCTGACTCACATCGAACCTCGAGGACAGAGTAAAATTGTCCCATAAAGTTCCTAAGGCTGTATATTTTTGGAAGTAGATTGCCACATAGCAGCTGGTGTGGCACAGCTGCTGACCGAGCAGCTGGTGGGTTCAAACAACCAAGCTTTTGTTTAACAACCAAGCAGTTAGCCACTGCATCACTAGGGCCTGCTCTAATCTATCGATTTACCTATTATCATCTGTCATTTATATATCTATCTACACCCAAATGTTACACATTATACATTTAGGTACTGTATATCTTGTTTACTCAATCTGTGACTATTACAAAAACATTTTCCAAATATCTATGATTTTCTTTATGTTTTATTTTTCACAATTACATTAACAATCCATTCATTTTTCCTTTCCTTTCCTTTCGTTTCCTTTCCTTTCCTTTCTTTTCTTTTCATCTCTCTCTCTGTTTCATTCTCTCACATTAGATACACTTTGAGAGCATCAGTTGTATTTCTATTTTAAGAGAAGAAAATTATAACTTTGCTGATATTTCTCTATGATTAATTTGTTCTGTTTACCATTGTTCATATTTTTTATTGTTTCCTTCATCCTTATCTCATTCAAATATTTTATGTTCTTTTGTGATTTTTTCATTTAAAACAAAAAACAAAAACTAAATATTTGTTTTTCAGAATTTATTTATTTTTTCTAATATATACATTTAAACTTCTAATTTCTCTTTAGGCACTGTCCAAGTTTTAAAACACAAGATTTGACAGGTCATAACTTTTTTTTTTTTCTCTTTCAAAATATTTTCTAGTTTCCACTCTATATTATATGTATTATGGTTTAATTATAAATTGTCAAACATGATTATTTCTTCCTACATATTAGAACTTGTTGATTGCTGTGATTTAGTATGAAGAAAATGTTGAATGGGTTAATTGGCCAAAGCACATTATTAATGGCATTTTTTTTTTTTTTTTGCTATTGCTGTTATATTTATCATAATATGGAAACTTAAGCTGCAATAATATATAAGTGAATTTATAGAACATATGTTAACTTACTGCACATCTAAAGACTTCTGCGGGTTATGGCAAGATGACAGAGCTAGAAATAATGCTGATTCAGACTTGCAGCTCCACTATTTGAACGTAAAAACTCTAAAGTATCCATGTTGTTAAGTTGTTCTGTCAAGTCATTTCTAACTCACAGTGACTTAAGTAGGGTGTCTAAGGAGCAGCTAGAGGCTTTGAACCACCAACTTTGTGGTTAGCTGTTCAGTGCTGATCATACAACACAATACCATGACTCTCAATTACTCGTGTTGTTATTAAGTGCTGTTCAGTCAGTTCTGACTCTAGCTTCCATGTATAGGGTATTCAAGGAACAGCTGGTTGGTCTGAAGTGCCTACCTTGTGGTTTGAAATACAGTCTGACCCTAGAGAACTAAAACAGGAGTCTGAATACTCATTGTGGTTGTTGGTGTTAATTGTGACTGAGTTTGTTCTGCCTTATAGCTACCTTATATAGTGTTTCCAAGGAGCAGCTGGTTGCCTTGAACTGCTGTTCTTGCGGCTCAACTCTACCTTGTGGTCCAATACTTTATCATGCAGCACCATACCAGGAAAACAGCTAGTTACATATTCATCATTTTTCCTCAGGCCTTTTATTAGTGTGGCACTGTAGGATAAGCACACCACTGCTAACCACATGGTTGACAGTTCAAACCCACCAGTTGCTCCTTGGAAACCCTACAAAGGATCTTAATGAACCAGAACTGACTTGATGTCATTTATCAGTGAGAACCATAATGTGCCACTGTGGAAATTGTGATGGTCTTCTCAATCTAAAGTATCTGGGAAATTAAGTTTTTAAAAATAAAATGACAAAAGAAAAGCAACTTATAAATGAAGATTAAGTGTGTCTACCACAGCTTGAAATAATTGCTGTGTTAATTCTGTATTGTAAATATTTTATTGGAAATTGCTTTTTACACTCAAAATATCATTTAAAAATGTTTTATTTATGTCAAACTATAGCAAAGTTTTAAAATGTTAATAATTTACAATACATTATGAACTGCCAGAACAATTTATTCTAAAGTTGAAAAATTTGGGCTTGGGTTCTAACTCAGCTAATAGATGACTTGGTATGCCAGTATGTTGATTAAAAAAATATTGATCCAGCACTTAACACTAGACAAAACAGTAGATTTTTGGCTTCTTTTTCTATTCAATTATGGTAGTAATTACCTAAAGCTGAGTAGCAGATGCCAGTTTCTGATAGTGCAAGAATACTTTATTTTATCTCACCTCTCATCACTACCTATGCTCTTTCAGCCTGCGTTTAAAATCCTGACAATGTTTTATTTTACCCTAAATATGCATCTGACAGATTGTCATACTGTGGTGGCTTATGAGTTACTGTGATTCTGTAAGTTATGCCACGGATATTTTAAATACCAGCAGGGTCACCCAAGGTGGACAGGTTTCAGATGAGCTTCCAGACGAAGATAGACTAGGAAGAAGGAGAGACAAATTACTTACTAATATTTAGTCACTCAAAATCTTATGAATAGCAGAGAAACACTGTCAGATACAGTGCCGGAAAAATGGTTGGAAGGCACTCAAATTGCATCTGGGGAAGAGCTGCCCCCTTAAAGTAGAGTTTACCTTGATGACATGAATGGAGTAAAGCCTTCGGGACCTTCATTTGCTGATGGAGCACAACTGAAAATGCAGAGAAATAGCTGTAAACATCTACTAATAATCAGAACATGGAATGTATGAAGTATGAATCTAGGAAAATTGGAAGTTGTCAAAAATTAAATGGAACACATAAGCATCAATATCCTAGGCATTTGTGAGCTGAAATGGACTGGTATTGGCCATTTTGAATCTGACAACCACATGGTTTACTATGCTGAGAATGATAAATTGAAGAGAAATGTTGCATTTATTGTCAAAAAAAAATATCAAGATCTCTCATGAGGTACAATGCTGTCTGTGATAGGATAATAGCCATGCACCTACAGAGAAAACCAGTTAATACTATCATTATTCAAATTTACGCCCCAACTACTAAAGCTAGTGAGGATGAAATAGAAGAATTCTACCAACTTCTTCAATCTGAAATTGATCAGACATGCAGTTAAGATATATTGAAAATCACTGACAATTGGAATGCAAAGTTTGGAAACAAAGAGGAAGGGTCAGCAGTTGGACAACATGGCTTTGGTGATAGAAATGATGCTGGAGATCGCTTGATAGAATTCTGCAAAAACCAATGATTTGTTCATTTCAAATACTATTTTTAAACAGCATAAGAGATGACTACACATGCGGACCTTACCAGATGGAATACACAGAAATCAAAATTACTACATCTGTGGAAAGAGAAGGTAGAAAAGCTCTATCGCATCAGCCAAACAAGGCCAGGGGCAGATCATGGAACAGACCATCAATTGCTCATACACAAATTCCCATGGAAGCTGAAGAAAATGAAAACAAGCCCACAGAACCAAAATATGACATTGAATATATGCCAACAGAATTTAGAGATTATCTGAAGAACAGATTTGATATGTTAGTCACTAAAGACCAAAGAACAAAAGAGTTGTGGGATGACATCAAGAACTTCATAAAGGAAGAATGCAAAAATTCATTAAAAATACTAGAAAAAAGGAAAAGATCAAAATGGATGCCAGAGGAGACTCTGAAACTTGCTTTCCAGTGTAGAAATGCTAAAGCAAATGGAAGAAATGAGGAGGTACAGAAGCTGAACAGAAATTTTCAAAGGTTAGTTTGAGAAGATAAAGTCAAATATTATGAAGAAATGTGCAAATATCTGGAGTTAGAAAATAAAATGGGAAGAACACGCTCAGCATTTCAACTGTTGAACTGAAGAAAAAATATAAGCCTTGAGTTGCATTATTGAAGGATTCTCAAGGGAAATTACTGAATGATGCTCAAAGCATCAAAAGAAGATGGATGGAATACACAGAGTCCCTGTACCAAAAGGAAATGGTCAATGTTCAACTGTTTCAAGAGGTAGCATTTGATCAAGAGGCAATGATATTGAAGAAAGAAGGTGCATTGAAGGAATTGGCAAAGAACAAGGCACCAGGAATTGATGGAATAAAAATTTAAATCTTGCAAGAAAGGCACTTATCTATGCCAAGAAATTTGGAAGACAACTATCTGATCAACTAATTGGAAGAGATCCATATTTGTGTCCATTCTAAAGAGAGATGACCCAAAGGAATGTAGAAATTATGGAACAATATGTTTGATATCCCATGCTAATAAAGTTGTACTAAAGGTAATACAGAAACATCTTCAACCATACATTGACAGAGAACTTCCAGAAGTTCAAGCTGGATTCAGAAAAGGACATTGAATGAGGGATATCATTGCTGACATCAGATGGATCTTGGCTGAAAGTAGAGAGTACCAGAAAGACGTTTACCTATGCTTTATTGACAAGGTGAGGGCCTTTGATTGTGTGGATCATGACAAGCTATGGACAGCATTTCAAAGCGTGAGTATTCCAGAACACTTAAGCGAGCTCATGAGGAACCTGTACATGGACCAAGTGACAGTTGTTTGAAAAGAACATGGGAACACTGAATGGTTTAAAATTAGGAAAGGTGTGCAACAGGGTTGTATTCTTTCACCATACTTATTCAACCTGTATAATGAGGAAAGATGATAGCTTAAGGACTAAGGTATGCCTGACCCAAGCTAAGGTGTTTTCAAGAATCTCATATGCATTTGAAAGTTGGACAGTGTATAAGGAAGATTGTAAAATAATTGATGCACTTGAGTTATGGTGTTCGAGGAGAATATTTAAAGTGCCACGGGCTGCCAAAGAACCAATAGATCTGTTTTGGAAGAAGTGCAGCCAGAGTGTTCCTTGGAGGCCAGGATGGCCAGACTTCATCTCTTATACTTTAGACATATTGTAAGGAGGGACAAGCTGCTGAAGAAGGATATCTTGTTTGGCAGGGTGGAGGGTCAGAGAAAAAGAGGAAGACCTCCAGAAAGATGGATTGGCAAAGTGGCAGCATCTATGGGCTCATGCATGGCAACAATTGTGAGGTTAGCTCAGGAAAGGGTAGTGTTTCTATTGTGCATAGGGTCGCTATGAATCGGTATTGACTCGATGGCACCAAACAACTAAAACAACAATGACAACCCTCAATACTACTATATTTTTTATCAAATGTAAATTCTACAAAAATTGTAACATATTTGTATTGCTTTAAATCTTTCTCTTGTTACTATTTAATCAAATAGTAAGAGTTCAGGTAAAGGAAATGTATTAAGTCCTTTTATACTAATTGTTAGTAATTGCTAGCATATGAAATAAAGGAGCTCTGGTAGTGTAGTGGTTACGAATCAGGCTGCAAACCGCAAAGTCAGCAGTTCGAAATTACCAGCTTCTCCACGGGAGAAAGATGAGGCTTTCTGCTCTCATAAAGATTTACAGCCTCAGAAACCCTGTTCAGGGTCGCTATGGGTCAGAACCGACTCAGCGGCACTTAACAACAATAACAACAAAGTATATGAAATAATGTTTAAAACATGATAAAATGCTAAATGAATATGCACCTAATTTAACATAAAAATAATGCTTCATATTTTGTTTATTTTCCCTTTATAAATCAGTGATGGTTCATCATGTAAAAGGTATATAATTCTGTAAAATGGAAGTGCTTTAAGTGTACTTTTATTCTGTTCCTTGAGAATATGTAGAATGAGATTTTGACCAAAATTCAAAATTTATTTCATATGTTTTTATCAACATATGTATCATCTCCAAAATACTATCAAATAAATGAGGAGGGCATAAATCTAGCCTGAGGACCACATAGGCCTGCAAAGCCATTTGGTCTGGCTTGTCAAGGCAACCACAGTCCCAGTCTCTACATTTGGGGTGCGTTAACTAAATTTTTGACCAAATACAGCAGGCTGATTTTTAAGTTGATAATTTCGTATGACCGGTGAGTGATGTTAAAATTTTGGCCGAAAAAAGTTTCCCCACACCTGAAATAAGTTAAACTTGTTTTTGTTTTGTTGTTGTTTTAACCATGTGTTTATTTATGCTACAATTTTATTTTATAGCAGCACACTGATTTGTTCCATAAAACTTAAAAAACAACAGATTCCTGATTTCATACTGATATAACATTGCATTACTTATTAGTTTACCTTGTTTATCTGAATTACTATTAACTAGCTTTTCTCTGGCTTTCACAAAATCACTGTAATAGTAGAGACAGTTCGGATTTGAAAGGTGATATTTTTCATGCTGGTTATTTTTTACATAGGGGAATGAATATATATATATGTGTGCATATACTTGTACTTATAAAATTATTTACAATGAAAGTGCTCTCAATGTATTGTTTATTTTAAATTACTCTTGTAATTATATTTTGCTTCCTTGAGAACATATTGAAAGAGATTTTGATAGATGCTAGTGCTTCAAACTAAGATATGAAAAGTGGCTCTGGGAAACTTTGAGTTTCAGGTCTGGCAAGTTAAAAGCATGGAAGTCGTCATTACTATCCTTACAAAGAAAATGAAACATACCAAAGTAAGAATCTGTGATTCTTCTTTAACACGTCAGATAATTGCGGTCACAGTGAAAACTGCCACTCCAAAATCTGAAGAGAAAGAAATATAAACAATCACATCCAAAGTCAGCTTAGGGTAACAGAAGCCACTGAAAGTTCTCTAAAGTATTAGAGTTGTTGTTGTCATTGTTAGGTGCCATCAAGTTGGTACCGACTTATAGCGACCCTATGAACAGCAGAATGAAACACTGCCTGATAGGGGGCTAATCTCACTACTGTTGCCACGGTTGAGTCCTTCAATGCTGCCACTTGGCCAATCCATATCATTGGGGGTCTTACTCTTTTTCTCTGACTCTCCACTCTACCAAACATGATATCCTTCTTCAGCAACTGTAATCCATACAGAAGGCTGTGCTCTTTGAGCTTCATCAGTAAATGTTTTCAGTCCTCTTCACTTTCAGCAAGCAAGGTTGTATCATCTACATATCGCAGGTTGTTAATGAGTCTTCCTCCAATCCTGATGTCATGCTTTTCCTCATATAACCCAGCCTGTCAGATTATTTGCTTAGCATACAGATTGAATAAGTATGGTGAAAGAATACAACCCTACAGTGCACCTTTCCTAATTTTAAACCATTCAGTGTTCCCATGTTATATTTGAACAACTACCTCTTGGTCCATGTACAGATTCCTCATGAGCACATTTAAGTGTTCCGGAATACTCATACCTCGCAATGTTGTCCAAAGTTTGTCATGATCCACAATCAAAAGCATTTGCATGGTCAATAAAGCACAGGTAAACATCTTTCTGATATTCTCTACTTTTAGCCAAGATCCGTTGGATATCAGCAATGGTATCCCTCATTCCATATCCTCTCCTGAATCCGGTTTGAATCTGTGGAAATTCTCTGTCAATGTATGCTCGCAGCCGCTTCTGTATTACCTTTAGTAAAATGTTACTAAAGATGTAGGAACATTGAAATCCTAATGGAGAAATTGCTGAAGGTGGGGTACAGACTTGCATAAGTGGGAGGAACTCCTAGTGGTCCTTGCCTCTAGATATTTCACAAGGATCCATAAGGAACAGCTGAGAAATAATCTTCTACTTCTACTAGATGTTCTTGTTATGTGCTACTGAGTTGGTTCTCACTCATAGCGACCCTGTATAGGGTTTTCAACAAGTGGCTGGTGGGTTTGAACCACCGAGCTTATGGTTAGCCATTCAGGGATTATCCAACAGTGCCATACCAGGACTCTAATTCCACCAGACTGTGAGGAAAATAGTCATGTGACATACTCCTAATGTGTTCTCAGTCACAAAGGTTTACTTAGCAAAGGAAATCACTTTATCAGAGATTTACACATAAAGGTAGAAAGGAAATTTCCCAGCCCCACCTCCATTAGCCTTATAATTTCAGCCATAGTCCAGAAAACAATGGACATATGTTCACTAAAAGACTAAGAGTTACTCATGGAGTTATGGAATATTTCCCCTTATCCTACAAGTTACCAAATATCAATACAGCTCCAGTCCAAAAACAATGAATTGTAGCTAAATAATTGAACAAGTAAAACTTAATTTAAGTATATTATTAGGAAAACCCAAGTCAGTAGGAAAGACTAAACAAGAAGAACTGAAATAACTCCACACAAATATAACTTTTCTTTCCTTTTTTTTTAACGCACTGCATCACACCAGGACCTAGTTAGAAAACTAAAAGTAAAGAATATGCTCAGCATTTCTCAAGCTGAAAGAAATGAAGAAAAAATTGAAACCTTAAGCTGTAATATTAAAGGAGTATATGAGCAAAAAAATTGAATGATGCCAGGAGTATCAAAAGAAGATAGAGGGAAATTTGTTTTTGTTTTAAAGGAAGGAATACTTCAAAGAGTCACAGTGCCAAAACTAATTGTTCAACATTCATCCATTTCAGGTGGTAGCAGATGATCAAGAACGAAAGCTACAGAAAGAAGACATCCAAGCTTCACTGAAGACTCTGGTAACAAACAAGACTCCAGGAACTAACAGAATACCATTTGAAATATTTTATTGAGTGGGGGCAACACTGATAGTACTCACTCATCTGTGCCAAGACATTTGGAAGACAAGTACCTGCTCAACAAACTGGAAGAGATCCATATGTGTGCCTATTGAGATTAGTGTGATCCAATAATATATTAATTAGCATCATATGCAAGTAAAATTATGTCAAATATTATTCAAAACTAATTGAGTAAGTAAATCAATGGGGAACTGAAAGAAACTCAAAGAAGGGTATCATAACTGATGTCAGATAGATCTTGAATGAAAGCAGAGAATACAAGTCATGTTTTCACATATGATTTTATTGACTAGGCAATTGCATTTGACTATATGGATCATAACAAATTTTGAAATATTGTGAATAATAGGAATTACAGAACATTTATCATATTTTTATGCAAATAATTATACCTTCTACTTTCATTTGCCAACTTCTCCCTTCATCCATGACTCATGTTTGTAAGTGTTCTATGCTAATTTTTTTATAGTTTTGTTAAGTGTTGTTGAGTTGGGTCCTATTCATAGCGACTCTATACAGGTTTTCTGAGGAATGATTGGTGGATTTGAACTTCCGACCTTGTGGTTACCACCCAGTGTTTATTCTACAGTGCCACCTCAGAATTCTTTTTATATATATATGTTGTTGTTGTTGTTGTGTGCCGTGGAGTCGGTTCCGACTCATATCGACCCTGTACAAGGTTTCTGAGACTGTAAATCTTTATGGGAACAGAAAGCCTCATCTTTCTCCCGTGGAACAGCTGGTAGTTTTGAACTGCTGACCTTGCGGTTCACAGCCCGATTCATAACCACTACGCTACCAGAGCTCCTTTTTTTTAATATATAGTGACATGTAAAAAAGATGGCATAGTGCCTCTTTTTTACATGATTGACAAGCAAGTGTAGAAAGCACACTTTATTTGCATAAAACTTTCACAGTCATATTCATGTTGAAACTGTACATAGACAAGAAGTGAACAAAGTGATATTGCATGATTTAAATAAAGAAGAGTGAGAATTAGTTATGTATCTTTTACCATACTCACTCCATCTGTATGGTAAATCAATAACCAGAGAGCCTGGACTCCATGAAGAAGATTCCAGCTTCAGGATTAGAAAATTTATTAACAATTTGTGATGTGCAGATGATTCAATCTTGCTTGCTGAAAGTGAAGAAGACATAAACACTTACTGATGAAGATTAGAGTCTCTAAACTTCTTTATGAATTGCACCTCAACATAAAGGAAATAAAAATCCTCACAACTGGACCAATAAACAATACTGTGTTAGAGAAAATAAAGATGTTGTCAAGGAATTAATTTTATTAGGATCTAAAATCAATTTCTATGAAAATAACAACTAAGAAATCAAATAACCCACTTCATTGGGCAAATCTACTGCAAGGGACCCATAGGAACAAAGATATCACTTGAGGATAATTGTTCTTCTAACAGAAACCATAGTATTTTCAACTTCATTGTATGCAATGAGAAAACTGGAAAATACAGAAAGAAGATGTAAGAAGAATTGATGCATTTGAATTATGGTGTTGGTAATGAATACTGAATACACCATAGATTGCCAGAAGAATTAATAAATCTGTCTTGAAAGAATCACATCCAGAGTACTCCTGGACATGAAGGGTCAAGATTTCATCTCATGTACTTTGTACATGTTATGAGTCCCTGAACAAGGGACATCATGCTTAGTAAATTAAAGGGTCAGGTAAAAACACAAAGACCCTCATCAAGATTAATTGACACAATGACTGAAAAATAAAATGGGCTCAAATATGGCATGGATTGCACATACCTGAAAGTGTTACCTTCCATTGTGCACAGTTGTTGTTGTGTGCTATCGAGTCAATTTAGACTCAAAGCAACCCTGCATATGGTTTCCAAGAGTTGTTGGTGGGTTTAAACTGACAATCTTGCAATACCAGTCCAGTGCTTATCCTATAATCCCACACCAGGGCTCACAGAGTCTCTGTGAATTGAAACTTGACAATACCTAGCAATAATAATAATAATCGAAAATAAAATAAATCTAGTCATTGAGTTTCTTGTTTGTCATTATATTCAGAGTGTATTTCTTTGGTAGGCTATAGAGACCAATATAAGGAATTCAATCAACTGATCTATAATGACATTTGATTTTTGCTTTTTTCATGCTGTCTGCAATGTGAAAGATGAATATATTTATAAAATGAATTCAAGGAAGAATAATACATTATTTCAATAATCCTGGTGATAGATGGTACAGACTTGGAATACAGCAGAAAGGATATTGGCAACTGTCATGAAAGGGAACAAAAGAGGCCAACCAATACTTAGAGTATGGCATAGACAATAATTTGATGCATTTTAATCATGGTGTTGGAGAATAATATTAAAGGTACCATAGACTTCCAGAAGAATAAATAAAGCTATTAGAAGTATAACCAGCATGCTCTTTAGAAACCAAAATGGCCAAATTTCATCTATCATAATTCACACATGCTGTGAATAGGGACAAGTCCCTGGAGAGGACATCATGCTTGTTAAAGTAGAAGGACATTGAAAAAGGATGAGACCCCCAGTGAGAACAATTGGCACAGTAGCAGCAGCATTGGGCTCAAGCATAGCAGCAATTGTGAGGGTAGACTTTTATATTTGAAGAGATCGTTTCTGTTTATTCTATTGTTCATAATAATAATAACTGATGGAAATAAAAACCACATCTATTTAAATGATTATTAAACTCCTCCAGGTGAGCATAGAACTTTTTTTTTTTTTTTTAGAGGAGGTACTATCGATATAGTTTTTGTTAGTGCCATCAAGTTGAATCCTACTCAGAGCGACCCTATATAGCATTTTTGAGGAGCTGCTGGTGAATTTGAACCACTAATCTTGTGGCTCAAACTCACTTTATGGTCTAGTGTTTATCTAACTTCACCAAACCAGTTCAGTTGTTTTTGTTATTGTTAAGTGCCACCGAGTTGGTTCTGACCCACAGCAATCCTTTATAGATTTCCAAGGAATGGCTGGTGAGCTTGAACCACCAACCTTGTGGCTCAAGTCAACATTTCAGTCCAATGCATTAACCTACACCACCACACCAAGACTTCATCACACCAGTAGAAGTCATAAAATTGATTTTTGGGTATCAAGTTGATTTTCAGTTCATAGCAATTCTATATGATGTACTTGATTTGGAAATTTTGCAAATATAAAATTACTCTTATTCAATCATTGGCTAGGTTCCAATATTTTTGAAAAATCTGAAGGCTTAAAAGGACATAGAAAAAATGCAATGTATGCATAAAGGAGAAAAATTAATTATCCAAATCTTAGAAATATGGAAGCATAAAAGAATGATAATAGAGTAGTTTGAAAGAAGACAGCTGGCAACTAATCTAATAACTTGTATTCTGTATAAGAAGGGTCATTACATTTTAAAAAATGAATTCTTACTGAAATGAGAGCTAAAGGAGCTGTATTTAATTATGGCAAGAATGATATAGATTTCATTGAAAGAAACCATTTTCACATTTAGAATAATTACTGGAAAAATAAGTCACTGACACCTTTTTTTTTTTCCTTTGAAGATTTAATATAATACTGATTTTGACTAGATCTTATAACATTCTATCTTCAGAAAAAAATATGGAATTTTAAATCAAATTAAGAATATTCAGTTAAAAATAGTGTGTTAACTCATTTTAATGCTGAAGTTTACATGAAATTGACAGGTATATGTCATAAACAACTCTAATCTCCAAGCTATAGAAATATGATAATAAATTGATTTGTTAGTAAAGTTAACAAGAACATTTTATATGTATGTATATGTATACACACATCTCAATTTCGAAATATAGGTCGACAATATTTTTAGGATATTTTTAGAGATACTGTTTCAAATCTGCAATCTCTTATTTTCAGGAATCCATGTCTTACAAATAAAATCACAGACCTGTTAAAACATCTAAATAGGATATTCATTGCAGGACTTTTTTCAGTGACAAAAGTTTCAAACAAAATGGAAGTTCATCAATAGAAGAACAAAATTAGGTTATAAACTCACCAAAAAATAGAATATTTTTAAAAATACATTTGAAATATATCTAGATAATTTTTTGAAAATTACTGGAAAAAATGAGTTGTAGAAACATAAAGCCATGCTAATTCCATTTTAGTAAAAATAATTCCTTGAGCATACATGTATGTTGTTTGGTGCCATCAGATCTGTTCCCACCCATAGTGACCCTGTATAAGGTTTCCAAGACTAAACATTTACTGGATCAGAAAGCCTCAGAAAATCTTTGCTGATGGGTTTGAATTGCTGACATTGTGATTAGCAGTCCAGTGTTTATTCTTCAAAAATACCAACAATCTCTATGTTTTTGGTTTTTTTTAATGTTTTATTGTGAATTATGTGATAGTTTACATGGAGAACATTAGTTTTACAGTCATCCTATCATATATCGTTACATTGCTATGGTCACAATCCACTCCATGCATCATCAACCAACCAACCAACCAACCAACCAACCAACCAAACAACCAAAGGGTATACACTATAAGCCTGCCCCCTGGTCATCAGCACACAGCCCCTCTCCCTTTCTGTGTCTAAAGACCCCAACTGCTCCATCTCTCCATGTCATTGTCTCTGCCTCCATCTCAGGCATCATTGCTTCTCTGGGTAGGGTCCCACTCACATCTCTTCTCCCTTGATGGTCCGAGGGATCTCTGCTCCTAGGCTGAAAAGTTAATCACTCCCCTCCTTGCTACAAAATGTCTACCTTTACATTTCCAACCCTCACAATCAGTACTGATAACAATTACTCACTATTGTATCACAAGAGTCCCATCCACATTTCATTTCATCAACCCCGCCTAGGCAGATTGTATACTACTCAGTGGAGATTGATTCTACCTTCCTTCACACCCTCTGTATCTAGGATCCTTCTTGAAAGCTTCTAAGCCAGTCACTTCTTGCCTTTGTAGTGTCCCCTCCCCCGATTTTGGGAAGCCAGTGTCCAAGTTGCCCATCCCTGTCTACTCTGTGTATGGAGGGGGTGGGAATGATCCTTGCTGTAAAGATTTGTTTCCTCTTTTGAGCTACTGCAGCCATAGGTGTAGGTCAAGTTCATCAAATTGTATCAGATTACTCTTTTTTCCCTCTTCTTTCTTCTTCTGGTTGAGCCCTGATCATCCAGTCATTGAAGCCAGGTCAAGTGGGTATTATCTGCAAGTGTAGGTGTTCTTGTGCATATGCCCTCTCTTCTTATCAGCTGGACATTTCACTCTCCACTCTAGTCCTCTGTGGCTATGTCACTGACTCTGGGCTCAAGAGTCCCCAGGTCTTGCCATATTGCTGGCTAACCAGGTCTTCACCCGGGTTCACAGAAGTCTATTAAACATTGTAGGGCTTATCTTGCAGTTTCATTGCTGTTTTTCCCTCATTTCTCCAATCAGAGCATGTATTCCCATTGAGTCTTAGTCTTGCAAGGAAGTTTACACTGAGGGGACCCAACCACTTGCCTTGATGTCTCCTGGACAAGCAACTTGCTTGTTCTTGTTGTAACAGTCAGTCTGCCTATGTTGTTTTTTATTTTTCTTGTAGGTCTTTCTTTCAAGAAGTATCTTCTGTTTTTTTAGCCTCTCCAGGCTGGTCTGCTCGTCCTTTCAAGTGGAAATTTCCCATCTCTGGAGATCTGGATGTGGTTCAGGCTTCCACCTATAGTCTTATGCATTGCAGAGGCTCCACAGGAAGCTTCCTTCACTGGGCACGTTGTAGCCCCATTTTAGGTGTTCCAATCAGTTATAGGCAGAAGGCGGACTTACAAGCTTTCTATGGTGATGTTTCTGGCTATTCCTTTCTTCCCCCCTCCAGTGTCTATTTTATAATATAATGCAAGGGAAACCAAGATTCAAAAGACAGCCACCTATGTATTTTTTATAAACACATATTATTATATGGATATGACAAAAATATAGAGATTATTACTTGTCCTTATGGGTTGGTGGAAAGAATAGAGAAGAGCTATGAAGTGAGAAGCCAAGTCTAATTTAAAAATTAATAATAAAATAAAAGACAAATGAATTATGATCACTAAAAAATAGTATACGTTCACCTTGGTACATTTATATAAATGATGAAGCTTCTATGATGCCTGAAAAATAGAGGAAACTATTTTTAATTATCAGTACTGTTGAAATGTTCAGGGGTGTAGCTTCCATAGCGAAATCATATATACACAAGTACGGTACCAGCATCTTTGCTTTTAACTGAAGTCTGTTGACTATAATGTACCATACATTTGCTATTTGTTTCATTTTATTTCACTTTATTGTGTTCCCGTAAGAGAGGTGGTCACAGCAGCTACTCTTTTTTGAGGACTATTTTAAAGATTTACAGTCTCGGAAACCCTGTGTAGGGTCACTATTAGTCGGAACTGACTCCACGGCACATAACAACAACAACAACAACACTCTAATTCCAAGACCTACCAAATAGAACCTTTTTTATTTTAGGGAGAAATTATGGTGGTGAGTTTTGCTGCTTACTGATATATTTATAATTAGAAGTACTCAATGGTTTTGAGCAAGGTTGTATCATCTTGCATATTGCAGGTTGTTAATGAGTCTTCCTCCAATCCTGATGCCACGTTTTACTTCATAGAACCCTGCTTCTCAGATTCTTTGCTCTGCATATAGGTTGAATAAATATGGTGAAAAAATACAACCCTGTTGCACACCTTTCTTAATTTTAAACCATTCAGTGTTCCCATATTCTGTTTGAACAACTACCTCTTGGTCCAGGTACAGATTCCTCATGAGCACAATTAAGTGTTCAGGAATACTCAGACTTTGCAATGTTGTCCATAGCTTGTCATGATCCACACAACTGAAAGCCTTTGTATAGTCAATAAAGCACAGGTAAACATCTTTCTGATATTCTCTGCTTTCAGCCAAGATCCTTTGTACATCAGCAATGATATACCGACTCGATGGCACCTAACAACAACAACAAATTATTTTGAGAATTAAAAACCTGGAAATCTATATTCATAATGATTGTAGTCTGGAAAACACTTCGGGGCAGTTCTGCTCTATCGTGTAATGTTACCATGAGTTGTAATCTACCTGAGGGCATCTAACAACCACTATCCTAATAAGCCATAGCTGCAAAAAGCATTGAGCATTGTAAAACTTATCTTAAAGGATCTCCAATTTCAGTCAGTAAGAAAATCCTCTCCTGAAGCAGGACAAATACAAGCCTTAAATGTGAGAGGAAAACACAGTGTGAAAAAATATAGTTTCATATATGAACAAATTGTCTGACTGAACATGTTCTGCCCAGTAATCAATTTTTAGTTTGTACTTCAATCAAGATGTGACAGACATTACTTGAAGAATTTGAAAACATCTTAATTCACTCAGTGTCCAGAATGCTAAAGAAAGCAGTACGCTCAACACAAATTAATAACAGCTGATAACAGCTACTACTATTCTATTTACACTATATCCGACACCCTGAATAGGGTACACCAGGAAACTGGAAGAAGTAATTCCAGTATAAAGCTGGTGGATTGTATTTTTCAAAATATATATAAGAAAGCAAATCACATACAGTAAGGTTTGTTAAATATGGCACCTAATGGGACTTTAATATAGTTGGTGTATAAGCTTAACCAAAGAACAGAGTTTTGAAAGAAGAATGCTAAAATTCTAGAATAAATTAGCAGAGGACAAAAACAGAATCAGAGTAGGGGGCTTAGAAGAGGATCAATACAATGAAGAAGATGAAGGTAGCAATATAAATTATAACAGAACATGACCAATATAGTAAAGATTGGTTACGAATCGGGCTGCGAACCTTAAGGTCAGCGGTTCAAAACTACCAGCCGCTCCATGGGAGAAAGATGAGACTGTCTACTCCCGTAAAGATTTACACCCTCGGAAACCCTGTACAGGGTCGCTGTGGGTCAGAACTGACTCGACCGCATTAACAACAACAACAACAACTCATTTTTAGAGTGAAAACTCTGGATAGTCTCATATAAATTTAATGCATTGTACATATTTATGTGTTAAATATTATACTATAAAATGTGCAAATAGACATAGCATAAATGCATCCATATTATAAGAACCTGTTGTTGTTAGGTGCCATCGAATCAGTTCTGACCCATAGCAACCTTATGCACAGCAGAGCAAAACACTACCCGATCCTGGGCCAACCTCACTACTGTTGCCACGCTTAAGTCCATTGATGCTGCCACTTGGCCAATCCATCTCAGGGGTCTTATAAGAACCTAAGTGGTGCAAATATCTAATACACTTGACCGTTAACCAAATGATTTGTTTGTTTGTTAAGTGCCGTCGAGTCGGTTCCGACCCATAGCAACCCTGTACAGGGTTTCCGAGGGTGTAAATCCTTACGGAAGTAGAAAGCCTCATCTTTCTCCCGTGGAGCGGCTGGTAGTTTCGAACTGCTGACCTTAAGGTTCGCAGCCCGATTCGTAACCACTACGCTACGAGAGCTCCTTTAACCAAATGATAGGAGCTTCATATCTACTCATAGATTTGGAAGAAAACTTTGGTCATCTAAACCCCACCTAAAAAAACTGAAACCAAAAACAGTCATTGAAAACTCTATGGAGGCTAACTCTGCTTTTACATAAATAGGGTTGCTATTCATCAGATTTGACTTGGCAGCAACTGATCATAAGAATCTTTATTACCCTCAGGACTTCTTAAGTTACATAACATTTTGCAAAAGAATTATTTTCCAAATTTGGCCTGAGAAAGTGTTTTAGATAACATAATTTCTAAGTTCATCTTGAGATGAAATTGACTTTCCTGCCCAAAATCTTAGAACATTTCTGCTTAATACTTCCTTAAACTTCTTCTTCTTCTTCTTCTTTTTTTAAAGAAGTTTTCTATTGCAGAGAAAATGTGTGGACAAGACAATGTTCTACATCCTACTTTGATGAGTTGCATCTGGGATCTTAAAAGCTGTGCCATCTTAGATGCAACTATTGGTCTCTTCATATGAGGAAGAAAGATGAGTGGTGAGAATGGAAGATACTTGGGATAAATTATCCAATGGACTAATGCAAAATGCAAACATCAGTCTCCACAGCTCTGAGATCAGAACTAGATGGTGATCAGCTATCACTAGCGACTGCTCTGAAAGGAATCACAACAGAAGGTCCATGATAGAGTATGAGAAAATTTGGAATAAAACACAAAATTGTGAAAAAAGACCAGGCTAACTGGCCAGAATGACACTGGAGAAACCCAAGACTATGGCCTTTGGTCACCCTTCAGTTATATAAAGGAACTCACCCTCATGGCCCAAATTTCAACCAACCAGTTGATATTTGCATAAATGAATGACAACAACATTAGTAAAGTATGCTCACCATGGAATAGTCAATCATTCAAAATCAAAATGACAACGTTTACCCAAGGACAAAGTTTAGAAGAGATGGGAAGGTGGGTGGAATGGAAATAGGAAACACAGAGAGAAAATGGAATAATTTGTTGCATGGAAGGGATTGAAATCATTGAGATGAAATAAAGTGTGTGATTTGCTGAATTTAAACCTGATAATCTCATCTGTAAACCTTCACTCAGTCCAAAAACCAGTGCAATTTCCATATAATGCATAGCTAATTTATGGAACATTTATCATAATTAATAAAATAAGATTACTGTATTATTCATTAAAGTCTATATAATAATTTCTTTGTTTTATGTAACACCTTTCTTTGTGTTCCAGAATTCCATTGCATTAACTTGCTTAGCTGTGATGTCTTCGTAAACTTCCCTTGTTTTAAGTGACCTTTACAGGGTTGAGAAATATTGGTGAAATATTTTGATCCTAATATTGGGAACTACCTGATGCCTCCTCGTGATTAAATTAGCATTATAGGTTCTGGCGCTTCCCTGACCAGGCAGTGCAGGTATGCGGGCTCTGGAGGAAACGGGGGTGGTATCGCACAGGGGAGGCCTCTGCCTGGTAGACAGACAGCCTTTGGGCAAATATAAAACACTAGGCTTTAACATTATGAGCTTGCTTTTTAAAAAAATCAAACTGCTGAGGAGTTATAAGCATTTTGAGATTCCACCTGCCTGCACTCGGCTCCCACCTCAGGGACTGCCCCGCCCATTGCAGAGCTTGGAGCGCAGGGCTTGAGTGGACCCGTTCAGAGGGTGGATGCTCCCAGAGAGCTAGCAGGGCCAAAGGAACTAGCGGGTCCATCCCGGGGGTGGGGGGTGGGTGGGTGCTCATTGCCACATTGGGCATTGTTGGCGTGAATATAGGGCAAATTGGGGTGCTCACGGCACAGGGAGACAGAGAGAGGCATTGTAGATGTCATCAGGCACAGCCGTGCCATCTGCCTGCAGCCACTACCCCCACCCTCCACTTCTTCGGCCCACCCATCAAGGCGCAGGTCAGCCCAAGCTGAAACGCCCTTGACTAGTTATTTACCACCAATAACAAAGCAGTCCTGCTATGGTTCTGTGGGTTAATGTGCCAGACTGCAAAGCCTTTTGAACTGCAGGGAATGTGATTCGAGGTCACCAGCTGTTCCTTGGAAACCCTATGCCAGGTCGCTGTGGGTCACGATCAACTCCACAGCATATCAACAAGGAGAAGACTTCAGAAGGGACTGAAAGAGAGTTAGAACACTAAAGACTTACTTACATTAAGCTATGCTTTTTTCCTCTCTTTCTTCTGCCCCTCCCCCCCCCTTTTTTTTTCTTTTTTGTGATTAGAGCCTGCCTTATTCAAGAGCACAGGCCAGCCCAAACTGAGACACTCTTGAGTAGCTGTTTACCACCAATAACAAAGCAGTCCTGCTGTGGCTGACTGCAAAGCTGAAAGAGTTAGGACATTAAATACTTACTTATATTAAGCTACGCTTTTTTCCCCTCTTTCTTCTGCCCCTCCCCCCCCCTTTTTTTTCCTTTTCCCCATCGTTTTTTTTTTTTTTTTTTTTTTTTTTTTTTTTTTTTTTTGCTTTGTTTTTCTCTCATTATCACTTTTGTTTTTTATTTTTATTTTGGTTTTGTTTTCTACCCGACTGGTGTTGCTTGGCTGTCACATAGCCTCCCTTCTGCTATCGGAGGACTCCGCTTTTGTTTTGTTTTCTACCCGACTGGTGTTCTTTGGCTGTCACAAAGCCTCCCTTCTGCTATTGGAGGACTCTTTGTCACCCTACATTACACGAAAAGAGTCAGCAACTGCTGCCAAATGGCAAAGCTGCAATAGCACTTTATAAAACACCATAAGCCAGGCAAGAACCAATACCATCTGCCATAAACCAGGGAAACAGGCAACACTTGTAAAAGTTACTCTGAGTTAAGCAACAAGAAGAATGAAAAGGGAAGACCACATCTTGATCACATCTTCCTGGAGGCAATCAGAAAACATAAAAAATTACCAAAACACATACTTAATTAATTATTAGGGCTACAGATAAACATTAAACATGTCCAAGAAGCAAAAGCAGATGACCATATTAGCACATGTCCAGAAAAAATATAAAATATCTGAGACAAATGAACCAGAAGTAGACCTTCTCTCCATGATGAGAGGAGGGCAGGCCTTGGAAATACCTGAGAAAGAATTCAGAGAAATGATTATAAAATTATAAAATTATAAAATTTTTCAAAACACTTTACAATGGTTTTGAAAAAAATAAGGAAGAAGTCAGAAAAGCGCTACAGGAACAATCAAACAAGATAGATACAGCATTGGTAACAATCCAAAACCTACAGAAAGCAGGTGAACACGTAGGAACAGAGATCCAGACAATGAGAATGTCAGGTAGATTACAGGATAAAACAGACTGCACTAAATAGACATAGAAGTCAATGGACCATAAGGCAACCTCAAAGAAAATTAACACTTCACAGCATACCAAGAGAATGAGAATCCAAGAAGAATATGAAAACATTAAAACTATGAGGAAACGCACAAGAAAGAGCAGAAAAAATCATGAATTCAACAGAGAAAGACAAACAAAACAAAGAAGCAGCAACACCACAAAAAAACAAATATAATGACAGCAAATAATCTATCGAAATTACACTGAATGTAAATGGTTTGAATGCACCTGTTAAGAGACGGAGGGTGGCAGAATGGATAAGAAAACAAGATCCTTCAATATGCTATCTGAAAGAGACGCAACTCACACACAGAGACAGAAACAGATTAAAAGTGAAAGGATGGGAAAAAATATACAAAGCTAATTGCAATAAAAAGTGAACAGGAGTGGCAGTGCTAATCTCGGATAAAATAAACTTTAAGGCAAAAGCCAGCATAATAGATAAAGATGGACATTATCTCATGATTAAAGGGACAATTGAACAAATTGAAATAACCATATTATATAGCTATGCTCCCAATGAAAGAGCACCAAAATATATAAAACAAACTCTAATAGATTTGAAGAAAAAAATAGATGAATCCACAATAATAGTTGGTGACTTTAATATACCACTTTCAAAAATGGATAGAACAACCAGAAAGAAACTTGACAAAGACACAGAAGAACCAAACAACACAATCAACCAACTGGAGCAGGACCCTACCCAGAGAAACAGATGCCTGAGATAGAGACAGAGACGATGACGTGGTGTGATGAAGCGGCTGGGAACTTTGGATCCAGAGAGGGAAAGGGACTGTGGGCCGAAAACTGGGGTGGGGAGGTGGGGGTAGGGGGAAGTATAGGGGGTGAGTTTCTAGGATATACCCTTTGGTTGGTTGATGATGCATGGAGGGGATTGGAACCATGGCAATGAAATGATATACTATGGAATGAATGTAAAACTAAAGTTCTCTCATGTAAACTGTCACATAATTCACAATAAAACATTATAAAAAATTAGCACTATACATTTTTAGAATAAAGACTACAAAGTGCCATTTTAAACACATCATGTCAATGATACATATTAGCAATATAATTCATGACCGCTGATGCTGATTTTAATCACCTGGCAGAAGTAATATTCATCAGTTTCTCCATTGTAAAGTTACTCTTCTGTTCCTCCTTCTATATAATACTTTTGGAAGGAAGTCTGTATATGCTATCCAGACTTGAAGAGTGGGGATTTATTTATGCATGCCCTTCTTGAATTGTTCTGAAAATTTCTCCCCTACGTATTAATGCATATAATCATCTATTCATATCTTTAAAGACTAGTAACTATCATGTTATACTTTATTTTTATTTTTTTTGCTCATTTTTTTTCTGTCTTAGACTCCTTCAGTTGACTCCTATATCCATTTGACACACCCACATCGTGTGTTTTTGTGTTTGTTTGATCACATTTTTCTTTGATATTACAAGATTATCTAGTATCATTTACTATGTATTTGTTCTTTCCTGCCTAGAATCAGTGGTTTTTCTTAAGAGCCTTGGTTCTTTTTTCTCAAAATGTACTAAAAACTAAGATTTGGATGACAGGTATGAACATTGCTCAACAGGTTTCTAAGACTTCTGAATGGAAAAATCAAAGGATTTATATATTAGTAAGGATACTAATTTGTTTATATATGTTGTTGTTAGTTTCCATTAAGATGATTATCACTCCTAGCATGTAACAGAGTATATTAAAAAAAAAAAAAAAGTAGTGTTTTCAGCAGTTCAAAACATAGTCTCTGCTCTTCAAAACTTTAAAAAATTCCTGTGCAGCAGATTTGCCCAATGCAATACGTCGTCTGATCTCTTGACTACTGATTCCACGAATGTTGCTAGTCGATCTAAAAAGAATGAACTCCTTGGCAACGTCAATCTTTTCTCCATTGACAAGAATGTTGTTTATTGGTCCAGTTGTGAGGATTTTTGTTTTCCTGACATTGAGATGCAACCCATACCAAAGGCTGTGCTCTTTTATCTTCATCAGTAAATGTTTCAAATTGAAGCTGAAGAAAATGAAAACAAGTCCACAACAGCCAAAATATGACCTTGAATTTATCCCACCTGAATTTAGAGATCATCTGAAGAACAGATTTGATGCATTAAACACTAAAGACCGAAGACCAGAAGACCAGAAGTTGTGGGATGACATCAAGAACATCATACATGAAGAGAGCAAAAAGTCATTAAGAAGACATTAAAGAAGGAAAAGGTCAAAATGGATGTCAGAGAAGACTCTGAAACTTGCTCTCCAGCGTAGAGAAGCTAAAGCAAATGGAAGAATTATTCTGTGAAGATCCATGTATTTTGACAAATTAATCAAACAGGATGGATTCACAAGTTTTTTTTTAAATCTTGTACTTCATCTATACAACCATTCTACTTACGCTGATCCGGCAACCACTGATCTTTGGATCATCTCTAGAATTTTGCCTTTTCCAGAATGTTGTATAATTGAGATCTTAAAATAAGTATTTTCATACTAGCATCTCTGATTTAGTAACATACAATTAAGCTTTATTTTTATCCATGTACTTTTGTGACTTAATAACTACCCTTTTTTATTAGATAATAACATTTTAATTTTTTATTATGAATTGGGCTGCGAACCTCACGGTCAGCAGTTCGAAACTGCCAGCTGTTCTGCAGGAGAAAGATGAGGCTTTCTGCTCCTGTAAAGATTTACAGCCTCGGAAACCCTGTACAGGGTTGCTATGAGTCAGCACCGACTCCACAGCACATAACAACAACAACAACAAAATTTAATTGTATTAATGTTTTTAGTTTTGCTGTTTTTGCTTTGTTTTGAATTTAATCCATTTCCCTATTCAAGAATACTATGGTTACTTTTAGTTTCTGAAAATTATGGTCAAAGATACTATCAATATTCTCATGCACATTTTTCATTTGTGTGTGAGTGTGTTTTCAAGGAAGCTGAGCAGAAATCTAGCAATGTATTTGCTGGATTACATGGAAGGTTATGTTTATCTTTGAAATAAGCTATTTGACTGCCTTCCAAAGTGTCTGTGACTTTGTGAATCCCACCAGCCATGGATGAGAGTTTCTGGTGTTCTGCATCCTCTTCAGAAATTGATATTGTCAGTTTTTAGGTTTTTGTTTTTCTATTGTTATTTTATTTCTGTATAGTTATTCTAATAAACATATGTTGTTTTTAAGTGCAAGAGTCGGTTCCCCATTATTGTGATCATGTGTAGGGTTTTTGAGAAGGACTACTGGGTTTGAACTGCCAATCTTAGATTCGCAATGCAGTGTTTATTATACAGCATCACAATGTTGTTGTTGTTGTTATTGTTAATTGCTGTCAAGTCAATTCCAGCCCATAGAGACACAGGGTTTCCAAGGAGCAGCTGCTGAGCTTGAATCACTAATCTTGCAGTTCAAACAGCTTTGCAGTCTGGCACATTGACCCACAGTGCAACACTGTTATATTGAAATGTTGTTAGTTTGTTTTTTTTAATTTATGAATTACATTGCAAATTTTCTTATATGCATATTTTTCATCTGTATATCACCTTTGGGCTCAAGCATGGTAACAACTGTGAGGTTGGCCCAGGACCAGGCAGTGATTCATTCTGGTGTGCATAGGGCGCTGTGAGTTGGCACCTACCAACAACAATATTACATTTAGTGAAGTGTCTGGTCAGATATCTGGCCCAAATTTTATTTGGGTTATTTTAGTTTACTTCTAAAGAGCCCTGGTGGTGCTGTGGGTTAGGCGTTGGACTGCTGACCACAAGGTCAGTGGTTTAAACCCACCAGCCACTCCACAGGAGAAAGTCACAGATGTCTGCTTCCATAAAGAGTCACAGTCTCAGAAACTATATATGGGGTTACTATGAGTAGAAATAAATTTAATGGCAGTGAGTTAGTTTGTTATGTATTTTGTGTGTAATATTTTTGTCATATATGTGTATTGAAAATATTTTCACTTAGTTTGTCATCAAACTTTTGATTTTCTTAACAGGTTCTTTTATAGACAAGTTTTTATTTTTAATAAAGTCCACTTAAATTTGTTTTTCTTTCACAGATTGTACTTTTCATGCTGTATCTAAAACCTCATTCCTAAGCCCAATGTCACATAGATATTTGTGCTATGTTTTACTCTGGAGATTTTAAAGATGTTTGTTTTAAATTTAGGTTTATGATCCATCTTGAGTTCATTATTGAAAAAGGTGGATGGTATGTACTTATATTCTTTTAAAAAATTATTTTTTAATGTGGACTTATAATTATTCCAATAGTATGTATTGTATAAAATATTCCTTCTCCTCTAAATTGCTTTTAGTACTTTGTAAAATTTGACTACTTAGAGTAATCTATTTTTGGACTCCATTCTTTTCCATTGAACCATGTGTCTATTATCTTGCCAATGCCACATTGTTTTGATTACTGGACCTTATAGAATTCTTGAGTACTGTCAGTCATTCAACTTTGTTTTTCATCATTATTGGATTGACAATACAATACCTTTTCCTATTAACTTTGTTAAATTTATAATCAGTTCATTAGTATATACAAAATCATTTACTATGGCATTGGTAGGAGTTATATTAAATCTATATGTTTGGTTGGGAAGAACTGATATCTAACTCTTAGGCTTTGAAGCAAAACCTGTGAAACTTATCTATGTATCCATAAAGAGAAATTTATAACAAGCAAATGAATCACACAGTTGTAAAGGTGCCCAAGTCCGTGGGCCAGATATTTCAAGACCTGCAGGTCAGACATCAAGCAGGTAGGTCAGGCAGATAATATGGCAGACTACTCATGACTCTCAGGATCAGCAGGCTAAAGAGCAAACCACTGGCTCAAGTCCAAAGCAATGGAGTTCAGATGATTAGCCATTGCAGAATCCAGACCCAGCAGAAAGCAAGCAAGCTTTGCCCAAGTATCCAAAATATTGAAATTAGGCCACACCCCTAAGCAAACATCTTTTCAGTTGATTGACTGTTCACAGTAGAGATCATCATGTGGTTGCTTACATTCATGGGGGTTTACTACATCATAACTGCCAAACAACTGAGAATCCTGGCCCAGTAAAGCTGAAACAAACCTTCCACTATGACATGTGAATAATACTGAGTCATCTAATTCTTGACCATAGAATATTTCACTTGTTTCTTTAGATTTTGTTTGATATTTTTTCAACTGAGTTTGGTAATTTTCTGCATACAGATGCTATTCTTATTTTATTAGATTCAAATTTAAGTATTGCATTTTAGGTACTATTTTTAAAATAATTTTTTTCTCTGTTATTCTCATTTAGAATATTCAAAGCAGAGTTTATACCATCTTAACAATTTCAACATGTGTGAGTCAGTATCACTGACTACATTCTTCGAATGCTGCAACCATTCATTCTTACCATTCTTTTTTAAATTGTTCCTCATGCCTAAACACAATACACCACCTTCTAAGCTTCCTATCTAATATTTTGAGTTGTTGCCAATTTGGTGCCATCTGATGTGGCACTGTAGGTTATTGTGCTGGGCTGCAACATCAGTTTGAACTGCAAGGTTGGTGGCTCAAGCCCACTAGTCGCCTTGGAAAGCTTATAAGGGTTGCTATGAGTCAGAACTGACTCATCGACACTTAACAACAACAACAAGTTAGATCTTGGAATCCTGGTGTGATATTATGGGATAAGGCACTGGACCACAAGCACTTGAAAGCCCTATTGTTGTGGTTGTTGTCAAATGCAGTCAAGTCGGTTTCAACCCATAGCGACCCTGCATAGGATTTCCAAGGAGGGGCTGGTGAGCTTGAACTGCCAACCTTGCGGTTCAAACTGAATTTGAAGTCCAGCACATTAACCAAGAGCACCACACCAGAACTCCTGAAAATGACTAAAAGGCACTTAACAACAACAACAAGTTAGATTTTTAAATTTACAATGCTCAAGGCAGATGTTCTTCACTAGCTAAGATAAATTACTGTATGTTTCTTATAAGACTTCAAGGAATATTTTTTGTTTTGCTCTTTAATATTTAAACATTATCTCAGAGCAGTACTTCCAGTGGTCCATTCTACCTCCATGACTCCAAGCCTGGATTCCATGAGAACTGCCTGTTTCCCCCATTTGATCAGGTTGTTGCTGTTAGGTACTGTTGAGTCGGTTCTGAATCATAGCAATCTTATAAACAGCAAAACAAAACACTGCCTTGTCCTGCACCATCCTACAGTACTTCCTATGAATGAAATAATCATTACAGCCAGTTTTGACCCATCTCATATAGAATCTTCCTTTTCTTCACTGACCCTGTACTCACCAATCATGATGTCATTCTCCAAAGGCAAGACAAAGTCTCACCAGCCTCACTCTTAAGGAGAATTCTGGTTGTACTTCTTCTAGCACAGATTTGTTGGTTCTTTTGGTCGTCAAGATTCATTGCCAACAGCACAATTCTAATGGATCAGTTATCCACTGGTCTTCCTTATTCATTGTCCAGCTACTACATGCATATGAGGCTATTGAAAATACCATAGTTTGTGTCAGCCACACCTAAGTCCTCAAAACAAAACTGAAAAACAAACTGGCTGCCATCTAGTCAATTCTGACACATTTTGACCCTCTATAGAGTTTCTGAACTTGGAAATCTTCATGGGAGCAGAAAGCCTCATCTTACTCTTGCAAAGTGATGTTCTCCTTCAGTTTTAACCTGCTGATCATGTGGTTAGTAGTCCTATGCTTCAAAGTGACATCAGGAAAAAAGCAAGAATTTTCATCAGGATTCTCCGGTGATGGCATCATCCAGTTCTTTTGATTTCATGGCAAAGGGGACAGTTGTTCCCAGAGGCAATTAGCCATACATCCCATTTCTTCCTTTAGTATCCAGTTTGCCTTCTTCTTCATTTGCTCATGGTGAACAGTGATCATTTGTTGTATCTTGGATGATTGCTTGCAAGTGTTAAAAATACCAGCTATTGTGTGACAACTGGAGGTAGAAACAAACTATAGGTCAATTAGCTAGGAAGTCCCAAAAAATCTCAATCAGAAACCTCCAAACTAAGAATCCAGAATAAACCTCATAAGGTATTTCACGGCACATAAACAGCCTTAACAGGTTCTTTTAGTCACTGCTGAATATCTATCTCA
Source organism: Chrysochloris asiatica (assembly GCF_000296735.1). Classification (NCBI taxonomy): domain Eukaryota; kingdom Metazoa; phylum Chordata; class Mammalia; order Afrosoricida; family Chrysochloridae; genus Chrysochloris; species Chrysochloris asiatica. Next base: position 35,645,180 of record NW_006408523.1, on the reverse strand, counting down.
CAATATGTGCCAGTTCAACTTTTTATAGGTATACAGATTATTCCTGTCTGCTCCAACTCATAGCGACCCTATGAACAACAGGATGAAATATTGTCCTTTCCTGGACCATCCTTACAAATCTTATGCTTATTCCCTTTATTGTAGCTTTTATACCAACCTATCACTTTGGGGACTGCCTTCTTTTTTTCTGACCCTCTAATTTACTAAGATTAATGTGCTTTTCTAGGGACAAATCTCTCCTGACACCATGTCCAAAGTACATGAAATCAAATGTAGCCGAAGTTGATTCTAAGGCTATACTTCTTCCAACATAGATGTGTTTGTTACTCTGGCAGTCCATGGTACTTTCAGTAGTTTTCACCAATACTTTAATTCAAATGCATCAATTCTTTTCTGGTCCTCCTTATTTATTGCCCACATTTCATGTACATCTGAGGTGATTGAAAATACACACATGGGAGTTTAGTCTACTAGCAATGCTCACTCTAAAATCAGTTGATTGCTGAAAATTACTTCATAATACTTCTCACTTTATTTCTTAGTTTTCTTTCACATTTACCACAGTAATTGAGTTACCATCTGACATATGTCCCCAAATTTCTTAACTTATATTTTTATGTTGATCCCTTTCAACATTAATTCACATAAAAAAGTTTAAAACACTAAATTCCTAATTTTAGACTGCAATTTAGTATGTTTGCTTCATCATTACCTTTATTCCACAAGTGAAAGGCAGAGAAGCATCTGCTTCTGTAAAAGGTAAATGTTATCACCTCCACCTGGGAACTCATCTTTTCTTATCTCTTGTGAAGACTCGAACAAACACTTCCTCAGTTCATTTTCTGTGAGCATTTCATATTTTGCTTTCACCTTGAACCTGTGAACCTCACTAAATTCTTTCAATCTTAAGTAATCTCTCCTGTAAGATTGAACTCAATCTTTTCTCTTTTCTTGCTAAATTTCTTGGAAGTAGAAATTCTTATAAAAGATTTTTACATAATCCATTCATTTCTTAATCTGAGTAATCTGTTATATTGTATTAACTACCTGTGCTAAACTCATGGGTGAGGTATTATTTCAAACAATGGACATTGTATTATAAATCTACTTCTCAGTTTCTATTTTATGAAATACTCTGTGATTCAGAGAAAATCAGTCTGTTCAGAACCATTTACCTTTGCTGCCACTCTTGCTAATGGCCATAGATAGGATCCCCTTTGGCAACCTGCCATTTTAAAAACTGTTTTTCTCCTAATAATCTCTACCTTGACAGTACTAATACAATTTAATGGATCTGATAGTCATAAATGTGAGAATAATCCCTCTCTTTCCAATTGTAATGTTTAGTTGCAAATTGAGGGTATTTAAAAAGCATTTATTTTCTCTACTGTATTTAAATTATCTTCTTAATGCTATCATTTTTTCCTACAAGATACTTAATAAAGCCTTTTAGTTTTATTCTTTTATATACTCCCTTAATGTATCCCACATACTACACACAAAGCAATCTTCTGATGTTCACATACAACATACTACTGCTTTGCTTAATATTTTTGTTGTTTGTTTTTGTTTTCTCAGTACTTATTTCCTTGTGGATAAATTTCAAACTCCTTATCATGTTTTGTTTTGTTTTTGCCTAAATTCACTTTCCAGATTCATCTCTAGCCATGAGACCTTGGAAAAATAATATATATTCAAAAGCTTGTTTTTCTCATTGCAAAATATGGTTAATAATAGTGCATATATCGAAATGTCTTTGTGTAGAATAAGTATGATATTGCAGAAGATGCTTTTAGTACAATTTCTAGTCATTATTAAGTATTAGATTCATTTAAATTAAACTTCTAAATATACATGAGACTCTTGTTTCCTTCTCCCAACTCTTACTACCATAGATGAATATCTAAATTCTAACAGCAAATTGCTTCTAATTTGCCACATGTAGTCTATTATCGTATTCTCCTATGTTCAATGATAGCTATTAATTGTCAATTTACAGGACTGATTTCTATTCACCCTTTAAATGGTCACTTAAACTGTGCTTATCTCTTTCAATAATGTTAACTGCTTTATTCTTTATAGTATTCATCTTTTTTTTAAATTTCTATCACTATCTCATTTTTTCTCTCTCTCTCTTTGTACGATCTTGCTCTCTTATAAATGTTTGCACTAAACAAACTCAAGAGAAAAGTTTGATGTATAGATTGATATGACAGGCAGTTTCCAGTACTGTGCACAATGCAATCTGCTGCTCGTAACACCTCTGGTTGAATTTTGTTTTTAATTCCAACTATATTCCAAGAAAAAAATAAACAAAAACCACAAAGTAGTCAATGATTAAAAGAAAAAAAGAAAAAAAGAAAGAAAAATGAGTGAATGAAAAAAGGGAAGGCTTATTATAATTGTAGTTTTCTAATTTCCGTAAAAATTTTAAATATTGAAATTAAAATATTGGTTCTTGGTCCTCTCTCTAAGATTTTTCCCTCCAACTATATCAATAAGTTTCAGTAATTTCTAAATATGTAATTAATATTAATGTGTTATGGTCACTACTCCTACCAGCACCACCTGACTCTGCATACACATCCCGCATAGATAGACTTGGAATTTTAAATTAGATGAACACCGATAATGTTCTATACAAAAGAATTTTGCAAATCATTGAATTTACATTTTGTCAATCATTGTTGATACCTGTGTGCAGACAAATATCTAAATGCAATTTACAAGAAAAAAATATTTCTCATCTCAGAGAGGATCTCAATGAAAGAACATGTGTTTTCCACAATATCATGTTGTTGGTGGTGTTAGGTGCCATTGAGTTGGTACTGGCTCATAGTGACCCTATGCACAGCAGAACAAAACACTGCCCAATCCTGAGCAAAGCTCACTACTGTTGCCATGCTTTAATCCATCGATGCTATCACTTGGCTAATCCATCTTGTTGGGGGTCTTCCTCTTTTTCTCTGACCTACCACCTTACTAAACATGATATCCTTCTCCAGTTACTGGTCTCACCTGACAATATGTCCGAAATATGAGAGATGAAGTTTGGCCATCTTGGCCTCCAAGGAGTACTCTGGCTGCACTTCTTCCAAAATGGATCTATTGGTTCTTTTGGCAGCCCAGAGCACTTTCAATATTCTCCACCAACACCATAACTCAAAAGCATCAATTCTTCTATGGTCTTTCTTACTCATGGTCCAGCTTTCACATGCATATGAGGTTATTGAAAATACCATGGCGGCTTGGGTCAGGTGCACCTTAGTCCTCAAACTAACATCTTGCTCTTCAACACTTTAAAAAGGTCTTGTGCAGCAGATTTGCCTAATGCAATACATTGTTTGATTTCTTGACTGCTGCTTCTGTGAGTGTTGATAGTTGATCCAAAAAGAATGAGGTCCTTGACAACGTCAATCTTTTCTCCATTGATAGGAATGTTGTTTATTTGTCCAGTGGTGAAGATTTTTGTTTTCTTTTCATTGAGGTATAATCCATACCAAAGGCTGTGCTCTTTGAGGTTCACCAGTAAATGTTTTCCACAATATCATAGGACCAAATATTTCCTTCTCCACACAGATATCTTGGCTCACAATTACATTATATCAAATGTTTGTAAGCATATGTATACAACCTAAATGAAACTAATTTGATGTTGTTGTGGTTAAGTGCCATTGAGTAGGTTCTGACCCATAATGACCCTGTATATGGTTCCTGAGGAGCAGCTGGTGAGCTTAAACTGCCAAACTTGTGGTTTAAAGTGACTTTGCAGCCCAGTACATTAACCCACAGAGCCACACCAAAACTGCAATGCTAATGTTAGGCAGATAGTTTTAGACTTTAAATTCTGTGAAACTTAACACCTGAATAAAATAGATTGTAAGTACCCATACATTTTTTTAAAAAAAGTTTTAGTGTAATACGGGTGAAAGTTTACAAAGCAGGACACCAATTTTACATTCAGTTATGTAGAGTCTGTGAAATGAAGCAATTCAGACTCATTCTGTTTCATCTCACTGATTACAATCTCCCAGTGTAACATCACTTACCTCATTTCCTCTTTGTTTTCATTCTTCCTTTTTAATAACACTTCTGAAATTTGTTGAGGTATATATGTGGTGGTGGTTATGTGCCATGGAGTTGGTTCCAATTCATTACGACACTATACAGGGTTTCCAAGGCTATAAATCTTCATGGGAGCAGAAAACCTCATCTTTCTCCCATGGAACAACTGATAGTTTTGAACTGCTGATCCTGAGGTTAGCAAACCAATTCTTAACCACTATGCTACCAGAGCTCCTTTGAGGTGTATATTTTGCCCTTTTAATCACACATGGTTGGTTTTTCTAAGATGTGTACCTCACTAGTGTTATGGTTCCTCTTATAGACCTAGGTATTGTTTGTCAAAAAAGTGAGCCACAATAGTGGCTTTAGTTCCAGAGCTGAAGGCCACCTATGGGCTATAGTCTTGGGGACTCCATCAGTCTATCCAACCAGTAAGCCTGATCTCTGTAAGGGTTTTGAGATTTTTTCCCCCCACATTTCTCTCCATTCTATCTGAGAAATTCTTATATGATCCATTTCAGAACTATTGGTATTGATAGCTGGGCACCACTAGTTCTTCTGGTCTCAGGACCATGGAGACTGATGTTCATGTGGTCCATTAGTCTATTGGATAAATTGTGTCAATGTGTTTTCGATTCTTATGACTCTTCTTTACTACGCACAGGCAGATCTATAGCTGCACCAGAAATGGTTGCTAACAAGCTTTCAAGACCCCAGTCACTACTCACAAAATTAGGATAAAGAACAGTGTTTTTATACACTATATTATACTGAATTTCATTGGTGTCCCCCCAAGAGTATGGGGACACTATATTCAGACACAATAACTCATTCCCTCAAATTGTACCAGGTATGTGTTTTGAATTGAATCACAAGCACAAAATAAATGTTGAAGTCCTAATCCCTGTACCTGTAACTGTGACCTTTTTGAGGAAATAGTTTCTTTCTTTGAAGATATTATCAGTTGCTACCTACAGTAGAAAGGAGCTCTGGTAGCATAGTAATTACGAATTGGGCTGCGAACTACAAAACAAGGTCAGCAGTTTGAAACTACCAGTTGCTTTGTGGGAGAAAGATGAGGTTTTCTGCTCCCTTAAAGATTTACAGCCTCGGAAACCCTGTTTATAGTCACTATGGGTTGGAACTGATTTGATGGCACTTAACAACAACAACTTACTGGAGAATGGTGGGTCCTATTCTTTAATCTTCTGGAGGTTGTTGTTGTTAAGTGCCTTTGAGTTGGTTCTGACTCATAGTGACCCTGTATAGGGTTTCTGAGGAAGGGCTAATAAAGTTGAACCACCTACCTTGCAATTCAAACCAACCTTGCAGTCTAATACATTAACCCTAATATGCAGTGCCACATCAGGACTCAATAAAGTGAGAAATCAAACATGAAGCAAGTGTTAGACTATCACGAGATGAACGCGACAAGGAAGTATTTTCTTCCATGGAATAGAGACACAGAGAAATACGCAGGTATCATAAGCCTACTGATACACCGAGCTTTAACTTTACATCTCCAGAACTTGTTGTTGTTGTTAGGTGTCACCGAGTC
>NW_006408523.1:35637782-35638792 GCF_000296735.1 Chrysochloris asiatica | reverse complement strand
TGAAAGAATAAAGAATTTAGAGACCATATATTCCTGTTCTTTAAGGATATTATAATATTTGTGGCATTTTTATGATGGCAGCTCCCAGAAACTAAGACAACATGTAATTTCAGCATAAATACTGTCAAAACTGCTTGTGCTCATTATTTTATAATCCATTACCCACTTCTAAACTATACAGACTAGATTAGAAATGAAAGTTCATGTAATAAGTTGCATTTTCTTCTTTCACTTCTCCATGGTGACAGGAATAAACATGATCCGTTTCATTTCAGCCAATTACAGAAAAGTACTAATAAGACTACCTTCAGAAGAAGTGTTATATTTTTGACCTGTAAAATGTCACAGCCTTATTCTACTGCCCCGGGCACATGGAAAGACTTCTTAGGTTTCAAAAAGTTTAGATAAGCATAAACTCTACAATTTATTCTTCATTGGAAAATTCTAAATTGGAAGTTGAATGCAACAGCTAGAATATTGAGGATGACTAAAGTTGTTGTTGTTAAGTGCCATTGAGTTGGTTCCGATCCATAGTGACCCTGTATAAGGTTTCTGAGGAGCCCCTGGTGAGCTTGAACTGCTGACCTTGCAGTTCAAACAACTTTGCAGTCTGATGCATTAGCCCACAGTGCCACACCAGGAGATATGAAAATCAAAACAACAATCATCTCACACCAGCAATAACAGCAAAGATCAAAAAAAGTAGAGAGACAGAATTTTCTTCACTCAGGATTGCTAAGCAAAGAAGTTTTGTTGCTGTAGGATAATTCACTGGACCTCAAGGAATGGGTTTGTACTTGAGAACTAAGCAGATCAGCAAAATTCTATGAACCTGCGCCTTCATATGGTAATGGCATTATAATGAACAGCAAGACTAACTACCATATATTTTTCTTTTATAAAAGAAAGTATCATTTTTACCCAAAATACTTAGTCACTTTTTATAGTTGAGACAATGACTATTTTCTGTACATTACTAAATTGTTCCTGAAGAGGTTTCCTGTTCTTTA
>NW_006408523.1:35634348-35636483 GCF_000296735.1 Chrysochloris asiatica | reverse complement strand
CCAAACTTTCTCTCATACATCGGACATATTGTCAGGAGGGACCAGTCACTGGAGAAAGATATCATGTTCGGTAAGGTGGAGGGTCAGAGAAAAAGAGGAAGACCCCAAGTGAGATGGATTGGCAAAGTGGCAGCATCAATGGGCTCAAGCATGGCAATAATAGTGAGGTTGGCCCAGGACCGGGCAGTGGTTCATTCTGCTGTGTGTAAGGTTGCTATGAGTCAGTAGCAACTCAATGGAACCTAGCAATAACAACAACAATACTGACTTCTGAAAATCCCAGAAAACTGAAAGGATCAATTTTCCAGCTGATGGTTGACTTTTTAATTTTTTCTTGGTTGGTGATTGAAGATGTTTTCATTTCGTACCATACCATTTACTCTCAGACTCATAGTGATGAATCCATGACTCATCAACAGTTACATTTTTTAATTAAATTTTTACCTTCCTTCAAGTATTAGTACAAACTTTGTTTACAGCTGTCCAAAGGCTTCTGTTCATGCTCTTCCATGAACTGTTTCAGTAGCCATCTCACACAAATGTTTTGAAATGTAATATAACTAATGAGTCCTGGTGTGGCACTGTGGGTTAATGCTCTAGACTATAAAGTCACTTTGAACCACAAGGTCGGCAGTTCATGTTCACCAGCCACTCCTTGGAAACACTATACAGGGTCGTTATGGGTCAGAGCCAACTCGATGGCACTTAACAGCAACAATATAATTAATATTTAAAGCCTAATTCATCTAACACTAGAGTATGTTCAATATGCTCATTTACCACAAAAATTCAAATCTATTGATTTATGAATCACACTGAATATCTGTATTTGAATATGTACATAAATATCTATCATATTACCAAACATCTTCATAACAATTAAAATACATTGGGATGACTATATTGCATACTCATTATATGTTTGAAATTTTATTCTTAGAATAAGTAATAGTCCATATACATTTTAAACTAATGGAAAAGCAGTACAATAGAAAAACATTAATATTGTAGCAGAAGAATGATATCTACTTAAAGATATGTGTTGTTCAAAAAGTCAAGTGTCAATTTTTTTTAGAAATGTTTATTCTTAATACTGTTATTATAATTTATTGTGGAATCAAAAGGGAAAATAACCCCCCAAAAAAGAGCAAATTTACCTTGTGTTTCGATGACTTTGAAAGGACATTTTTTTTTTAAGTTATTGTAGACACAGGAAAGACTTTTAGACTTTTCACTATTAATTCATCACCATGTAGCACCTTTATCCTTTTGCCTTTAAGAACAAAGAACAAAACAAAGCAAAATCTTTAAAAGGAAATCAGTGTTTATGAATCGTAAGTGTAACTTTATTGGTTAAAAAAAGAAAAAGGCATAGCAGGGAGGCATAACGTGGTGCCAATGCAAATATTGATGACCTAGGCATTCTAACCTTAGGTCTTGTGACAACATTATGACCTTGAATTCTGGAAGGTAGCAATATTTGAATTAATTTTGTTATATTTTTTGTAAAATGCAGAAGTCACTGTTAGCCTAAATCATTGAAAGGGTGTCATTGGTGAAAGCATTCATAGGCAATATAAATAATTCCTTAATATGGGGATGGTGAATTTTATTATTCCAAATTATCTGGTTTCTTTCATCACATAGCCATATAGTTTTTGACACAGAAAGATAAAAATATATATAACTTTAAAAAACCTTTAGACCTCACTGGAAATATTTCTGTTCTGTACATTCTAATGACTTTTATCAACATATCAAAAAGTATGTCATTATATAAAATATATAATTTAATAGTATGTTTTTAAAGATATTTGTGCAAAGTCTATAGGTCTATATGGAGGTCATGTCAAGAAAAACTAGCTTCACATTTTGATATTTTTGTTTAGAAAGATTTCTATGATTTTGTAGTAATACATGCTTCATGCCTAGCTCTTCTTTAATGGCTGTGACATGCTGCTCTTGCTTCTGAGTTCAAAGCTTTTACAGTTACAATGAACTCTGCTAACATCCACATCCGGATCATGTCATCCTATCCATATCTTTTCCCATCTTCTATTATCCAAACCAGCAAAAGTACTTTTTGGTAAGAGTTACAGACTACGGCTAGAAGGGGCAGTAGATTATTTACTACA
>NW_006408523.1:35605943-35633311 GCF_000296735.1 Chrysochloris asiatica | reverse complement strand
CTCCTCGGAAATCCTTTACAGGGTTGTTATGAGTCAGAACCAACCTAATGTCACTTAATAACAACAACAAAAACAAATGAAACTAAAACAAGTATATTACTGAGCGAACTTGTCTGTAACTCCCACTTATCACACAGACACGTTTGACCATATTTTTTCTAGAAACAAAGCTGGATATGCATGTATGAACTGGAATCCTAGTAGCAATACTTTTTGATTCAGCCTTATTAACTCTAATTTCATTACTTCCATTAGAAACTCATTCAAAGCACTAAATTTATTTAATCATCTATTTCTTTGTCTCCTAAAAAAAAGATTTTGAAACTTAAATATACTTTTTACTGAGTGGGCAAAAGACATCTAACATAGTAAGTGCTAATTGATTCGGATTTCTAAGCTCTTTAAACCTAATACATGGCTTGAATTTAATATCACTGTTTTTATAATGACTAATATGATTATTATTGATTGTTACAAGTTGATTTTCAGATATTATTATAAATGTATACATATGTATTGCATAATAAGAGATATTAGGAAATTTTTATGGTAATTGATCACTTGACTAATTGTTTGACATAAAATTTTGAAGAAAGTGACCATTAGAAATAAAAATATTTATAGACAATAAAATTAATCAAACATTTATGATAAATTAAGGCAATAAAAAGAACATTGTTTCATTGCTCAATTATTTTAATGACTAATATATATTTCATCATTATAAAGTGAGTACTTTTTATAAATTGGCTGATGTCAGTTTGTTTATTGCATTAGTCATTCATAAATTATTTCTCAGAAAACAAAATAAGAATTCAAATTGTTATAAAAGGTTGATGTATGTCATGTTAATTGACAAAAAAGGGCTTAAAACTTTCAAGCAAAAAATACAGTGTTTATTTCAAAATACGTACAAACATCTCTTTATTTTCAGAAAGGTTGACAATATATTTATTAAGGTCATTCTTATGACACGCAATATAAAACACACTTAATATTCTCGCATATTCTTACTGAAGCCCTAGGTAAATTCCTATGATACAGAAGAAAATTAAATTCAGTAAGATATTGTAACTAGATAATGATTCACATCCAATGATTGGTAACTACAGATATATTTGGGAGATTCATTGACTTCCTGTGATAATATTGTTTATCTTCTCTTCACATTAATTTAAAAAATTGTTTTAAAGTTTTATTAAGCTAAAATTATTAGAGATGGTCTAAGACTGACGCATAGTCAGATGCCATATAACTCCTTCTTACAAAAAAAACCAACCAAACTGGACAAAAAGAGGTGAGTGTAATAAAAATGACAGCTTTGGAACCCTAGTCATCAACAGCAATAATGAAGAATCAGAATGCCTTATAGTAAATTATCGAATGTCTAGTCTAGCCATAGTCTATAGCTCCCAACAAACGGTAATGCGCTGGACTGCAATGTTGGCTTGAATCACAAGGTTGCTGGTTCAAACTCACCAGCTGTTCCTTGGAAACCTTATACAAGGAGCTCTGGTAGTATAGTGGTTACAAGTTGGGCTGCAAACCTCAAGGTCAGCAATTCAAAACTACAAGCCATTCCACAGGAGAAAAATGAGGATTTCTGTTCCTATAAAGATTTATAGCCTCAGAATTCCTATGCAGGGTTGAATGCAGGGTCGCTATGAGTTGGAACCAACTCCACGGCACACCACCACCACTACCATCGTTGTTGTTGTTGTTGTTAAGTGCCATCGAGTCGGTTCCGACCCACAGCGACCCTGTACAGGGTTTCCGAGGCTGTAAATCTTTACGGGAGCAGAAAGCCTCATCTTTCTCCCACGGAACAGCTGGTAGTTTCAAACTGCTGACCTTAAGGTTCGCAGCCCGATTTGTAACCACTACGCTAATAATTTTCTTCAGTAAGTATTTGAGTCATTATTGCTGCTTTTAGATTATGTTATTCCAGTTCCAACTCATAATGAAACCATGCACAACAGAACAAAACATTGCCTGGCCCTGTGCCATCCTACAGTTGTTACACTTGAGCCCATTGCTTATTGCCATGGTGTCAATCCAACTAGTTGGAGGTCTTGCTTTATTTTGCTGACCCTCCACTTCACCAAACATAATGTACTTCTCCAGTGACTGGTCCCTCCTGATAATATGTCAGAAGTATGAGAGATGATGCCTAACCATTCTGGCTTAAAAGGATTACTCTGACTGTACTTCCTCCAACATAGCTTTATTTGTTTTCTGGCAGTCTACTGTACTTTCAATATTCTTCCCCAGCACTACAACTCAAATGCATCAATTCTTCTATGGTCTTCCTTATTCAATGCCCAACTTTCACATGCATGTGAGGCAATTGAAAATACCAGGACTTGGGTTAGATACACCTAATCCTCAAGCTGACATCTTTGCTCTTGAATAGTTCAAAGAGGTCTTGTGAAGCAGATTTCCCCAATTCATTGCATCATTCAATTTTTTGACTGTTGCTCCCATGATTGTTGATTGTGGATCAAAGCAAAATTAAGTTTTTTACAACATCAATCTTTTCTTCATTTATCATGATGTTATTTATTTGTCCACTGGTGATATTTTTGTTTCCTTTACGTAGAGTTGCAATCCATAGTGAAGGCTGTCATCTTTGATCTTCATCAGTGTTTTAAGTCCTCATCACTTTCAGCAGCAAGGTTTTATCATTTGCACATCACAAATTATTAATGAGTCTTATTCCAGTAATTGAACTTGTCAAGGACTTCATTCTTCTTGGATCAACTATCAACACTCATGGAAGCAGGAGTCAAGAAATAAATGACGTATTACAATAGGCAAACCTGTTGCACAAGACCTTTTTAAAGTGTTGAAGAGCAAAGATGTCAGCTTGAGGACGAAGGTGTGCCTGACCCAAGCCATGGTATTTTCAATAACCTCATATGCATGTGAAAGCTGGACAGTGAATAAGGAAGACCATAGAAGAATTGATGCTTTTGAGTTATGGTGTTGCAGGAAATTATTGAAAGTGCTATGGGCTGCCAAAAGTGCTCCTTAGAGGCCAGGATGGCCAAACTTCATCTCTCATATTTCGGACATGTTATCAGGAGGGAACAGTTGCTGGAGAAAGATATCATGTTTGGTAGGGTGGAGGGTCAGAGAAAAAGACGAACTCCCCTAGCGAAATGTATTGGTAAAGTGGCATCATCAATGGGCTCAAGCATGGCAATGATGGTGTGGTTGGCCCAGGATTGGACAGTGTTTCATTCTGCTGTGCATAAGGTCACTATGGGTTGGCACTGACTCAATGGCACCTAACAACAACAACAATAACAACAACAACAACATTCCAGTCCTGATGCTACATTCTTCTTCATATAATCCAGTTTCTCAGATTACTTGCTCAACATACAGACTGAGAAAGTATGGTGAAAGACTACATCCTTGGTACACACTCTTCCTGATTTAAAAACTTTGTGTATCTCCTTGTTCTGTTCAAATGACTGTCTATTGTTCTATGTACAAGTTCTTTATAAATTCGATCTAGTGTTTTGAAATAGCCATTCTTCACATGTTATCCGTATCTTGCCATTATCCACACAGTCAAAAGCCTTTGCATAGTCAATAAGTCACACGTAAACATTTTTCTGGTATTCTGTTCTTTCAGTCAAGATCCATCAGGTGTCAGGCATGATATACCTAGTTCTATGTCCTCTTATGAATCCAACTTGAGTTTATGGCAGTGCCTTACTATTACAGCCATTTTTAAATTGTCTTAAGCAAAATTTTACTTGCATGTGATATTAAGGATACTATTCAATGATTTCTGCATTCCACTGAGTCATCACTCTTTGGATTGGACACACATATGGACTCATCCAATCAGTTGAGTAGGTAGTTATCTTCTTGTTAGAGATGAGTGAGAACCTCCAGTTCCAGTTTATTGAAAGATTTCAATTGTATTCTCTCAATTCTTGGAGACTTGTTATTTGGCAATAACTTCAGTGCAGCCTGGAATCCTGCCTTCAGTATCATTGGCTCCTAATCATATGCTATCACTACAGAATGCCCACTTTGTCAACATCAGTAATAGTCAAAATTGTAGGCACTAATCTTGTTAGCCAGATACCTAATTGCAGTTATGGATTGGAAAAATACTGTGTGCTCAAGGATACAGATTACATAGTACAAATGTAGACTTTTCTTTCTTGTCTGCAGTGTTTCTTGTAGAAATTCCACCCACAAACTTACATGAGGTGAATTAAATAACCTCACTTCTAATGAGGGGACATATTTTGTGCTTAAAAAAATAAAATGCAACAAAGAGTTTGTGCCAATGGACTCATTGACCCTTTCCATCAACGATAAGTAGCCAGCTTGAAAATATGTTAATGTAGACTGATGAATGTTCTGGCATGCCTCCCCTCCAGCTGGAGCCATGCTATGAGTTTGGGATGCTGTCCTACAGGATCAGAATATCTTTTTAAATAAAGAGATAATATATGATATGGTCTTTTCCATAGTCCATTAAATGTCAATTAAAACACCAAAATCCAATTTAAGAAGAATATCTAAGACCAAAATTGACATAATCTACCAGATAGTTAATGGCTGCTGAGTTGCTGCCACCTTTCTTTTTTCTTTACAATGTTGTGCATTGTATATTTATTGTTGGCTTCACATTATGAATCATTTATACTACATTTCATGTCTAGATGGATTTTGACACAAATAGTGCAGAATAATCTCTAAGGAATGGTATGTTGAGTGTACTTTCTTCTTTTGAAGCATAGCTCCAATTTTTGGTTACATCATATTATTTCAGATATTGTACTTTTGACATTTAATTAGGAAGGTATACTTATATACAGACATTGCTAACAAATGTTTGTACTGTGGTGGACAGTTTCTCTAGTAACTATTCTATTTTATCCCTAGTGTTTCGCTCTGTATTTTAATGCTGGACATGCTAACAATTCCAATTCCAATACTGCTTTGGTAGTAAGATTCTGGTGTGTTTTAGGTTCAGTCAATGAAATATATTCATAAGGGTTTAGAAAGCAGAGATGACACAGAGACATTTTGGTGGTTTTTCCAATATCATTAATGGGCATCCCGATGTCCCTAAAAGAATTTCTTTAATGCTAAAAGACTGGATTGTCTAATTGGTGCCAACACCAGTTATAGTTAGAGATCACAGATTTACATTACTAGCTTCTCTTTTTGATGCTTGCATACTCCAGCAGCTTCCTTCTCTTATAGTTCTTTGTGTGCATATCAAACACTGACTGCCACATTATAAAAAACAGAAAAGCATCTTTTGGGTAAAACTCTGTGGAATGGCTCAGAGAAGCATTCCTAACTTCACAACTCCCCATATGTTTTATTCAATCACCCTAAATATTCTATCATTTTATTCTACCCTTCTTCTGCTTGTAAAAAATATAAATATAAATATTTTGCAAAAGTCATCAAATTGCTCTTCCCCAAAATATCAGAAATAAAAAAAAATTGGTCTAAAATGGAAAGTCAAGACAAGGAAAAGAATCTTGTAAATTACTATGTATCTCAAAGAAAAATTCTAGTGCTCTTAAAATTGAGAATAAGGTATTGTTGAAAAGATATGAAGTTATTTTATCCAAGCATGCTTTATGCTTATTAGAATCCTCTATAGGAATGATGTTTCAGAAGAAAGGTGGCAAATATGTGACAAATAAATAAAAGAGAAGTTGAAATTTTGTGTGATGTTGTATGATAAGCACTGGGCTGCTAATTGAAAGGTCAGAGGTTCAAACTCACCAGCCCCAGCTTCTCTTGAGAAACCCTGTATAAGGTTGCCATGAGTCAGTACAGACTTAATGACAACACAGAAGAACTCAGAGTGAAAGAGTGAGAATAATCCTGTTCTATGTTTGTAATTTCAAATTTATTTAGTCTTTTAGTAAGTTAAGCTATATAATTTATGCCACATATACTACAAGTTGGTATAATTGGGAGCACACTGGTTTACTTCATAAAAAACAATAGTAAGTCCCCAGTTTAAAACTTTTAGTGATGTGACTACTGCAGTGAAGAAGAAACTCACCTTTTTCCTAGTACTATCAGAATTATGCGCTGTGAGTGAACTTATCTCTCTATATTTATGCATTTCTTATCCCAAGACAATTCTATCTCATAAAATCACTTCTCATTACAAAGATATATATATATATATAGGTTCTTAAATTGTTTATCTTGTCCAAAGTTGTAAAATATGTTTTCTCGCACTTTGAATGCAGCATTCAGTGTAATAGGGTTGATTATATGAGATAACATAACAGGCTTTCAAATAGTATAATCTCAAGGTTATATAGAACAATCCTTCTTCTCCCCAAATAAGTCTTTATCATTCTATACAATTCTTGAAACAAAAATTATAAATAGATTTTTCTGAGTGTGTGTTTTGATATGAAGGATTTTCAAGAGCTGTCTAAATAAAATAAAAAGTCATGCACTATTTGTAGCAAACACCTTTTTCCAAACGGCATATGATACTAGGCTATATCAAACTTATCAAGATAAAAGAAAGCATTGTAAAGTGTAATGTTGATGCTAGCTGAGGAACAGATGAGAGAAACTTAGCTGGAGATTGGGCTCAGGAGAAACTTGATTTTCTTAAGTAACTTTCATATACAATTCATTATTCATACTCTAGCTGAAAAAAATATGCATTGGCATTTTTATATATGTGATGAGTCAGTATGATTTTTCTTAAAATATAAATTATATATGTTTGCCCTCAGGTCCAAGACAGATTGAATTTGACCAAATTTTGAAGTCGTTTATCTGAGTTTTATAAAAATTGCTAAAGCACCAAGATCTATTACAAACACAAATATTTACCATTAACACTTGCTACAGCAATTGTGTTGTTAGACTTGGTGTGGTGCCGTAGAATAATACACTAGACTGCATGGTCGGCTTGAACTGCAAGGTCATCATTTTAAATTCATCATATTCTCCTTGAAAACGCTATACAGGATCACTATGAGTCAGAACCAACTCAAGATAACAACAGCAATACTTGCAAAAGTCTGCTAACATTTTAAGAAATCTAATGTTACCTTACCAGGACATAGAAAACCTCTTTTAAAAACCTGTCTCTTTGTCATTAGGGCAAACCACTAGTTCAACCATTTTTCATCTATGTGTATATGACTGATAAAACCAATAACCAAAGCAAAACAAAACAAAGACCTTGTAGATATAACCATAGTGAGTTGGCAGACTACTCTAATATGGCCAAAAAAATACATGCACCATTTTATTTTAAAGAAAATTAAAAGTGTTTAAACATGTCACTGCAATTAGTGGATGGCTGTAGACAAGTTCAGCAGTAATGCACTTGTCTTCGTCTTCTTAGTGTGCCTTCAAAAACCAAGGATCAATCAGTAAACATGTCTACACATCCCATCCACACCCATATTCCTGCAGTACTACCTACTAGACAAAGGTTACTATCTGTTCTTATACCACCTGATTATAGATTGACAGCAACCAACACCAACCAAAGCCACCCTCAGCTGGACTTCACGTACAGTTAACAGAGAACTATGCACTCACTTACATTCTCTATCACACCTACAAGGAGACAGATGGTGAGTGCCTAAGAACACACTGACATAATCAATTCACTACAAATACAATACCACAATGCCTCAGAGAAACCAATTTTAATTCACTCAAAGAAACAAGACAGAATGGCTCAAATTAGTAACCAAAATGTGGAGCCAGAAAATGTTTCTGAGGAAGAAATGGTATTGGAATTACCTGATAAAAATTCAAAAAAAGGATATTTAGCTACCTTAGGCAGAAGATTGAGAAAGCTGCAGATGAAAGCAAGAACACAGAAAAAACTTCAGAAGGATTCAGGAAACTATTACAACAAATGAATAGTATAAATAATAAAAACTATAACCAATACAACAACTTCAAAAAGAAACCCAGAAGATTGACACCAAGATTTCAGAAATATAATATACATCAAAAGATTGAAAAAGAGATTTGAAACAATGGAAGGTCAAATTAGTGAACTAGAAGACAAATCGCTCATACTAGACTGCTAGTAAAAAAAAAAAAAATCAGGTAAAAAGAAGGGATAGCAGGTTGCAAGATGGCAGACTGAACAGAAATGTTACGCCAACCCTCTACAACAAAGATACAGAGAACCAAATGAAACAGATGTTGATGATAATCTTGGAACACTGAGCTTCAGATGGTGAGATAGAGAAGTTGACTGAATGCTGACAAAGAGAGTATGAAGAACAGATGTGGGGAAAAAAAAAAAGAAAATGAAGGTAAACTGGTGACCTGTGCCAGCCAGCCAGATGCAGCATCACCATTTTGAAATTTTTTGAGTGGCTTCAGAGATAGACAGTGGCTTTGAGTGCAGAGGTATGACAGTGACACATGGAGATAAAGGAGAAATGTTTTCCCTAATCCCCACAATTTTCTGGAGTCTGGTGCGGTGGTATAGGATAAACATTCAATCTCAGTTTGAACTGTAAGGTTATCCATTCAGACTCACCAGCCACTCCTCAGAAGTCCAATACAGGGTTGCAATGAGTCAGGACCAACTCAACAGCACTTAACAACAACACACTTCCCTGATGACCAGAGGCATGGCCAGTCTCCAACCCCATACACCTCCAATGAAGCTTCCACTCTCCCAGAGCTACACGGTGGTGAGCTGTATAGTTGTAAGTCCCATCAAAATGAATTTGATGAATCTGTACCAATCTCATTGCCTGGATGTAGGTGAGCCCTGCTCCATACCTGTAGAACTGGCCTTGGTCAGCCCTGGAAGTAGCTGAACAGATGTAAAAAAAAATTATAATAAATAAGACACAGACAGACAATTGATATTGGCCAGCCTCACACTGCTGGCCATCTTGAAATGTTCTGGTAACTTTGAAGGTAGAGGGCAGCATGATGGTACCAAGGCAAACTGCTTACAGGTGGAGAGAAAGGTGTGATTTCCCCCTCCCCCTTGTATCCCACATTACTCTAGTGACCATAATTGTGACCAGCCACCACTCCCATACAGTCTCAACAAAGTTCCTGCTCTCCAGTCAAAAGAAGCTGCACAGTGGTAAGCCACGCAGTTGTGAATCACATTAACTTAGACCCTGAACACAGATACTTTGCAGTTTTCACAAACTACTTTCAAATTCGATGCACAGAGAACAGACAACATCTAGTCCTATAGAAACTCCATCTAGAGCCTGGAACATCTCTGTCTCATCCTTTGCCCACCTACAACATGAGCTCCTTGGCTGGCAGAAGACCCCAGAATTTTCTCCTAAGTCTAGCACACACCCTGTTTTATTCCTTTCATTGTGTTTGTATATTCTTTCTTCTCTTACTGCCTCTCTTTACCTTTCTTTACTTTATATCTTATATCTACTTTCATTTTTGTCTTATTTTCTTCTGTTTCTCTTCCTCCTGTCTATTCGTTTCTGTTTTACTCTTCCCTCTCCCTAATTATGTTTAATGATTGTTCTTTCTTTTTATTTTCTCTCTTATTTTTTTCTTCTGTGTTATTTTTTTCTGTTTCCTTCTTTTCTCTTTTTGGTTAGTATTATTTTCCTAGTTGTTGCCTGCTAGCTTTCTTCCTCTTATTTTTTCTAATTTATTATTTTTCTTTTTTGTTGATTGAAGATTTGATTCTTTTTTTTTTTGTTTTTTTTTTTCTTTTACATATGTACTTTCTTTTCCTGCCTCACTAGACAAGGGACAGCAACTGTGATCATACAACCTAGTTACAACCATACCCTCTGTGATTCCACCTGTCAAGCAAGAGTCAATACAACCTGCTATACACATGATTAACAATACCAACCAACATTAGTCAAACCAAACTAAATGGTAGAAATAATATGATAGAAAACACTTGGTAACAAAGAATCATTTGCCACCAAAAAAGGAGCCCATAGAATGGGAAAAAATCTTTTACAATGATACATCAGACAAGGGACTAATCTCTAAAATATATAGGAAACTACAATACCTCTACAAGAAAAAGACAACCCAATTTAAAAAATGGGCACAGGATCTGAACAGACACTTCACCAAGGAAGAGATTCAGGCAGCCAAAAAAATGAAGAAATGTTCATAATCATTGGCTATTTGTTGTTGTTGTTGTTAAATACTGTCAAGTCAATTCCGACCCATAACAACCCTGTATAGGGTTTCCAAGGAGCAGCTGGTGAGCTTGAACCACCGACCTTGTAGTTGAAACAACTTTGCAGTCTGACACATTAGCCTACAGTGCCACACTAGTCAGTAGAGAGATGCAAATCAAAACAACAATGAGATATCATCTCACACCATCAATAACAGCAAAGTTCAAATAAGAAAAGGGCAATAAATGTTAACAAGGATGTGGAGTGACTGGGAGCCTCCTATATTTCTGGTGGGATTGCAAAATGCTCCAACCACTCTGGAAAACAGTATGACTCTTCCTCAGAAAGCTGGAAATAGAAATACCTTTTGATCCAACAATCCTTCTATTTGGTATTTATCCACAAGAAAAATGAGCCATATTATGGGTAGATATATGCACACCAATGTTCATAACAGCACTATTTACAATAGCAAAAATTTGGAGACAGCCTAAATGCCCATCAATGGAAGAATGGACAAACAAACTTTGGTGCATAAGCACAATGGAATATTATGCTACTTTGAAAAAATAAAAGCTGCAAGCCACCGTATAACATGGATGAACCTTGAGGACGTGATGCTGAGTGAAATTAGTCAATCACAAAAGGAGAAATACTGCATAGGGCCATTATTGTAAACACTTAAGAAAAAAATACTCACACTAAAAGGGAAAAAAAAAAGAGAAAAATTATTTGTTGGTTATTGGGGTGTAGGGGGTGGGGTAGGGGAGGGAGAGGAGGGTGGAACACAGGGTAGGGAATATATAAATGATAATTTCAGTGTTGTGGGGGCAATACACAAGAAGGGAGAGGGAAATAGAATAGCAAAACAGATGGGAGAACATTTAGGCAGGTTTGCATGGGCTAAGTGGGACAGAGGTAAATAGTGATGTATGCTTAACCTTGGAACAACAAAGCTCTGATAAAGGGATTGAGGCATGGTTTGAATGGGTAAAAGACCGGAAATAATGTTAAGATGCTTGACTGTCTTAGGAACCTTGATTTCCCTTGCTTACTATTGTAAAATAGACATTTGAGGGGGAGAGAAGAAATAGCCAGAAACATCACTATAGAAAGCTTGTAAGCCCATCTTCAGCCTATAATGGGGCTAGAACTTGCCCAGTGAAAGAGGCTTCCTGTGGATTCTTTGCACTGCATAAGATAGTAGGTGGAATCCTGATCTGCATCCAGAATCTTCTGAGGTGAGAAATTTACACTTGAAAAGACAAGCAGAGCAGCCTGGAGCAGCTAGAGGAACAGAAGATACTTCTTGAAAGAAAGACCAGCAGGAAAAATCAAAAACAATTATGGCAGTCTGATTGACTACTATAAGAACAAGCAAGTTGTTCAAAGGGGAGCCATCAAGGCAAGCAATCAAGTCTCCTCAGGGAAATCCCCCTTCTAAGACTGAAACCCAAAGGGAATACACAAGTAGACATGTAATCTTGCTAGTGACTATGTTGGTCTATTGATAAGAGGAAGTGGGGGAAAAACAGCAATGAAGCTGTGAGCTAAGTCTGACCACATTCAACAGACTCCTGTCAACTTGGATCATGACCTGGGTTGCCAGCAGTATAGTGAGACCTGGGAACTTTTGAGCCCAAGGATAGGTACATAGTCACAGAGGTCTAGAGTGGAGAGTGAAGTGTCCAGCTGCTGTGAAGTGAGGGGAGATGCACAAGAATGCCCACACTTGCAGATAGTACCCATTTGACCTAACTTCAATGGCTGGATGGTCAGAACTTTACTATAGGAAGGAAGAAGAGGAGAAAGAATGAAGTCTGCTACAATTTCATGAACTTGACCTATACTTATGGATCTAGTAGCTGAAAAGAGGAAACAAATCTTTACAGCAAGGATCATTCTGACACCCTCTATACACAGGGTTGATAGGGATGGGAAACTTAGATATTGACTACCCAAAATGGGGGGGGGGGGAAACAAAGGCACAAAGTGACTGGCTTAAAAGTTTTCAAGAAGGAGCTTCGTTTCAGAGGGTGCAGGGAAAGGTAGAATCTCCACTGAATGGTTTCCAACCTGTTTAGATGGGACTGGTGAAAGGAGATGGGGATAAGACTCTTGTGGTTCAATAGTGAATGATTGTTATCAGGACTGATTGTGAATGTTGCAAATGTAAAGTAAAACATTTTGTAACAAAAGGAGGGGAGTGGTTGATCTTGCAGTCCAAGAGCAAGGACCCTGAGACCATCAAGGAAGAAGAGTGGAGTGTGGGACCCTATCCAGAGAAGCAGCGAACCAGAGATGGAGGCAGAGATGATGATGTGGAGAGACAGAGTGGCTGGGGACTCTAGATTCAAAGAGAGAGAGAGGAGCTGTGTGCTGGAAGCCAGTACCCTGGCATGCAGTGTATACCCTTTGATTGTTTGAATGGCTATATATTCCTGAGTGCTTCGGTGTACAACCAAAAAAGAAAAACAAACAAACAAACAACAAAAAAAAAAAACACAGGGGGATTGCAAGCAAATGGTGTTGAATGATGATGCATGGAGGGGATTGAAATCATTGCAATGAAATGGAATATGATAGGATGAATGTAAAGCTGATGTCCTCCCCTGTAAACTATCACTCAAGTCACAATAAAAATTTATTTTTTTAAAAAAAGAATCATTTGCACAGCAAAACTGTCCATCAAATATTATAGTAAAATTATAACATTTCTAGATAAATAAATTAAAAGAATTTGTAATAACCAGATCAACTATACAAAAATACTAGAAATCTTTGAACTGAGCACCACCAACTATAGACAACAACCTGATATTGACATAGATGGCAGCACCACTCAGAACTCAGTCCAGATATGGAAGCATCCAACATCAGCTAAACTGAACTACATTAATGACAAACAGAATGTTGCACATGCTTTCATTCTATAATCACGCCCACAAGTAAGCTGTGAGTGAGTGCCAAAGAACACACGAGCATACAATAATCAAATAAGTATAAATATACTGACACCAAATGTCTCAGAAACAACAGACAATTTCTAATCATTGGAAGATACAAGTCAGAGTGGCTCGCAACTGACCAAGTGTCATAACTGGAGAACTTTTTTTGAGGAAAAAAGGCATTGGAACTACCTGAATGAGATTTAGGTACCTCCAAATGATTGACAAAAAAGTTGAGGAAAACAAGGAAGAACTCGGGAAAATATTCCAAGAAAAACAAACAAAATAGTTAAATAATTAGAGAAAATACAAAGCCTGCAAATAAAAATTCAGGTTAATTAAAATATGTGAGAAATGGACAATACATTGTAAGGGTAAAGGAGAATATGTGAATCAATGGAGGCCTGAACTCGTGAACTTGCAGACAAATCTCTCAATACTAGCAGTATAGAAGAAAAATTAGGAAAAAAATCCAAAGAAAGTATAATATTTATGTGGGACACCATGAACAGTAATAATTTATAGATAAACTGGATTCCTGAACAGGAAGAAACAATGAAAAGCACAAGGTAAAATAGCTGAACTATTAATGGAAGAAAACTTCCCTAACATCATGAAAGACAAGAAGATAAGCATTCAAGAAGCTGAACAAACCTCAAACAGGTTAGGTCCTACAAAAAATTCACTAAGGCATATAGTTAAACTCTCCAAAATCAAAGACAAGGAAATAATCCTGAAGGCAGCTCCAGGAAAAATTAAAATTGTCAACACAGGATAACCTATAAGAATAAGCTCTGATATGATAGAAAACACTTGCTAACCAAGAATCATTTGCACAGCAATACCGTCCATCAAATATTATAGTAAAATTAGAACATTTCCAGATAAATTAAAGAACTTGTAATAACCAGACCAACTATACAAAAATACTAGAATTCTTTGAAGTGAGCACCACCAACAGCAGACAACAAACTAATATTGACATAGATGGCGGCACCACTCAGAACTCAGTCCTGATCTAGAAATATCCAAGTAAAATGAGCCAACAACACTTAACTAAGGAACCAGAAATATCAGTTTATGATGAAGACAACTGTAAGGTCAAATGAAGGAAATATTTAGTTACAGAACTTCCAAATGTCAAGTAAGCCAAGTAGATTTAAATTTAAAGCAGACAGTGTTAAGTAGGGGAAGAAATTAATAAGGTTACAGTGTAACCTTAAAGAAAATAAATACACCTTCACATTAAAATAACGATAAAAACAGAAAATCATAAAGATTTAGTAAATATTAAAACAACCACAATGAAGAACATAACAAGAAAATACACATATGAACTAAACACAGAAAATTATGTGGAACATAGAAAACAACACCACCAAATAAATAAATAAGTACGACACCGTAAAAGAACAGCAATCAGGTCATACTTACTGATAATTAAATGGAATGTCAATGAATTAAATGCACCAGTAAAGAAACACAGATTAGCAGAATGGTTAAGAAAACAGGATCCTTCAATATGTCCTTCTACAAGTGACACACTTTACACAAAAACAAAATGTAGACTAAAAATCAGAAGATAGAAATTACATCAAACCAAGAGCAACAAAAGACAAGTATGAATGATAGTATTAGTTTCTGATGAAATAAACTTTAAGACAAAAACCAGCATAAAAAATATGAATAAAGGACCAATTGAATAAGAGCATATAATCACAATAAATATCTGTGCTCCCAATGTAAGTGATCCAAAATGCATAAATCAAACTCTAGCAGAATTGAAGAAAGTGCTTACAAGATGAGCTGGTAATTTCAAAGTCAGCAGTTCAAAACTACCAGCTGTTTCGTGGGAGAAATATAAGGTTTTCTGCTCCCATAAAGATTTACAGCCTCAGAAACCCTATGCAGGGTTGCTATGAGTTGGAATCAATTCCACAGCACATAACTAACACCACCACAATAATAGTAGGAGATTTGAATACACCGCTTTCAAAGCAGAACAACTAGGAAGAAACTAAACAAAGAAACAGAAATAGACAACACAATCTGCCAACTTGACTTCAAGGATTTATACACAGAACTCAAAACAGTATAATGCACATTCTTTTCCAGAGCACATGGAACATTCTCCAGAATAGACCATATTTTAGACCCCAAAGTAAGCCTCAATAAATTTAAAAAAAAAAAAAAAGCATCAAAATATTACAAAACATCTTTTCAGTCACAATGTTAGAAATATAGAAATAAAAAACTAGAAAGAACAAGGGAAGAAAACAAATACATAGAAATTGAATAAGACCCTGTTTAAAAGATAATGGTTAATAGAACAGATTAAAAATTACTGGAATCAAATGAGAACGAAGCACAACATAACAAAACATTAGAGAAATAACAAAAGCAGTGTTTAGAGAATAATTCACAATAATAAACTCACATATTCAAAAAGAAGAAGAAAGAACCCAAAACAACAGATTAACACAATATCTCCAACATTTTGGAAAGGAGCATCAAAATAAGCTTATTGCTAACAGAAGAAAATTAATAATAAACATTTTAGCAGAAATAAATCAGACAAAAACAATAGAAAGCATAGAAGTGGGTTATTTGAAAGCATTAATAAAATTGACAAACCACTGACAAATACAACAAAATAAATATGAAGATTCCAAAAACATGAGTAATAAATTACATGGATGATGTCACAAAGAATCAACAAAAATAAAGGATAATGACAGAACACACAACAGAAGAAATTTATCAGATCTTCAAATATCTCCCTGACAAATGCCCAGGCCCACATGGCTTTACTGAATTTTGCCATACATATGAAGTATCAGTGTGTCCACCACAAGGCTGGCAATTCAAACCCACCAGCTGCTCCTTGGAAACCCTATTCAGGGTCATTTTGAGTCAGAACCAACTCGATGGCACTTGTCAGAAACCATGTATTCTGAGAAGAGCTGACATTATTTTTTACTCTAACTATATCAGAATATAGAAAAGGTTGGAAAACTCCCAAACACATTTTAAGAAGAAAATTATAGACCAATATTCCTCATGAACACAGATGCAAAAATTCTCAACAACATCCTAACCCAATAGAATTCAACAACATAAAAAAATAATAAACTATGAAAAAGTGAACTTCATAGAAGGTATGCAAGAATAGTTTAACATTAGAAAAACAATCAATGTAATCTACCACATAAGACAAAGGAAAATAACCACTTTGATCATATCAATTGATGCAGAAAAGGCATTTGAAAAAATTCAAAATCCACCCCTGATAAACAAAAACAAAAACAAAAACAAAAACACTGAACAAAATAGGAATAGAAGGGAAATTCCTTAACATAATTAAGGGCATGTAAACAAATCCAGCAGCAAATATAACTCAAAATGGACAGAAACATTCCCTTTATGACCCGAAACCAGAGAGAGTTGCCCTTTATAACCAGTCCTATAAGATATTGTACTGGAATTCTTAGTCAAAGCTCTAAGATAATAAACGGAAATTAAAGGCATCAAAATTGTCAAAGAAAAAGTGTAACTCTATTTGCAAATGATATGATCATATACATAGAAAATCCCAAAACTCAGCAAGAAAATTATTGAAACTCAACAATCAAATCCCTTCAGAAAAAGTCTCCCTCCAAGACTGAAACTCAAAGTGGACACATGAGCAAGCATGTAAGCTTACTGTTGACCACACTGGTCCACTGGTGAGTGGAAGAGGGGGGCAGGCAGTAATGAAGATATGGGTTGAGTTCAATCTTGTTCTGTAGACTCCCATTGATCTGGAGATGAAAGAGAGACGAGGAAGTGTTGGTTGGTCTGAAGTGTAGTGAGACCTGAGGACTCCTAAGCCCATGGACAAGGACCTGGTCACAGAGGACTACAGTAGAGAGTGAAGCATCCAGCAGATATGAAGTGAGGGAAGGAGAAATACAAGAATGTCCAACTTGTAGATAGTAACCATTTGACTTAGCTTCAGTGGCTTGATAATCCAAACTCAAACAGAGGAAGATAAAGACATTCGATGAATAAGTTTAAATTGCTACAATTAGATGAACTTGATCTATACTTAATGGATATATTAGCTCAAAATACCAACTGAGAGGGAAGGAGACGTCACATCAAGGATCAAACATTTCCCCTCTGTACACAGAGTTGATAGGGATGGGCAACTTAGCCATTGGCTAACTAAAATGTGGAGGCTATAAAGGCATGCAGTGACTGGCTTATAATATTTCAAGAGGGAGTTTAGTTTCAGAGGTCAGAGGAAGGTAGAATCCCCACTGAATAGTTTTCATCTTGTCTAGATGGGCATGGTAAAAGGGGATAAGATTCTTAAGATTCAATAGTGAATAATTGTTATCATGACTAATTGCAATGGCCACAAGTGTAAAGGTAGAAGTTTTGTAACATAAAAGGGGCAATAGTTAATCTTACATCCCAGGAACAGAGGACCCTAGAACCATCAAGGCATAAAAGCATGAGTGGAATGTGTTATCCTATACAGAGAAGCAGCGACGCCAGAGATGGAGCCAAAGGTAATGAAATGACATGGAAAGAGGAAGCAGCTGAGGACTCTAGACTCATAGAAAGAGAAAGGCTGTGTACTGGTAGCCAGGATGCACGCTTACAGAATGTGCTCTTTGGTTGTTTAAATGATTACATATCCCTGAGTGTTTTTGTGTACATCAAAAACCAACAACCCCAAAACAGAGGGAATAGAAGCAAATACTGTTAAATGGTGATGCATGGAGGGGATTATATTCATTGCAATGATATGAAATGCAATAAAATGAGTGCAAACTAATGTTCTACCATGTAAACTATCACTCAATGCACTGTGGAAAAAAATAGAAAATTATTGGAACTCATTGAAAGATTTAACAATGTGGTGGAGTACAAGATCAACATACAAAAAATCTGTTGCTTTCCTTTGCACTAATAATGAAGCGCTGAAGTTTCAGTGACTGTGAAAAGGCATTATACTTTGTAGATTGCAATGAACTATTGATAGCATTGTTTAAGAAGGGAATTTGAGAACAGTTATTTTTGCTCATGGGAAAATTGTACATGGATCAAGAGACAGTTGTTTGGATAGTGTGACTATGTTCTTGTTGTTGTTAGGTGCCATTGAGTCAGAACCAACTCATAGCAACCTTATGCACAACAGAACGAAATACTGCCAGATCCTGGGCCAGCCTCACTACAGTTGCCACACTTGAGTCCATCAATGTTGCCACTTGGCCAATCCATCTCTTTGGGGGTCTTCCTCTTTTTCTCTGACCCTCCACCTTGCCAAACATGATGTCCTTCTCCAGCGACTGGTCCCTCCTTACAATATGTCTGAAGTCTGAGAGACGAAGTTTGGCCATCTTGGCCTCCAAGGAGCACTCTAGCTGCACTTCTTCCAAAATGGATCTATTGGTTCTTTAGGCAGCCCATGGCACTTTCAGTATTCTCCTGCAACATCATAAGTCAAAAGCATCAGTTTTCTACGGTCTTCCTTATTCACTGTCCAACTTTCACATGCATATGAGGTTACTGAAAATACCATGGCTTGGGCCAGGCACATCTTAGTCTTCAAGCTGACATCTTTGCTCTTCAACACTTTAAAAAGGTCTTGTGCAGCATATTTGTCTAATGCAACATGTTGTTTGATTTCTTGACTACTGCTTTCATGAGTGTTGATAATAGATCCAAGAAGAATGAAGTCCTTGACAGCTTCAATCTTTTCTCTGTTGATACGAATGTTGTTTATTTGTCCAGTGGTGAGGATTTTTGTTTTCTTTACATTTATATGTAAAGAAAAGCCCACGGGACCTTCATTAGTTGATGGGGCACAACTCAAAATGAGAGAAACAACTGTAAACATTCATTGAAAATCGGAACATGGAATGTACGAAGTATGAATCTGGGAAATTTGGAAGTTGTCAAAAATGAAATGGAACACATAAACATCGGTACTGTAGGCATTAGTGAGCTGAAATGGACTGGTATTAGCCATTTTGATTTTAATGACCACATGGTTTACTATACCGGAAATGACAAATTGAAGAGGAATGGTGTTGCATTCATTGTCAAAAAGAACATATCCAGATCAGTCATGAGTGTGACTATTTTGTTGTTGTCAAGTGCTGTCAAGTTGGTTGCAACTCATATGACTCTGTATAGGGTTTTCAAGGAAGAGCTGGTGAGCTTGAACCGCCGAACTTGCAGTTCAAATGACTTTGCAATCTAGCACATTAACCGATAGCACCGAGTGGTTCAAAATCAGAGAATGTATTTGTCTGGGTTTATCCTTTCACCATATTTATTCAATCTGTATGCTGAGCAAATAATCTGAGAAACTGGACTATATGAAAAAGAATATGACATCAGGATTGGAGAAAGTCTTATTAACAATCTGCTATATGCGGGTGTCGTAGCCTTTGCTTGCTGAAAGTAACGAGTACTTGAAACACTTAACGATGAAGATCAAAGAATATAACCTGTATGGATTACAACTCAGTGAAAAGAAAAAAACAAATCCTTACATGTGGACTAGAAAAGAAAATCATGGTAAGTACAGTAGAGCAGAAAATCTGAATGCTTTGTGAATTACTCCAGCCTAGCTGAGTTTAATTCCACTCCGTGCCTAGGTTGAGGTGTTCATATGCCAGGTTTTCTTGAGTACCTCATGGAGCTCTGACAGCTGAACTAACAGAGTTTGAAACAGTATATTTAAAAGCAGGTTTTGGAGTCACTTTCCCCAGCCAGCCATAAACAAAGCATTCCTTCTTGTTGTTGTTAGGTGGCATCAGTTCAAATGTGACTCATAGCAACCTTATGCACAACAGAACAAAACACTGCCTGTTCCTGAGCCATCCTCACAATTGTTTTTACGTTTGAGGCCATGTCTGATGCCCTGGTGCCAATCCAGCTTGTTGGGCATTTTCCTGTTTTTTGCTGGCCTCCCACTTTACCTTCTCCAGGGACGGTCCCTCCTGACAATATGTCCAAAGTATGAGAGACGAAGTCTTGCCATCCTGGCATCCTAGGAGCTTTCTGGTTTTACTTCTTCCAACAGTTTTGTTTGTTCTTGTAACAGTCCATGGTACTTTTAATATTCTTCTCCAACACATTCCTAGACAAGACTCCTTAATGATCTCCTAGTGTGATGCCATACCCTGACAGCCTCAGATTCTAAGCTTCCTTATTTGCAATAGTTCCTTCCCTGCTTTTCTGTAAACTCAGTGTGTGTATGTGACTCAGGCTACAGCCATCAGTCATGTTTATGGGTGGAGATTACTGTGTTCCCTTTGACAAAAAAGGTCACCATGTGGAGACAGAACCTTGGAAATTCATGTTATCTATGATTTCCCTCATCCCAGTGATTTAGGTTTTTCATTGTCTTGTGTTTACTCTTATCAAGTAAGTATAATATTTATAGCTTTGATGATGGGTCTCTTTTCTACTCTATAAGATAAATAACAAAGAGATAGATGTCAAGGATTTTATTTTAACTCTATTCATAATAATGTCCATGGAAGCAGGAGTGAAGACAACAAATGGTGTATTGTATTGCTTAAATCTACTACAAAAGGTATCTCTTAAGTGTTAAGAGGATGCCACTTTGAGTACTATGGTGAACTTGACCCAAGCCATGGTATTTTATATTGCATCTTGTGCATGTGAAAGCTGAATAATGAATAAAGAAGAGTGGAGAATAATTAATGCCTTTACAGTTTGGTGTTGGTAAAGAACATTGAATATGCAATGGACTACTAGAAGAATAGGAATTCTGGTAGCTTAGTGGTTACAAGTCCAGTTGCTAACTTCAAGGTCAGTAGTTCTAAACTACCAGCTGTTCCACAGGAAAAAGATGAGGCTTTCTGCTCCTGTAAATGTTTACAGCCTGGAAAATCCTATGAGTTCACTATGAGTCGGAACCAACTCCACAGCAGACAACTAACCATTCAACCAATCAACTAGAAGAATGAACAAATCTGTGTAGAAAGAAATATGGCTAATGGGGGCTATAGAGACACGAAGTGGCTGGCTTGTCAGCTTTCATTGGTGTGCTTAGTTTCAGAACGAGGAGAGTCAGGTAGAATCCTTACTAAATAGTTCCCCTCTTTTCCAGATGGGTCTGGTGAAAGGGGATGGGGGAGGATGTGGATAAGATTTTATGATTCAAAGGTGAGTCATTGTTTTCATGACTAATTGAGATTGTCACAACTGTAAATGTAGATGATGTGAGTCTGGAATCTCAACCAGAAAAGTAACGACAGCAGAGACGGTGGCAGAGGCCATGGCAGAGAAAGATACAGCAGCTGAGGACTCTAGGTCTGTAGAATGGAAAAGCTGTGTTCTTGTGGGTAGGAGGCTGGCTTTCAAAATGTGTCCTTTAGAGATTTAAATGAATATGTATTTTCTGTGTGGTATTTACACATTTTTTAAAAAAGTGAATAGAGGTAAATACTGCTAATTGATCATGCGTGGAAGGGATTATAATCATCACAATGAAGCAAAATAGAATTTGTTGAATGTAAACCTGATGACCTGCCATGCAAACTTTCTCTTAATTCACAATAAAAGCTTTAAAAAATTTTTTAAAAAAGTACAGTCAGGAAGTTTTTTATAAGGGAGGATAGAGAGCTTTCATCTCACATACTGTGGACATGTAATCAGGAGGAACCAGTTTCTGGAGAAGGGTATCATGCTTGGTAAAGTAGTGGGTCAGTAAAACAGAGAAAGGCATAGTGATGGCAGCAATGGGCTCAAACACAGGAAAGATTGTTCGGATGGGGCAGGATCCAGAAGTTTTTACTGGATAGTACCTAATAACAGTGACCTAGAGTTATGTATTTGGATTTCACAGAAATTGTTCACATTCTCCAGTAACCATCAGGAATGCTGGATTTTTTTTTTTCCCTTTTGGAAATTCATGATGTTTTATTTAGATAAGAATGATGTTACAAGTGGAAGTATGTGGTGAAAAATATATGAGAATATTGATTTGCCAAAGATATGGATTTTGTTGATGTCTCTCACATGGCCTTCAACACAACTCTTCCTTGTTTTTTTAGAATCCATGGTGTCATCTGTCTGTTTGTTGCACTATGGTAAATTGCAAATTGCTATGCTACTGGAATTCAAGTCACTGTCATCTTAAATAATAGTGTGGTCATCCATGGTGTGCAGATTTCAAAATAAATTCTAGATTAAGAAAGAATAGAAAAAAGGTCTGGAAATCTGCTTGCAAATATTAGCTAATAAAATTCCATGTAGAATAAAAGAACTTTGTCTGATGAAGTGCAAAAAAGATGAAGTCCCTCAGTTTGGAAGTTACTCAATATGTGACTGGGAAGATCTGCCTTTTTAGAATCCAGTCAATTTAATGATGACTATGATGTAAAGCATTCTGGATTTTCCTTTGCTGGTGTGGTATGACTCAAAACAAGAAGCAACAGCTGTAAACATCCATGAATAATTGGATTATGAAATATAAGAACTATGACTCAAGAAAAATTAGAAGTTGTAAAAAATGAAATGAAATATTTGCTTGAAGTACAATATTGTAAGTATTAGTAAGTTCAAATGAATGAATATTGGCCACTTTAATAAGATAATTTTATATTTAAAATTATTATGCCAGATATACAAAGGCAAATTGAAAGAAGCAGTATACATTGCTAAAATAATATTTCAATATCTTCCATGAGGTACAATGTTGTCAGTGATAAGCTAATATCTATAAGCCTTAAAGAATGACTGAATAATACAGTACTTATGGGAATAGATGCATCAATCACAAATGCAAAAAAAAAAAAAAAAAGGTTTTTTCCCTAACTTCTACCATCTGAAACTGATTAAATATTCAATCAGGATGCATGAATAATTGCTAGTAATTGGCATATAAAATTTGTAAAGAAAAAAGAAGGTTCAATCATTAGAAAAGGTAGTTTTCATAAAAAGCAACATGTATTTAAAAATGGCAAGCTGGTGTTTCTAAAAATACCTCCTGGGAAAGGGACACATTGGCAAACAAACACAAAAGATACTGTGAAAAATGCAACCTTACTTGCCAAAAGTAAACAAGTTTCAAAACACTTACTAATGAAGATCAAGGATTTATGTGTGAAACAATAAACAGTGTCATAATAAATGACAAAGAAAAGGAAGTTGTCAAGGATCTCATTCTTCCTGGATCATCATTCAACAACCATGGAAGTAGCAGTCAAATGGCCTACAAATGAGGTCCTTACAATATTAAAAAGAAAGGAAAGTTGTCATTTTGATAGCCCAAGCTGTTTTATTTTCAGTCCACTCATTGGCATGAAAAAGTTGGATAATGAAAAAGTAAAATTGAATAAGGATTAATGTACACTACTTGTGATTATAATTTAAATTTGTTCTAAAGATAGACCAATTCTAAATGGTTAGCCACTGAAAATCCCACGAAAAGTATTAGAAAATGTCATATATAATGCCAGAATATGAGGTCTTTAAGTTGGAAATCACTCAAAATATGACTTGGGAAGAGCTGATTCCTAAAGTAGAGCTGATCATAATGATGAAAGTGGAGCAAAACTTTCAGGACCTTCATTTGCTGATAAGGCACAACTCAAAATGAAGAGAAATAGCTGCAAATATCCATTATAATTGGAACATGGAATGTAAGAACTATGAATCTAGGAAAAAATGTAATGAAACTCATGAAGATTAAAATCCTAGGCATTAGTGAGGTAAAATGGACAGGTATAGGACATTTGGAATAAGACAGTCATATGGGTAACAATTCCAGGAATGACAAATTCAAGAGGAATAGCATAACATTCATTGTCCAAAAGAACATTTCATTTTTTTTCGTGAAATACATTGTTGTCTGTGATAGGACAATATCCATATACCTACAAGGAAAAGCATTAATACAACTATTATTCATATGTACATATCCAACCACGAAAGCCAGTGATAATGAAATAGAAGAATTCTATCAACTTCTTCAGTCTGAAATTGATCTACATACAATCAAGATGCATTGAAATTTCCTGCTGATTGGTATGTGATAATTGGAAACAAAAATGGGGAATCAGTGGCTGGAAAATATAGACTTGGTGATAGAAATGATGCTAAAGATCACATTATAGAATTTTGAAAAATCAATGAATTATTCATCTCAATTTTTCACAACATAAAAAGCAATCATCTACGTAGACGTTACCAGTTGTAATACACAGAAATCAAAATAACTACATCTGTGGGAATAAATAAAATAGAAGCTCAATATTAGCAGTCAAAAAACACCAGGGGCAGACTGTGGAACAAACCATCAGCTGTTCATACGTAAGTTCAGGTTGAAGCTGAAGAAAATTAAAACAAATCCAAGAAAGTCTAAATATTATCTTGAGTGGATTCCACTTGAATTTAAAGATCATCTCAAGAATGGATTTGATGCATAAAACACTGACTGATGACTAGAAGAGTTGTGGGATGATATCAAGTACATTATATGTGAAGAAAAAAAAAGTTACTAGGAATAAAAGGAAAAAAAAATCAATATAGCTTTTAGTCTGAAGTAAAAAAAAAAAAAGTGATGCTGTTTAAATAATTTGATACATTTATTGGTAGTTAAAATCATTATTATTATCTCCTTGACAAGACAATGAGATTATGAACTCACACATTAAAATGAGCATTGGTTTATAACATCATTTTAAAAGGTAGAGTAAGATCATATGGATATTATTTTGGGGGAAGGGTAGGAATAATGAATGAGGGTAGATCTAGGGTAGATCTAGGACTTCGTTTAGTGTTAGGGCTATGGTTAGGACTAGTGTTTGTGTTGGAGTAAGTATCGGGCTAGTGCTAGACTAGTATTAGGAGTAAGCGTTGGACTAGTATTAAGGTTTGGTTTAGTTTTAGGGTTACAATTAAGTTCATTTTTATTTTATTTGGTTCTTGAAATCTACTTGTCCTTTTCCTCTGGAATTTCTATAACTACATTATGCCCTCTTTTAACAAGTACTTTTATTTTTGTTGCAACTTTATCCCTGGTTCTCTATTTTCAATCTTACAGATCTGTTTTACTTTGGATACTTCTAAATCTGGTGATATTGTCATATATTTTAGTCTTATGTTGTTGTGTCCTGGTGTTTGTTCTGTGTCCAAAAAATTCCCTTTACTAGTTTTCGTAAGCTTGGTCTAGTTTTTACAACTCTTTCAGTGTCTGTTTATCTAAAAATGACCCAATTCCACCATCATACACGTTGGACAATTTTGCTAGGTCTATGGTCTTGGTGTGGCATAGCGGAATCAAACACTGGACTTCAAGGTTGATTTGAACCCCTAGGTAGGTGGTTCAGACTCACAAGCCACTCCTTGTAAATTCTATACAGGGTCGCTGTGAGTTGGAACTAACTCAATGGTACTTAACAGCAACACCAACATGATTCTTAGAGTCTATGTGTGGCATTGTAGGAGAAAGCACTGGATCTCAAGGTTGGTTTGAACTGCAAGGTCGATGGTTCAAACCCATCAGCTATGAGTCAGAACCAAATTAATAACAACAACATGATTCTTTGTTGGCAATTTATTTTTTTTTTCCCAGAGTTTCATAAATATCATTCAATTGTTTCCTTATGCTGAGAAATTATGGCTTAGTCTTATTATTATTCCTTTGAGTATGAAACTTATACTGTCCACCTAATTAATGTGGCCCTGGTATAATACTGTAGAGAAGGATGGGATAAGCACTGGCCAATTAATTGCAAGAGTGGTTTCAAACACACCAGTTGCTACTTGGAAACCCTATACTATGAGTTGAAATCGACTTGACAGCACTTAAAAACAGCAACCAAATTAATTGGAGGTTTTGTGGGTTTTTATGATGTCTGTATGCAAGCAGCTCACTGGAAAATGTAAAGTGATTTTCACATTTCCAAACTCATGCCACACCTAACTATATGAAAGTTAGGATGTGCATTCTACTTTTGTTCTTAGGATAAAAAAACACAAGTTTGTAGAATAGCTAGCACATCTTTAGCAATAAATCTTAGAGAAAATAGTTTGGTTTTTTTTGCAAATTAAGCTAACTTCTGGCAACATATGTAATTTTTCATAACAGGTAATGTTAAATAACAAATTGCTTTTGCTTTTCCTACTTTGTTCAGAATGTTATAGTCATCTATAAATGTTATGAACCCTTTAAGAGACAGAGTTTATATCACTATTTTGCTTTCATTGTGTATTTATTATACAGCATTAATCACAAAATTTCTTGCATATATTTAACAAATGTTAATATTTTCAGAAAAATTAGTGCCAGAATCTAGACGTTATACTTCTTGTTGTTATACATATTAAATTCTTCTTGTTATACATATTATTAAGTATAATATTCAACAAATCATACAACTTGTTTCATCACAATGATTACATTCCACTTCATATACCATCAGTTAACAGTATTTCCTCTCTGTTCACTTTAGGTCTTTTAAAAAAACAAACACTCAGGCATATATAATAATTTATACTACCAAAGGGCATATTCTGCAAGTCTGCCTCATGGCCACCATTTCTTAATCCTTCTCTTCCCATGAATCTAGAGTCCTCAGCTGTTCCCCTTCTTCATTACCCTATCTCTTCCTCCATCTCTGGTGTCTTTGCTTCTATGGATAAAGTCCCGAATTCTGCTTGTGCTCCTCTCCCTTGATGGTCTTAAGGTCCTTTGTTTCTGGACTGTAAGATTAACTGCTTCCCCATTTTTATTACAAAACTTCTACCTTTACAATTGTGACATTCGCAATTCGTCATGATAACAATTACTAACTATTGAATAATAATAATATTATCCCAATCTCTTTAAACCAGACCTATCTAGACAAGATCCACCACTCGTCTGTCAGTTTGTTGTACTGTGGTGACTTGTGAGCTGCTGAGATTCTGAAATCAATGCCACCTGGTGTTTTAAATACCAGCAGGGTCACCCATGGTGGACAGGTTTCAGATGAGCTCCAAGACGAAGGCAGACTATGAAGAAGGAGCAATGAACTACTTCTGAATGTTTATTGTTGTTGTCAGGTGGCATCAAGTCGGAACCTACTTATAGTGACCCCATGCACAGCAGAACAAAACAATATCCGATCCTGGGCCAACCTCACTACCGCTGCCACACTTGATGCCATCAATGATGCCACCTGGCCAATCCATCTCGTTAGGAGTCTTCCTCTTTTTCTCTGACCCTCCACCTTACCCAGCATGACATCCTTCTCCAGGGACT
>NW_006408523.1:35563208-35603548 GCF_000296735.1 Chrysochloris asiatica | reverse complement strand
TGCATAGTAAACTATGTGGTTATCAGATTCAAAATGGCCAATACCAGTCCATTTCAGCTCACTAATGCCTAAGATATCGATGTTGATGCATTCCATTTCATTTTTGACAACTTCCAATTTTACCAGATTCATACTTCTTACATTCCATGTTCTGATTTTCAATGGATGTTTACAGCTGTTTCTCTTCATTTTAATGTTTAGCCACTGAAATGTTAGCTGTTTGTCTTCATTCTGAATGTTTAGCCACTGAAAACCTTATGAAAAGCAGAGAAACAGTGTTAGATATAGTGCCAGAAAATGAGCCCCTCATGTTGGAAGGTGCTCAAAATGTGACTGGGGAAGAGCTGCCTCCTCAAAGTAGAGTTGACCATGATGATGCGAATGGAGTAAAGCCTGTGGGAATAAAGCCCATGGGACCTTTATTTGCTGATGGTGCACAACTCAAAATGAAGAGAAACAGTTGTAAAAATCCATTGAAAATTAGAACATGGAATGTACGAAGTATGAATCTGGGAAAATTGGAAGTTGTCAAAAATAAAATGCAATGCATAAACATTAATATATTAGGCATTAATGAGCTCAAATAAACTGGTATTATCCATTTTAAATCTGAGAATGACATGGTTTACTATGCCAGGAATGACAAACTGAAGAGGAATGACATTGTATTGATTGTCAAAAAGAACATATCCAAATCAGTCATGAGGTACAATGCTATCTGTGATAGGATAACCTCCATGCGCCTACAGGGAAGCCCAGTTAATACCATTATTATTCAAATTTATGCACCAACCACTAAAGCCAGTGAGGGTGAAATAGAAGAATTCTACCAACTTCTTCAATCTGAAATTGAACACACATGCAATCAAGATGTATTGATCATTACTGGTGATTGGAATGCAAAGGTTGGGAGCAAAGAGGTAAGGCTCACTAGTTGGATAATATGGCCTTGATGACAGAAATGATGCTGGAGATCACATTATAGAATTCTTCAAAACCAAATATTTGTTCATTTCAAATACCTTCTTTAGACAGCATAAGAGATGACTATACACCTGGACCTCAACAGACAGAATACATAGAAATCAAATTGACTACATCTGATGAAAGAGACGATGGAAAAGCTCCATATCATCAGTCAAAACAAGGCCAGGGGAAGACTGTGGAACAGACTTTGTTCATATGCAAATTCAAACTGAAGCTGAAGAAAATGAAAACAAGTCCATAAGAGACAAAACACAGCCTTGAATATATCCCACCTGAATTTAGAGATCATTTGAAGAACGGATTTGATACATTAAACAGTAAAGACCAAAGACCAGAGACTTGTGGGATAACATCAAGAACATCATGCAGGAAGAAAGCAAAAAGTCATTAAGAAGACAAGAAAGAAGCAAAAGATCAAAATGGATGTCAGATGAAACACTGAAACTTGCTTTCCAGTGTAGAGATGCAAAACCAAATGGAAGAAATGAGGAAGTACAAGAACTGAACAGAAAACTTCGAAGATCAGCTTGAGAAGATAAAGGCAA
Source organism: Chrysochloris asiatica (assembly GCF_000296735.1). Classification (NCBI taxonomy): domain Eukaryota; kingdom Metazoa; phylum Chordata; class Mammalia; order Afrosoricida; family Chrysochloridae; genus Chrysochloris; species Chrysochloris asiatica. The sequence continues at coordinate 35,602,016 of NW_006408523.1, read as the reverse complement.
ATATTACAACAAAATGTGCAAAGATATGGAGTCACAAAACCAAAAATGAAGAACAAACTCAGCATTTCTAAAGTTGGGAGAACTGAAGAAAAAAACCCAAGCCTTGACTTTTGTTATTGAAGGATTCTCTGGGAAAATTATTGAATGATGAAGAAAGCTTCAAAAGAAGATGGAAGAAATATGCAGAGTCACTGTACCAAAAGGAAATGGTTGATGTTCAACCATTTCAAGAGGTAGCATTTGATCAAGAGCCAATAATACTGAAGGAAGAAGTCCAAGGTGCATTGAAGGAATTGTCAAAGAACAAGGCATTAGGAATTGATGGCAAAATTTGAAATCTTTCAAGAAAGTGATGCAGCACAGGAGGCACTCACATATCTATGCCAAGAAATTTGGAAAACAACTATCTGGCTGACAGATTGGAAGAGATTCATATTTGTGCACATTTCCAAAGAGATGTTACCCAATGTAATGTGGAACTCATCAGACAATCTCTTTGATATCCCATGTGAATAAAGTTTTACTAAAGGTAACACAGAAATGGTGGCAAGCATACATTGACAGAGAATTTCTAGAGGTTCAAGCAGATTCAGAATTTGCTGTAGAATGAGGGATATCATTGCTGATGTCTGATGGATCTTGGTTGAAAGCACAGAATATCAGAAAGTTGTTTACCTGTGCTTTATTGACTACGCAATGGCTTTTGATTGAGTGGATCATGACAAGCTACGGACAATATTGCAAATTATGAGTATTCCGGAACATTTAATTCTGCTCATGAGGAATCTGTAAATGGACCAAGAGGCAGTTGTTCAAAGAGAACATGGGAACACTGGATGATTTAAAATTAAGAAAGGTGTATGACAGGGTTGTATTATTTCACCATACTTATTCAATTTGTATGCTGAGCAAATAATCCAAGATGCTGGGTTATATGAAGAAAAATGTGGCATTAGGATTGGAGGAAGACTCATTAACAGCCTGCAGTATGCCAATGATACAACCTTGTTTGCTGACAGTGAAAAGGACTTAACATATTTACTGATGAAGATTAAAGAGCACACCCTTTGATATGGATTACATCTCGATGTCAAGAAAACAAAAATCCTCACCACTGGACCAATAAACAACATTCTTAGCAATGGAGAAAAGATTGAAGTTGTCAAGGACTTCATTCTTCTTGGATCAACTATCAACTTTCATGGAAGCAGCAGTCAAGAAATTAAATAATGTATTGCATTAGGCAAATCTGCTGCACAAGACCTTTTTAAAGTGTTGAAAAGCAAAGATGGCAGCTTGAAGACTTAGGTGTGCCTGACCCAAGCCATGGTATTTTCTATATCCTCATATGCAAGTGAAAGCTGGACAGTGAATAAGGAAGAGCACAGAAGAATTGATGCTTTTGAGTTATGATATTGGAGAAGAATATTGAAAGTGCCATGGGCTGCTAAAAGAACCAACAGATCTGTGTTGGAAGAATTGCAGCCAGAATGTTCCTTGGAGGCCAGGATGGCCAAACTTCATCTCTCATACTTAAGACATATTGTCAGGTTGGACTAGTCACTGGAGAAGGATATCATATTTGGTAAGGTGGAGGGTCAGAGAAAAAGAGGAATTCCCCAACAAGATGGATTGGCCAAGTGACAGCATCAATGGACTCAAGTGTGGCAACAGTAGTAGGATTGGCCCAGGGTTGGGCAATATTTTTTCCTGCTGTGCATAGGGTTGCTATGAGTTGGCACAAACTCTATGGGACCTAATAACAACAACAACAACATGTAGAGAAGATGACAGGTATTCAGTGGGGATTCCTTCTTCCCCTATACACTCTTAAATTAAACTCCCTCTTGAAACCTTGTACGCCAGTCACTTTGTGCCTTTATCGCCCCCTCATTTTAGGTAGACAATTTCTAACTTGCCTGTCCTTCTATACCCTGTGTAAAGAAGGGATAGCATTGATACTTGATGTGATGACTCATACCCTCTCTGTTGGTATTTAGAGTTACTACCTCCATGAGTAAAGAGCTCTGGTAGCATAGTGGTTATGAATTGGACTGTGAACCACAAGGTCAGCAGTTTGAAACTACCAGCTATTCCACAAAAGAAAGATGAGGCTTTCTGCTCCTATAAAGATTTACAGCCTCAGAAACCCTGTGTTGTTGTTGTTGTTAAGTGCCGTCGAGTCGGTTCCGACCCATAGCGACCCTGTACAGGGTTTCCGAGTGTGTAAATCTTTACGGGAGTAGAAAACCTCATCTTTCTCCCGAGGAGCGGCAGGTAGTTTTGAACCGCTGACCTTAAGGTTCGCAGCCCAATTCGTAACCACTACGCGTACTGGGTTGCTATTAGTCGGAACTGACTCCACAGCACATAACCACCACCACCCCCTCCATGTATAGGTCAAGTCCAACAAATTGTAGCAATTTGGTTTCCTTCATCATTTTTTTTTTTTTTTTTTTTTTTTAATATTCCTCTAATCGAGTTCTGATTATCAAGCCATCCAAGTTAGGTCAAATGGGTCCTATGCAAATTTGGGTGTTGTTGTGCCTCTCCCCTCACTTCACATCAGCTGGATGCTTCACTCTTAGCTCTAACCCTCTGTGGCTATGTCATTATCCATGGACTCAGGAGTCTCCAGGTCTCACCTCACATTGGACCAGCAGCCCTTCCTCTTCTCTCTCTCATTTCCAGGTCAACAGGAGTCAATGGACCATGGTTGAACTCAGCCCATTTCATCACTGCTGCCTTTCCACCTCTTCCACTAACCAGTATACCAACGTGCTCACCAGCAAGCTTTACCTGCCTGCTCATGTGTTCCCTTTGAATTTCAGTCTTGGGGGGGTTGTCCTGAAGGAACTTGATTGTTTGCCTTGATGACTTCCCGGCGAACAGCTTGCTTATTCTTGCATTAGCCATTCGTACTGCCATTTTTGTTTTGGGTTTCTCTTGATGAACTTTCTTAGAAGATGTATCATCTGTCACTCTAGTTGTTCCAGGCTGTTCTGCTTCTACTTTCTAGTGGGAACGTCCCACCTCAGAAGGTTCTTGAAGGGACTTAGGATTCCACCTAAGGTCCTATACTCTGCAAAGGGTCTGCAAGAGGCCTTATTCACTGGGCAAGTTCTAGAACCCCTTTTAAGTATTCCAATCAGTTAAAGTCTGAAGATGGGCTTACAAATATTCTGTAATCATTTTTCCTGACATTCCTTTCTATCCCACTCAAATGTCTATTTTACAATAGTAGTAGGCAAGGGAAACCAATATTCATAAGACAGTCAAGCATCTTAGTATTATTTCCCCTCTTCAAACTATGCCTAGATCCCTGTATCACAGAGCCCTCTTGTTCCAATGTTAAGCATGCATCACTTTTTACCTCTGTCCCACTTAGCCCATGCAAACCTGTCTCAGTGTTCCCCTATCTACCTTGTTCTTCCACCTCCTCACCCTTCTTGTATTGCCCTCCCCTGCACCTGAACTATGATGTGTCTGTCTTTACCCTGTGCTCTACCTTAGCCTCCCTCCACCTTCCCCAAACCCCCACTCTAACCACATCATTGTGGTTACCTTATATATCTTTATATTTTCCCTCCATTTAAGACAGTCTATTTTATCCTGTAATTTACCTGACCTTCCCACTACCTAGACCTCTGTTTCTCTGTGTTTACCTTCTTTCATATTGTGACTGTTTTGATCATAGACTGACCTCCCTTATCCTATGAATTTGTTCTTATAGTTTTAATCTGTTCTCGACTCTTCCATTTGTCGATTGACTTGTGAGTGATGCTGCCACGTGTGTCAATCTCTGGTGGTTGTCTGTTCTTGGCAGTTCTTTGTCCACCAAACTCCCTTTAGGATGTTTTCATCGTAGGGTTGGCTTTGGCAAAATCCCTTAGCTTCTGTTTATCCAGAATATTTTGATTACACTGTCATACTTGATTGATAGCTTTGCTGGGTAGAGGATTCTTGGTCTGCAGTTTTTTTTTTTTTTTTTCTTTCTTTCAGGGTTTTATATATGTCTCCCTATTGCCTTCTTGTCTGCATGGTTTCTGTTTAGAAATCTGAGCTTAATCTGTTTTGCTTGCCTTTGTACGTTACTCTTCTCTTTTTCCTAGCTGCCTTCAGGATTCTGTCCTTATCTTTGACTTTGGAGAACTTCATTATTATATGTCTTGGTGTTTTTCTTTTAGGGTCTATCCTTCCTAGGGTTCATTAAACTTCTTGGATGCCTATATTTTCACTTTTCAGAATGTTAGGGAAATTTTCTTCCAGGAGCTCTTCAACTATCTCTTCTGTGAAATTGTGTGATTCTTCCTGTTTTGGAATGCTGATAATTCTTATGTTATTCCTCTTCATGTTGTCCAACATGAATCTTAGACCTTCTTCAGATTTTTTTTATCCCTTTTTCTGTTTGTTCTTCTATCTTAGTGGTATTGAGAGAATTGTCTTCCAGCTAACTAATTCTGGCTTCCATCTCTTCAATTCTTCTCCTTGCCCTTTCAGTGTATTGTCCATTTCTGATCTTCTATTATTAATCATTTGGATCTCTTTCTGTAGGTTTTGAATTTTTTCCAATGCTCAATCTATTTGATTGTTCCTGTAGCACTTTCCTGAGAATACTTATTTTTTTCAACTCCATTGTAAAGTGTTTTGAAACATTTTATAATTGCTTTTCTGAATTCTTTCTCAGGCATTTCCAAAGCCTGCTCTACTTCAAGCATGGAGTGTAGATCTATCTCCAGCTTATTTGTCTCCATCACTTTATCTTGTTTCTGGACATGTGCTGATGTGGTCATCTGTTTCTGTTTGGGGGGCATATTCATGATTAGCTGTGGCCTTAAAACTTAGATGCATGTGTGTTTTGGTAATTTTTTATATTTTCTGATTGCCTCCAGATGCCAGGTAGATGTGATCAGGAGATGGGGTTCCCTTTTCACACTTCTTCCTTTATCGCTGTGGTTCTGTCAGGCATTTATGGCTGCTCTGATCCTTCCCTGGTTCAGGCTTACCCAAGATGGCCCCTCAGGGAGCAGCTGAGCACCTTGGATTAGAAAGCACTGGGTTTCTTGCTTCTGCTACACATTCCATTGGCTGTAAACCTTCCAACTTTCTAAATATTTCACTATAAGTGGTTCAGAGTCCTGGGACCATCCCCGGGCCTGCTTGGTCTGGTATTTTGTGTTGTTGCTGACAGAACTCTTCACTGTACTTCCACCGGATCTGCCATTTTGTTTGTTCTATTAATAATTTATTTTTGATGTACTAAAATTTTCTCTGTAATTAGAAATGTGAAGAAGAGATCTTTTTTAGATTAGAAGAACATGAATAATTGCTTATTAAACTAATATTCCATAATTCACAAATATTTGAATATTAGTAAAGAACAATGGTTTCCCGTCATATAAACAACATATACTCATAGATATATGTATAAATATATAACTAGAATAAGGTGAACAATATATTTTGTATGTTTTCTAAATTATTTATTAAACATATAACAGATGCATCTAGTATATGCTAGTCAGTAAGTTTGATATTATCAACTGATCTTGTTACAGGAAACAAATACACTGATATAACTAACATAATTCCAGAGAGTTAAACATTTGGGTTTTGTTTGTTTGTTTTTTAATGTTTAGAGTATAGGAAAGTCATAAGGGATAATTTGCTACCCTTGAACTAGTAAGTATTGGTTACTTTAGGTCTAAAAAAGCAAACAGAGTAAGTGATTATAAAAACACTGGAGACAAAACTGCCTTACAGGAACTTTGATCTGTGATTGATGTATGAAATGTTCTATCTGTATCTTCATAGGTAGGAAACTTAGGGAATAAATGCCTGTCCTCTATTTCCTCTTTTGTTCTCCTGCTGTTTCTCACCATTGGCTGCATCCCAAAGGCCAAGGATTTATTGATTTCATTCAAGCTACTAGTTCACAGCACATGGCAATGAAGAATGGGAAGTGGATCTAGAGAGGTTAAACACTGAAAATCAGTCAGGAGAATAAAATTTTAAAAACAACCAAAAGCATACATTTATAGATAAAAAATCTTCTTTGTAAACCTAGTGTAAGTAACAGTTATATTTTTAAAAGTTCACAGTATATGCCACTAAAATTTTTGCATAATTCCTAAAAAAATGGAGAAACAGTGCATGTTTTTTAATGACTATGCATGGGAGCTCTGTGGCTTCATATTATAAGCACTGGACCATGAGCCATAAAGCCTGAAGTTTGTGCCCACCAGTCAAGCCTTGGAGGAAAGATGAGGCTTTCTGCTCCTCCAAAGATTTATAAATGTCTCTAAACCCTCTATAGAGTTGCTGTGAGTAAGGAGCCACTCAACAGCACTTAACAACAACGAATGCATGAATAGGGAAACAGCAGCAGCAATTCTTAAATTATTTAAAATCTTTCATGTGGAATATGGTGTACTCTTGTTCTGCTTTTCTCCAGAAACTTAGAATTATGTCTGAACTATTACACATGAAAGGAAGCTAAACAAGAAGAACACATTTTTAAAAACTAGAAATTGTCTGCTAAGTAATGAAATACCTTATTAATGCTGAGCTTTCTGCCAATGGACTCATTGAAATAGATAAATAGACTTTGAAAAACAATAAAGTGGAATAAATACAGGAACTGTAAAGGCACTTGGATAGGCTGAATACAAAATATCCACTGTTTCTAAGATCCTTCCATTATGAAGCTAGCCGGAGACATTTATTTTAGTCTTAGTATCAAAAGAGCTACCTCTCTTGAGGAATTATTTGCTGTTAGCCCCTTTGGGACATGCTACGCATCTGTATAGATCTTTGCTTTGACAGTTAGGAATTTAGAATAAAAATTGTAGTCTATTTTGTCAAATGCATGGGATAATTTAAGAGTATTGTATTTGAATATTAACACTACATCAGACTTTATCCTACATTTTCTTTTTTTGCACCATACATCTAACCTTTTTTTCAAAAAATCACACTGGCTTGCAGTCCAGTGCTGATCCTACAGTGTCACACACAGCATGTTTCTTATTGTTGTTAGGTGCCATCAAGGCAGTACTGACTCACAGTGACCACACACACAACAGAATGAAAAAGTTCCCTGTCCTGCACCAACCTTACAACCATCCACTTTACCAAACATGGTATTTTTCTCCAGGAACTGGTCCCTTCTGACAATATGTTCAAAGTAAGAGAGGTGAAGTCTTGCCATTTGGCTTCCAAGAGGGCACTCTTGCTGTACTTCTTCAGACACAGATCTGTTTGTTCTTTGGCAGTCCATATTTCAATATTCTCACCTAACACCATAACTCAAATGTATCAATTCTTCTAGGGTCTTCCTTATTCACTGTCCAACTTTCACATGCATATAAGGTTATTATATGCATTAGTCAAATTAGTCCTCAATTTGACATCTTTGCTCTTGAACTTTGTAAAGCAGTCTTGTACAGTACATTTGCCTAATGCAGTATATCATTTAATTTTTTGACTGCTGCATCCATGAGTGTTGATGGTTTATCCAAGCAAAATGAAGTCCTTGACAATTACAATATTTTCTCCATTTATATGTATCTTCTTTACTGGTCCAGCGGTGAAGATTTTTGTTTTCTTTATATTGAGGTGCAACCCATATTGAAAGCTGTGGATTTTGATCTTCATCAGTAAGTATTTTAAGTCCTCTTAACTTTCAGCAAGCAAGTTTATACCATCAGCATAATGCAAGTTTTAATGTGCCTTTTTCCAATCTTGATGCCATGTATTCCATTTCATTTTTGACAATTTCCAGGTTTTCTATATTTATACTTTGTACATTCTATGATCTGATTATTAATGGATGTTTCCAGCTGTTTCTCTTCATTTTGAGTTATGGCTCATCAGCACATGAATGTCCTGAGGGCTGTAGTCCTTTCTCATTATCGCTGTCAACTTTACTCTGAGGAGGCTCCTCTCCATCAGTAGTATTTTTAATGCCTTACAACCTGAGGGGCTCAGCTTTTGGTGCTATATCTGACTATATTCTGGTGTTCTTCACCATGTATTAATAGTCAGCATTCTGGTATTATCTTACAGTGTCCCACTTCTATTCATTAGGTTTTCAGTGACTAAATATACGGAAGTAGTCCATGTCCCTTCTTCCCAGTCTGTCTTAATTTAGAAGTTTATTTGAAACCTCTCCACCATGCTTGACCCAGAATAACATAAACGTGGAAGCCACCACATTACAACAAACTGACAGATGAATAGTGGTGGCCTCCCATGTCATTGTTTTAGGTGCCATCGACTCAGTACCAACTTATAGCGACCCTATGTACAGCAGAACGAAACACTGTTGCTACTCTTGAGTCCATCGATGCTGCCACTTGGCCAATCCATCTTGTTAGGGGTCTTCCTCTTTTTCTCTGACCCAACACCTTACCAAACATGATGTCCTTCTCCAGTGACTGGTCCCTCCTGACAATATGTCTGAAGTATGTGAGACGAAGTTTGGCCATCTTGGCTTCCAAGGACACTCTGGCTGCACTTCCTTCAAAACAGATCTATTGGTTCTTTTGGCAGCCTATGGCACTTTCAATATTCTCCTCCAACATCATAACTCACAACGATTATACACATGGACCTCACCAGATGGAATACACAGTAATCAAATCAACTATATCTGCAGAAAGATACAATGTAAAAGCTCCATATCATCAGTCAAAATAAGGCCAGGACAGACTGTGGAATAGACAATCAATTGTTGTTGTTGTTAGGTGCCATCGAGTAGGCACCGACTCATAGCGAATATAAGCAGAGTAGAACAAAACACTGCACGATCATGGGCCAACCTCATGTTGCCACGCTTGAGTACATCGAAGTTGCCACTTGGCCAATCCATCCCATTGGGGTCTTCCTCTTTTTCTCTGACCCTCCACTTACCAAACATAATATCCTTCTCCAGCGACTAGTCCCTCCTGACAATATGTCCAAAGTATGAGAGACGATGTTTGGCCATTTGGCCTCCAAGGAGTACTAGGGCTTCACTTCTTCCAAAATGGATTTGTTGGTACTTTTGGCAGCCTATGGCACTTGCAATATTCTCCTCCAACACCATCAATTCTTCTATGGTCTTCCATATTCACTGTCCAGCTTTTGCATGTATATGATGTTATTGGAAATACCATGGCTTGGGTCAGGCAAACCTTAGTCCTCAAGCTGACATCTTTGATCTTCAACACTTTAAAAGGGTCTTCTGCAGCAGATTTGCCTAATGTAATACATCGTCTGATTTCTTGACGCCTGCTTCCATGAGTGTTGATAATTAATCCAAGAAGAATGAAGTCCTTGACAACTTCAATCTTTTATCCATTGATAAGAATGCTGTTTATTGGTCCAGTGGTGAGGACTTTTTTTTTCATTACATTAAGATGTAATCCATACCGAAGGCTGTGCTCTTTGATCTTCCTCAGTAAATATTTAAAGTCCTCTTCACTTTCAGCAAGCAAGGTTTTATCATCTGCATATCACAGGTTGTTAATGAGTCTTCCTCTAATCCTGATGCACATTTTTCTTCATAAAACCCAGCTTCACAGATTATTTGCTCAGCATACAGGTTGAATAAGTATGGCGAAAGAATAAAACCTTGTCACACACCTTTTTTATATTTTGAATCATTCAGTGTTCCCATGTTCTGTTCGAACAACTGCTTCTTGGTCCAGGTACATATTCCTCATGAGCACAATTAAGTGTTCCAGAATACTCATACTTCACAATGTTGTCCATAGTTTGCCATAATCTACACAATCGAAAGTCTTTGCATAGTCAATAAAGCACAGATAAATGTCTTTCTGATATTCTCTGTTTTCAGCCAAGATCCATTGGACATCAGCAAAGATATCCCTTGTTCTACGGCCTCTTTTGAATCTGGCTGGAACCTCTGGAAGTTCTCTGTCAATGTATGCTTGCTGACATTTCTGTATTACCTTTAGTAAACTTTATGGTATGGGATATCAACGAGATTGTCCAATGATTTCTGCATTCTGTTGGATCACCTCTCTTTGGAATGGGCACAAATACATATCTCTCAGCCAGATAGTTGTTTTCCAAATTTCTTGGCAGAGATGAGTGAGTGCCTCCTGTGCTGCCTAACTTTCTTGAAAGATTTCAATGTTTATTCTATCAATTCTTGGTGCCTTGTTCTTTGCCAATTCCTTCAATGCACGTTGGACTTCCTCTTTCAGTATCACTGGCTCTTGATCATATGCTACCTCCAAAATGGCTGAACATTAACCATTTCCTTTTGGTATAGTGACTCTGTGTATTCCTTCAATATTTTTTGATGCTTTCTGCATCATTCAGTTATTTGCCCAGATAATCTTTCAATAATGAAAGTCGAGGCTTGAATTTTTTTCTTCAGTCCCCCCAGTTTGAGAAATGCTGAGTGTGTTCTTCCTTTTTGGTTTTCTGTTTCCAGATCTTTGCACATTTTGTTGTAATATTTGGCTTTATCTTCTCGAGCTGATCTTTGAAATTTTTTTCCACTTGCTTTAGCATCTATATGCTGGAGAGCAGGTTTCATTGTCTTTTCTGACATCCACTTTAACATTTTCCTTCTTTCTTGTCTTTTTAACGACATTTTGCTTTCTTTATGTATGATGTTCTTAATGTCACTTCACAACTCTTCTGGTCTTCGGTATTTAGTGTTTAATGTTTCAAATCTGTTCTTCAAATGATCCCTTGATTCAGGTGGGATATATTCAAGATCATATTTTGGCTCTTGTGGACTTGTTTTCATTTTCTTCAGCTTCAGTTTGAATTTGCATATGAGTAATTGATGGTCTGTTCCACAGTCTGCCCCTGGCCTTGTTTTCACTGATGATATGGAGTTTTCCTATCGTCTCTTTCCACAGATGTAGTTAATTTGATTTGTATGTATTCCATCTGGTAAGGTCCATGTGTATAGTCATCTCTTATGCTGTCTTAAGAAGGTATTTGAAATGAACAAATCATTGTTTTTGCAGAATTCTATCATGTGGTCCCCAGCATCCTTTCTACCTCCAAGGCCATATTTTCCAACTACTGATCCCTCCTCTTTGCTCCCAACTTTTGCATTCCAATCACCAGTAATGATCAATACATCTTGATTGCATGTTTGATCAATTTCAGATTGAAGAAGTTGGTAGAATTCTTCTATTTCATCCTCACTGGCTTTAGTGGTTTGTGCATAAATTTGAATAATAGTGGTATTAAATGGGCTTCCCTGTAGGTGCATGGATATTATCCTATCACAGTGTTGTACCTCATGACTGATCTGGATATGTTCTTTTTGACAATGAATGCAACACCATTTCTCTTTAATTTATCATTCCTGGCATACTAAACCTCATCGTCATCAGATTCAAAAAGGCTAATACCAATCCATTTCAGCTCACTAATGCCTAAGATATCGATGTTTATGCATTCCATTTCATTTTTGACAACTTCCGATTTCCCCAGATTCATACTTTGTACATTTCCATGTTCTGATTTTCAATGGATGTTTACAGCTGTTTCTCTTTATTTTGAGTTGTGGCCCATCAGCAAATGAAGGTCCTGTGGGCTTTTCTCTCACTGGCTTTACTCCATTCGCATCATCACAGTTAACTCTACTTTGAGGAGGCAGCTCTTCACCTTTTGCATTTTTAGTGCCTTCCAACCTGAAGGTCTCATTTTATGGCACTATATATGACAGTGTTTCTCTGCTATTCATAAGGTTTTCAGTGACTAAATATTCGGAAGTAGTTCGTCACTCCTGCTTCCTAGTCTGTCTTCATCTGGAAGCTCATCTGAAACCTGTCCACCATGGGTGACCCTGCTGGTATTTAAAATACTGGTGGCATCGCTTTTAGAATCACAGAAACTCACAAGCCACCACAGTACGACAAACTGACAGAGGAGTGTTAGAAGGATCAATTACTCATATGCAAATTGAAACTGAAGCTGAAGAAAATGAAAACAAGTCCACAAGAGCCACAGTATGACCTTGAATATATCCCACCTGAATTTATAGATCATTGGAAGAACATATAGTTACATTAAACACTATAGACCAAATACCAGAAGAATTGTGGGATGACATAAAGAACATCATACATAAAGAAAGAAAAAAGTCATTAAGAAGACAAGAAAGAAGGAAAAGGTCAAAATGGATGTCAGAAGAGGTGGCCTCCCATAGCTAAATGTAATTCAGGAAAAAATATCTACTTTCTGATTCAATTTAAGACAGGTCAACTTAATAATGAAAGAATAAGGTTGCTTGAGAAGTAATTTGGTAGACTGAGTTTATACCATTCTGAACCACTATTAGCTAAATGGTCCTTTTGAGATAATGTTCATCTCTTAACAAGGAATGGGAATATCACATTTCTTTTTGCAATTCATCCCAACATCATGTAACTGACGTTTAACATGCATACCTTTCAAAATGAGGTAATTGTATTTTATTAGTTGGAAAAAACAGATACATGAGGGATACAATTTTTAAAGCTTTTAATGTCATAGAACTGTATTCACAAAAATGCTGAAATGGCAAATAAATCACAGCAAGTATATAAAATTCAACATGCAGCATGTTTAGTGATGTTGCTTTGGTTTTGACTCCTCATAGCAACCTTGTATAGGGTTTCAAAGAATCACTGTAAGCCTTATGGCTAACAGTCCAGTGCTTATCTTACAGTGCCACACCAGAACGCCATATTTTAAAATGGTTGAGTAGATTTTGTATTTAAGCAGCCTTTGAAGAATCTGCTATCAAATATTCAGCAAAAAACATTAAAATCAAGCAACAAACAAATCTATGCTACATAAATTTCCCAGTGTCCTCTACACCCAATAAAGTTATTTTATTATTAGTGTTTAATTTTCTTTTCACCTCAAATAATAGTAATTTATATTCAAACTAACTTGCATTCTAATCATATATTGAATCTACCACTCATCTGTTAGTTTGTTTTGCTGCAGTGACTTGTATGTTGCTGTGAATGGAAGCTATGCCACCAGCATTTTCTGTAGCACCAGGATGGACAGTTTTCAGCATAGGAGAGTAAAACAACTTCTAAAGTGTTAGTTCTTGAAAACATTACAAATGGTAGCTGAACATTATTTAATATGTAGTCCTGGTGTGGTAGTGGAGGGTAAGCACCAGCATGAAAGGTTGGTTAGAACTGCAAGTAGGTGGTTCATAACAAACTATGGAGAATATTGAGGACAAAGTATTCCAGAACACTTATTTGTGCTCATGAGAAACCTGTACATAGACCAAGAGCAGTTGCTAGAACAAAACAAGGAATACTGAATGGTTAAAAACCAGGAAATGTGTGTGCCTGGGTTGGATCCTCTCACCATGCTAAGTCCATCTGAATGAATATTCCAAAACATATAATTATGCTCAAAAGAAGTCTATACATAGACCAAGTGGAAGTTATTAGAACAAAACAAGGGGATACTGAATGGTTTAAAGCCCCAAAAAGGTTGTGACAAGATTTTATCCTTTCACAATACTTATTCAATATGTATGCTGAGCAAATAACCCCCCAAAATAGATTGTATGAAGAAGAGCATGGCATCAGGATTGAACAAAGACTTATTAACATCTTGCCATATGCAGATGATACAACCTTATATGCTGAAAATGAAGAGTAATTTTTTTAAAAATATTACTGAAGAACACAGACTTAAGTATGGGTTGCACCTCAATAAAGAAAGCAAAACTACTCACCTTGGCCCAATAAGCAACAACATGATAAATGGAGAAAAGATTGAAGTTGTCAAAGACTTCATTTTGCTTCAATCCACTATTAACACTCATGGAAGCAGCAATCATAAAACAAAATGATGTGTTGCATTACACAATCTCCTGCACAAGACCCTTTTAAATTGTTCACGAGCTAAGCTATTAATTTAAGAAGTAACTTGTGCCTGTCCTAAGTAATGGTATTTTCAATCACCTCATATGTATGTGAGACTAGAACAATGAATAAGGAATACTGTGGAAGAATTGATGCAATTGAGTAATGGTGTGGAAAAACAATATTAAAAATATCAAGGACTTCCAAAGATCAACTAAACCTGTGCTGGAAGAAGTACAACCAGAATGCTCCTTAGAAAGCAGGATGTCGAGACTCTGACCCTCATACTTTGGAGATGTTATCAGGAGGGACCTATCCCTAGAGAAGGACATCCTGGTTGGTAAAGTGGAGCAGCAGTGTAAAAAGGGAGACCATCAATGAGTTGGATGTCCTAGGGCCTGGCAGTATTTGTTTTATTATGCATAGGGTCACTGTGATTAGGAACTGATTCCACAGTACCAAACAGCAATGTTCAATCCACATGTTGAGCAAATAATCTAAAAAGCTGGGTTATATGGAGAAGAATGTGGCATAATAATTGGTGGAAGAATCAGTAAAAACCTGTGCTAAGCAGATGACACAGTCTAGTTTACTAGAAGTGAAAAGAAGCTTAAAGTACTTACTGATGAAGATCAAAGACTACAGTCTTCAGTTTGGATTGCACATCAATGTAAAGAAAATGAAAATCCTTACAAGTGAGCCAATAAATAACATCATGATAAACAGAAAAGATTAAAGTTGTCAAAGACTTCATTTTCCTTGAATCCACAAATAACATTCATGGAGAGGACTGTCAAGACATCAAAATAAATATTGTATTATGTAAATGTGCTGCAGCAGACCTCTTACAGTATTAAAGAAATTATACATCTTTTTGAGAACTAAGGTGAGCCCTAATGCAAGCCCTGGTATTTCCAATCACTTCATATTCATGGGAAACTTGGACATAGAAGAAGGTAGACCATGGAAGAATCGATACAATTGAATTATGGTAAAGATGAAGAATATGGGCTATTGAAAAAACAAACAAATCTCCCTTGAAAGCATTCCAGCTAGAAGGCTTCTTAGTGAAGATGACGAGACTTTAGTTCTTGTACTTTAGTTATGCTGTCAGGAGGCACTAGTCCCTAGAAAAGGACATAATGCTTAGAAAAGTAGAAGGTCAGTGAAAAAGAGGAAAAATGTCATGAGATGAACTAACACAGTAGCAGCAATAAAAGGCTGTAACATAGCAAGTGTAAGGGTGGCACATGACTGGACAATGTTTCCTTCTTTTGTTCATAGGATTGTTATGAGTTGGAATCAACCTAACAGGATATAATAAAAACAAAAATAACAGTTAAAACTGTATAATTAAGTATATACACACATTGTTGTTGTTGTTATGTGCTGTGGAGTTGGTTCTGACTCATAGCGACCCTGTACAGGGTTTCCGAGGCTGTAAATCTTTATGGGAGCAGAAAGACTCATCTTTCTCCCATGGAATGGATGGTAATTTGGAACTGCTGACCTTCAAGTTTGCAGCCCTATTTGTAACCACTACGCTACCAGAGCTCCTTATATACACGCATTATACACACACATATGTTATAAAGAGCCTTGGTAGCATAGTGGGTTATATGTCTGGCTTCTAACTGCAAGGTGAACAGTTCCATTAGAATCCATATAAGTCAGATGAGGTTTTCTGTTTCCGTAAAGATTTACAGTCTGGGAAACTCTATAGAGGGTTGCTATGTGTTGGAACTGACTCCACAGCACACCATCATAACCACCATATATGTTATTGGTATATTTAGATCTATCTATCTATGATCAGTCTATCTACCCATCTAGCTATCCATATATCTACCATCTATTTGGGAAGTCTCTGCCCTTTGTGTATAAATCACAGACAGCTCCTTCACTGATTAAATCTGCTCACATGTTTTTACTTTTGGTCAGTAATCTCAGCAGGGTTGACTTGAGGCAATTCATTTGACGACGTCAGTAATGAAAGAAAGACAAAGTGGGTTCAGCAACCTTATTTTCCTGATAGAAAGAGAACTTTTTAATAAAAGTTGATTAAACTTAATGCTAAAGTAGGCTGCTGTGGTATAATCTTCAGAAAACTTTAAGAATTCAAAACATATAAATCCCCTTCCTGAAAAATTTTATTTTTAATCTCTAAGTATATTTTACTTTATAAGCATAATTCAATTATTCTTATATTTTATCATAGCTTAATGTTTAAAATTTGAAAAAGGGATCATGCTTTATCAATTAAGATGTATTTTTTTAGTCTCTGTTATAGCATGTGATTTTTCATTCCCGGTTTCTCAAATACAGGAAAAGTTCAGCAGTGCATTTAATTATAATTTAGATATCTTAACATTCTGTATCCTAAGAGGGTGGTTTGAATTCCTGACAAATGGTCTGTTGTATTAAAATAGTCATCTATGCAGGAAGTGCTATAGTAAGCACAGTTTAAAAGAAAGTTATTGAAAGTAAAGAATTGCAAATTGCAAAGAAACTTATTTGAGATTTCCATGAATTTCCAATGTCTAATAGGACTAGTCCTACAAGCAGTACTACTTGCCACTGAAATGATAACCATCAAAGTTATGCTGTTGTTTCAGAGTCCTGGTTATGTTATGTTATGGTATTTTGGAATCCGGGTGTGGCACTGTGGGTTAATGCACAGGACTGCAGAGTCAGTTTTTGCAGCAAGGTCGAAGGTTCAAGCACACTAGCTCCTCCTTGGAAACCCTATCCAGGGTCATTATGAGTTGGAACTAATTAAATGGCACTTAACAAAAACAACATTTTACTGTCTATAACTTAAAGAAAGGTATTAATCGAGATATAAGAACTTTTACTTAACCTATATAACTTTATCACATTTGAGAATCATAGCAAATAATATGTAGTTTATTTTATTTTTAATTTTTTAAAATAAAAATGTGAAAAATATTGCTGCTTTTGTTAAGAACACTAAGTTAATCATATTCAGGCATATTTTTAAAATTTGAAGTAAAATATAGAGGAGTGAATCATTCATTGAAAAGGACAAAATGTTCATTAAGAAAATGAAACAAATCCTAAGAATTTATGTACAAATGTATCATTTATAAAATTCTAGGTCTGAAATGAAACCAAGAGATGGCTGAAAACAGACAAAAAGGACAGAGTAAAGCAGGGTTGTAAAAAAAAAAAAAAATACATGTTATTTTGTATTGGAAAGCATGTGTCTCTAATGTTCACATTATTTCTTGAAACTTGACCTTTTGAATCATTAATTTTATCCCCAGAATGAGGAGTGTTTTCTTTACAAGAAAAATGATTTGTCATTTCAATATTTTGGTTTTGAACATTTTATTGTGATGTAGGTTACAGTTTACAAAGTAAATGAGTTTTGCATTCAACAACTTATACATGTTTTGTTACATGACTCTGGTGTTTTCTCTACAATATTGTGGCACTCTTGTCACTTGCTCATTTTGTTCCCCGTTTCCATATGTCTTTCTTTCCTGCCCTTCTCTGCCTTCTGAGCTCTGTTTTGTGGCAAATGCCCTTTAGGTATTGTCTGGCTGGTTATTCTGAGGATTAAGTTTCTCTTTCGTGTTATAGTTTTCTTTATAGTCCTGTCTACTGTTCGGTTGAGAGTTGATCACTACAGGCAGATTCCTCTCAGATTTGAATGGCATATAAAGAGCCGCCACTCTATCAGATAAGAAAGTCTAGTGTTTTCTATGATTTTGAATTTTGTTGTACATTTTCCTACTACTCTCTCCAAGAACTTCTATTGTGAGGCCAATCAAAGCAATTCATAGTGGTAGGTGATAGCAGCATCTAGTTCTTCTGGTCGAACAACACTTCTATACGTCCACCCGATCCGCCATCTTGTTTGTTCTCTCTGGTTGAACAACACTGGAAGCTGTGGTTTCGTTATTTTAAAATATTTAAAAAATATTCTTATGCATGTCTAAGGCTTATATATCAAACTACTGAGCATTTTAGTATTGAAAATGATCTCCAAGTTAAGATATATTTGTTAATTTATTAGCTATAATATAAACATTTAAAATATATATACTTGATTTATAAATTTGTTTAATAAGAGATTGTTGTTGGTAAATGCCGATGACTTGGTTCCGACTCACAGCTATTGTGTATAGGGTTTCTGAGGCATGACTGGTGAGTTTGAAGCACCAGTCTTAGGATAGATAAATTCTACAATAATTTATAAATTATAATTTGTAGTCTTATTTTTATTTTTATTTTGGGGATCTGTTAGCATAGTGGTCACAAGTTTCACAGCTAACCTCATAGTCAACAGTTTAAGACTACCAGTCATTTCACAGGAGAAAGAGTATGCTATGAGTCAGAATTGACTGGATGGCACTAAACAACAACAACTTTTTATTAAGCCAAGAAAATGCTTATATCTTACATGAAGACTTACTGCTCTGTTTCCCAATTTTGTTGTTGTTAGGTGCCTTTAGCTGGTTCTGACTTATAGCAACCCTACTCAAAACAGAAGGAAAATCTGCTTGGCCCTGTGTTGTCCTCACAATTCTCATTATGCTTTAGCACATTGCAGCTGCCACTGTTCAATCCATCTAGTTGGGACACTCCTCTTTTTTGCTGACCCTCCAGTTTACCATGCATAATGCCTACTGTTCCCTCCAGATAATATGTACCAAGTATGAAAGACAGAGTTTGGCTTATCCTTGCTTTTAAAGATCATTCTGCTCTACTTCTTAGGATGCTGATTTGTTTGTTTTGGCAATCCATGGTACTTTTAATATTCTTCTCAAAAGCCATAACTCAAATGCATCAATTCTTCTACAGTCTTGCTTAGTCATTGCCAAACAGTTTCGTGCTTATGAGGATATTAAAAATACCATGGCTTGGGTCAGGTGCACCTTAGTTCTTAAAGTGCCATCTTTGTTCTTTAATACTTTAAGGTTGTTGTCTGCAACAGATTTGCCTAATGCAATAAGTACTTGATTTCTTTGTTACTGATTCCACGGTTGTTAATGGTGGATCCTAGCAAAATGAAGTCTTGACAACTTCCATCTTTTTTCCATTTATCTTGATGTTATTTATTGATCCAGTTGTGAGGATTTTTCTTTTCGTTACGTTGACCCTAACGATAGTCATTCACCAATAAGGGTGAACAGTAACACCAGGGAGCTATGTACTCCTTAGAACAATCAACTATACAAGATCAAAAAGACAGCTTTTACTAAGGAATAAAACTCAGAATGCAGAAAAGTACAGGAGTAGATTAATAAAAATAACAAACATAAGGAAGAAATGGGAGAAGGGTGATTATAATGTGGGGATCGCAGTGAGTGTCATAAAGTGAAATGTGCATGGGTTATTGAATGGAAAACAAATTTATTTTGTAAATTTTCACCCGTCATACTAAAAGTAAAAAAATTAAATTTTACACATGTTTTTTCCCATAAGTGTAGAAATATACATTAATTGAACAATAACACTTCACATCTTTGTTTTGTTTGCTCTATCAAAGATGGAATATAATGTAAGAAATCAAACTTGCCACAACACTGAAACTTTGATTTAATGTGGGCAATTTTTTTTTTTCACTGATTTTGACACTTGCAAGATAACAAGTATCTTTGCTTCATTCCTCTCAATGTCTGCCACTCATTTAACAATAGGGCAACATGGTTTTATACATGACTTTACATCTAGCTTACTAATACCCTAACTGAAGCCCATACGTCTTACGTCAAGGGAGCCTTAGAAGCCTAATATTTAGCTTCGTATACCAATGTCTGTATCTAATACTCCTGTGGTCTAGAGAAAATTCAAATAAAGTGGTTTTTAAGATCTTTTGTGTTTTCTGGAACTTAGAAATTTTCACTATTTCTTGGAGGTGTTTGGCATATATATTAAAAATTTAATGTATTATTCTATAAGTGCTGTATAATGGTGTCAGAAAGACAGTCTTTCTTCTTGACCTCTGCATTTCAGAAATCTCTGTAATATATTCTATTATATGTATATGAAAATATCTCATTATGCCTGAGAGTAAGGGAAAGACATAAGTTATGTTTAAAATAAAAATAACAAATAAATCATTTAGTAATATTAAACTATATCAGACAAAGGGAATAGAAATGAAATAGGTTAAGGACAAAAACAAAATAATTTGAAAAGTTAATTTTTAAAAAGTTATGAATTTGCTTAAAGGAATTTCATGAATACACGCTAGCCTATGTCATTCAAAAATCATTCCCTCTTACTCCACAAGTGTACTCTGCACTTCTGTGCCTCTGAATACTTTTCCATTTAGAATACACTTTCTCCAGTACAACTTCTCTACCCATGATTCCTAACTTCTACCTTCAAGATGAACTCTTGTTTAATTCTTTCATTGTTATCTTTCCTTTTTTCATGTTCCCTAATTGCTAATTCTGCTAGGTATTTACGAGTCCCTTCTTACTCATAGTGACGCCATATATAACACAAAGAAATACTTCTGGGGCCCTGCGCTATCAGCACAATTATTACCATGTTTAAGCCATTGTTGCTGCCTTTTTGCTGAAGACCTTTCTCTGTTTTCTGACCTTTGATTTTATGAAGCATGATCCCCTTCTCAGGGGACTGATCCCTTGTGGTAACATGTCCAAAGTAACTGAAATAGAATCTTGCAATCCTTGATGCTAAGGAGCATTCTGGCTGTATTTCTTGCATGATAAATGTCTTCTTTCTTCTAGCAGTATATTCCATGGTACATTCAATAGTATTCACCAATACCATAACTGATATTTATTAGTTCTTCTTTGATCTTCCCTATTAATACAACTTCTTACACATTCATTAAAGGTAACTGAAAATACTATAGATTGGGTCAGGCACACCTTAATCTTCCAAGTGACATGCTTTTTTTTGTTTATTTGTTTAACACTTTTAGTATGTCTTTTGTAGCAGATTTGCCTAATGCAATATGTCATTAGATTTCTCGACTGGTCCTTCCATGAGTGTCGATTGTGATTCCAAGTGAAATGAAATCCTTAACAGCTAGAATATTTTCACCCTTCATCATGATGTTGCTTAGTGGTCATTTGTGAGAT
Organism: Chrysochloris asiatica; assembly: GCF_000296735.1. Taxonomy (NCBI): domain Eukaryota; kingdom Metazoa; phylum Chordata; class Mammalia; order Afrosoricida; family Chrysochloridae; genus Chrysochloris; species Chrysochloris asiatica. The sequence continues at coordinate 35,581,069 of NW_006408523.1, read as the reverse complement.
TTTTGTTTATTTAATCCTGAGGTGTAATCCATACCAAAGGCTGTAATCTTAAATCTTCATCAGTAAATTCATCAAGTCCACTTCACTTCAGTAAGCAAGGTTGAATCATCTGCTTATCACAGGTTGTTATTAATGAATCTTCTTCTATCTCAATGCTGTGTTCTTCATATACACAGAGTCTGTGGCTTATAAATTAAATTCATTCATAATTGTGCCTTTAAGGATCTGTATATGGGTAGAAATAGATACATATGATCCTTATTTGGCCTTTAGACTTTTCAATAATTTGACAGTTTCATGTGTAGCAAGTGAAGATAAATATGATGAAAAAGTTGTGCATAGGGGTTAGCTCAATTACTTTAAGTTGTGGGGAAATTTGCATAGCAGTAAAGGACAATTAGGAATTGTCTGCAAATCACAATTTATTTCTTCTTCCAGGAATTCCTTGTAGCCCAGGTTGTTGAATTATTTCCTTAACATACGGACTGAATGTAATAACAACATTAGACATATCTTCTTGGATTTTAAACCATTCAGTATCTCCTTGTTCTATTCATGATCCCTAATATATTTACTGAAGGTTGGGTTTTTTTTGTTTGTTTGTTTTTTAATTTTCCTCACTTAGACAGCACCTAATGTTCAGAAAACCAAAAAGAAAATTATTATTGCTCCCCATTCTTTTATCTATCTATCTATCTATCTATCTATCTATCTATCTATCTATCTATAATACTGTCTCTTCAAATATTTTGCAATAAGCCAGTCACAGAAAAAGCATTTGTAATGGCTCTCTTTAACAACTCCTGTGTCTGCTCTTTCAAAAAATTTCTGAGGGCACAGGTCATATCTAACTCATATTTCTGGATGCAGTTCCTACCATTAGAACTTTCAAATAAAATTGGAGTTAATTAAATATTTTGGAAATTTACCTGACTCTTGTCTTTGCTAATCCACTGTCTTCCTCAATGCTGAAAGATGAATTGTATTTTATAGGATGACTCATTTCCATTTCTCTAAGGAGCCATGAATAATGGCCTCAACTTGATGACATGGAGAGTAGAGCACTAGTGGTCATTAAGTTAATATACAGCAAAAGAGTGAGGATGATTCGCAACAGAAACAGCACTCTTAATTTTCAATGTTGCTTTCCCTGATAGAAAAATAAACAAGCAAGCAAGCAAAAAATGTGTTTGGCATTTAATTTTCCTTTCTCTCCAGCCATTAGTATCATATTGAAACCAATCAGAACTGGATGTTCTGATATCCATTGCTTTTTATTTACAACTATAAAATACTGTCAATTGTGTAAACTCCAACTGTACGTTGTTAATAAGTACTGTCAAGTTAGTTCCAACCATAGTGACCTTGTATAGGGTTTCTGAGGAGCAGCTGGTGAGTTTGAGGTTCAAACCAACTTTGCAGTCCAGCACATGAATCTACAGTGCCCACCAGGACTCCATATTACCATGGTGGTGGTGGTTATGTGTTGTGGAGTCGGTTCCGACTCATAGTGACCCTGTACAGAGTTTCCGAGGATGTAAATTTTTATGGGGCCAGAAAGCCTCATCTTTCTCCCACGAACAGCTGGTAGTTTCAAACTGCTGACCTTGTGGCTCACAGCCCGGTTAGTAACCACTATGCTACCAGAGCTCCTTATATTACCTTATTTGTTGTGAAGTGCTGTCGAGTCGATTCTGACACATAGTGACCATGTATAGAGTTTCCAAGGAGCAGCTGGTGAGCTTGAACCACTGACCTTGCAGTTCAAATGACTTTGAAGTCTGATGTATTAACCCACAGCGCCACACCAGGACAAAGTAAATCTGTTTCTAACACTGTCACACGTTTCTAACACTGTCACAGCTTTCTCTAGAGGAGCAACTAGTAAACCTCCAATGTTTAGTATTTATGCACTATAACCACTGTACTGTCAGAAAACTATTAAAATAACAGAGTTAAAATGCTTTGCAAATAGTAATATTTAATAGTAACATGCCCATGTGATCATTATTAATAATATTAATGCACAATATTTCTTACAGAAATAGAAGGAGTCAAGAATTTGAAAATAAAAAATAAAACTGAGAACAGGCTTAGATCTCAACTTTGAGCATTCATTAAAACCATGCATCCAAATCAGCAGTTGCTGATGACTTAATTGTGTAAATTAACATTCATTCAGGCAGTTTGTTTTAGCAGTTTTATTGAATTATTTAGCAAGGATACTAAATAAATCAAATAAAACAGCACACTATTATCTTCAGTTCTCATTAAAATGGGTAACTTATTTGTTGTTGTACCTGTCAGGACATTTTAAAATATAATTATGCTTCTTATTATCAACAGCACAAACATGGCCTTGATTGGGTTAAATTGTTAAAGACTTCACTTATCTAGTACGAAAATTAATTTAAAACCCCTTTGTTGATTAAGTTGGAAAACGAATGATCTAATGTCCATGTTACTACTCAAGCAAACAGCAATATTGATTTGTGTATAAAATATTAAACTTAAAGGAAAAAAATACAAAGAGAACAAACTGAAGATTTTCCAGAACAATAAAGATTAATGCAAAATGATCTCCTTTTTATTAACATCATTGTATGAATTATAATATGTTGTTATTGTTGTTAATTGCTGTCCAGTGGGTTCCTAATCATAGCCACCCTGTATAGGGTTTCCCGAGTGACTGGTATTGGGATTGAAACCAACCTAGAAGTCCAGCACATTAACCTACAGCACCACACCAGGACACCATGAATTATAATATAAGGCACCATTTTATTATTCAATCACAGAATAAATCAACAATAATTTATTGAGATGTATAAGAGAGAGTAAGGTTTCTTTGAATTGCAAGGTCAACAATTCAAACTCACCAGCTTCTCTTCAAAAACCTTATACAGGGTCGCTATGAGTCAATGCCAACATGACGGCACTTAACAACAACAACAGTGGGCAAATTAGGAGCTCAGTGGCTCTGTACAATAAGCACTGGACTGCAAATTACAGGGTCAGTTTTTGAGCCCATCTGTTCCTTTGAAAAAGAGGCTTTCTGCTCCCTCAAAGATTTAGTCTAGGAAACCCTATCTAGGAGCACTATGAGTCAGAACCAACTTGAAAGTACTCAACAACATGGACAAAATATTAAAATATTGAGGAAGGAAGAAAGTATCAAAATAGTTACAAGGAATACACAGTCATTGTACCATAAACAATTGGTGGAGATAGTTAACAATTTGGAAATGTAGCATATGAACAAAAATCATATTGAAGGAACATGTTCAAACTGAACCTTGTTTATTGGTAATAAAAAAGACAACAGGAATTGACAGAATACTAATTGAAATGTTTCAACAAAGGAATGTGCTCTTGGAGCTGCTTATAATTCTATGCCAAGACATTTGGATGACAGCTACCTGGCCAACTGACTGGAAGAGTTCCATATTCATGCAAATTCCCAAGGACGATGACATAACAGAATGTGGAAATTATAAAACAATATCATTCAAAATGGTTGCAGCAGTACAGTAGCTGGGTATTGCCAGAAATTGAAGCTTGATTCAGAAAAGTACATGAACAGGTGTCATTGCTGAAATTAAATAGATCTGTGTTGAAAGCAAAGAATCCCAAGAAGATGTTTACCTCTACTTTATGGTCTATGCAAAGACATTTGACAGTGTGTGGGGCTGTGAGATAAAGCACTGGGCCAAAACGTGGGTTCGAACCACAAGGTTAGTAGTTCAAACTCACTACCGGCTCCTTGGAAACCCAACACAGGGTCACTTTGAGTCAGAACCAACTCGATGGCACTTAACAACAGCATCATAACAAACTATAGATAACATTGTGAAATTCCTGAACACTTCATAAAAAAACTAATGGGAAGCCTGTAAATAGACCAAGAGGTAATCATTTGAACAGAAGAGGTAATGTGGAATTGATTGAAATTAGAAAATGTGTGTATCAGGGTTGATCCTTTTACCACACTTAGTCAATCTGTATGCTGAGCAAATAATCTGAGAAGCTGAACTACATGAAGAATAATGTAGCATCAGGAATGGAAGAAGGCTCATTAACAACCTGTGATACGTAGATGATACAATTTCACTTGCTGAAAATGAACAGGATATGAAACATTTGCTGATGAAGCTCAAGCACTGCAATGCTTAATATGCATTGCATCTCAACATAAAGAAAACAAAAATTCTCAAAATAGGGCCAATAAGCAACATGGTAAAAGGAGAAAAGCTTGAAGTTATCATATTTCATTTACTCAAATCCACAGTCGATGCACATTGAGCTGCAGTCGGGAAATCAAATGAGGTATTGCAAAGGGCAAATCTGCAGCAAAAGATTTCTAAAATATAAAAAAGCATAAATATCATCTGAAAGATTAAGTTGTACAATGAATAAGGGAAAATGTAGAAATGATGTCTTTGAATTACAGTGTTATCAAATTTGTTTTGGATTAAGTATTGCTAGAAGACTCCTTAGAAGTAAGGATGGAAAGACTGTCTCAGGTACCATGGGAATGTTATCAGAAGAAACCAGTACCAAAGAAGAACATTATGCTTGGTAAAATAGTCAACATCAAATAAAGACAAACACTATGAGATGGATTGAAATAGGGGCCTTAACAATGGGTTCAAGCCTAGAAAAAACTGGAAGGATGGTATAGAACATAGTAGTGGTTTAGTCTGTTTATAGGGTTACTATGAGTTGGAACTGATATTTTGATACCTAACAATAAAAAAACACACAGGACAGTATCATTCATATACTTTAGGTCCCCTCTTACTATTCGTTATGAGTGTTGTTAGTTGCTGGTCAGTTGATTTTGAATCATCATGACTCCATGGGTGCTCCATAGATTTTTTAAGGCTGTGATCTTTGAAGAGCAGATCTCCAGAACTGTTTTCTGAGATGTTCCTGGGTGGGTTTGAACCACAAACCTTTGACTACTAATCAAGTGCTTAACCAATTGCACCACCCAGGGACTCTCAGATTTGTTTACCTGTTTCTTATATTGGGTTTTTTCTCATGTGTATTCACTGTTGATATTGTTATTAGATGAGTTAATTCTGACTCAAAGTTACCCTATGCACAACAGACGGAAACACAATCAGGTTGTACACAATTTTCACAATTGCTATTACTTTTGAGCCCATTGTTGCTGCCACTGTGCCAATTCATCTCATTAGGGGTCTTCTTCTTTTTCACTTAAGCTCCATTTTACCAACCATGATTATCTTTTTCCAGAGTCTAGTCCCTCCTTATAGTGTGTCTGAAGTATAAGAGACAACGTCTCACCATCTTAGCATCTAAGGATCATCATGACTGTATTTCTTCCAAGACAGATGTGTTTGTTATGCTGGTAGTCCATGCCACTTATAATATTCTTCTCTAACATCATAATTCAAGTGCAGTGATTTTTCTGTGGTCTTCCTCATTCGTTGTCTAACTTTCACATGCATGTGAAGTGATTGAAAAGACCATAACTAAGGTCAGGAGCGCCATAGTCTTCTACAGATATCTTTAAAGAGGTGTTTTGCATTAGATTTGCCTACTGTATTACTAATTCTATTGTTATTCCTATTTTTGACCTTGAGGAGTCCTGGTGTGGTGCTGTCAGATAAGCACTGGACTGCTAAGTGCAAGGATGACAGACTCTCCTCAGAAATTATATACAAGGTCACTGTGAGTCAGAACTGACTCAGAGGTACTTAGGAACAATAGCAATGTTGTTTAGGAGCTTTGGTGGTGCTGTGGGTTAAGCATTGGGCTGCTAAATGCAAGGTCAGGTGATCAATGAGCTACCTCATGGGAGAAAAATGAAGATGTCTGCCCCCGTAAACTTACACAGTCTTAAAAAGTTGATCTACCCTATAATGTCGCTATGAGTCTGAATCTACCCAGTGGAAGCTGGTTTGGTTTGACAATGCTGTTTAATTTAATATTTTTGTTTGATACAGTATTTTTTTTTTTTTTTAACATCTGTACTTCTGAAGTAATTACTGGTCAAGGTCAAAGTATGGGTTTCACCTCAATGCAAAGAAAATGAAAATCCTCACAAATGTGTTGTAAAAGACCTCTTTAATGTGTTAAGGATTGAACACATCAGTCTGAGGACTAAGGTGCACCTGAACCTACCCAGGATATTTTCAAATTCCAATGAGATTATTTGACACCATGGCTGCAACAATGGGCTCAAAAGTGATAAATATTGTGAGGATGATGCAAGACCGGGCAGTATTCTGTTGTGCATGTGTCACTAAGACTTGGAACTGACTCTCGACACCTAACAACAACACTTTTGGAATAAGCATCTTACTGTTCAGTAAGACAAAATAAAAAGATAATTTCTTCCTGAAATCTTCGCTAATGAAGGAATACAGTATAAAATGTATATTTGTTTCTATTTGCCTTGTACAATTCTGAATTCCAATTGTGCCCCAAGTATAATTATTAATAGTACTTTGTTTCACACTAAAAAAAATTCTTTATTGAGATGGTAAATTATAGTTCATTAAAGATAAAAATTTTGAAGTAAAGGGCTAGATTTTATTCTATCAGCAGTATTTGGTATCAACTGGAGTTTCTTCCCAGTTTCTCATTGTTAAGAATACAATTCAAATAATATGCTTCTGTAATTATTTGCAAACAACGACTCCCCCATTTTCATATTAATGAATCTCTCTTTGAAATAATGATATATATTTCTTTATAATCCCATGCCATATATCTCATTGTTGTTGTTGTTAAGTGTCAACAAGTTAGATCCAACTCATAGAAATCCAAAATAGAGTTTTCTGAAGAGTAGCTGGTGAGTTTGAGTGGCCAGCCTGTGCTTAGGAGTCCAGTTCTTTTCCTACAGTACCACATCAAGAGTCGACATATTTCATACTACTCATCTTTTTGCAGATCAATAAAAATAAAACTCAGGGCTAACATAAAATGTAAATTTTTTGTGCCTTTTTCAAATTTTTAATGTCATAGAGCCTGACACATGGTACATGATCAGTAGAAAACATTAATTAATAGCATACTAAATTAGCAAATATCTGTTTTACGTCTGTTTTAATTTTTACTCTAGTTAATTACTAGTCAACAATAAACACAGAGATTATAGGGGATAGTCAAGTATTTGGAAGGTAATTCCAACTGTATTCTCATATTAAGCAAAATAATTTTCCAGTCTGAAAAAAGACACTCAAGTTGAGCCAAGAGTTCAAACAGTTGTATGACAACTATTATAAATGGTGTATGACTGACATCAAAGCGTTTTTCAGATTTCATATTGAAGTACTTTCTTTATGAAATGAATTTCTGGTAGTTTTGCCTTCCCAGAATCCATTCTTCCTGTTTCTAAAACTGTTGTTATTATTGTTGTTCTCAAGTGCTATCATGTCGGTTCCAACTCAAAGTGACCCTAGATAGGGTTTGGGAGGAACGGCTGGTGAGTTTGTAGTTAAAATTGACTTTGAGGTCAAGTGCTTATCCTATGGTTATTTGGGGAGTGGATTCTTCTTATGGAATACAATATCTTCAGAGAGCAATTGATTGTCTCCTTACTCTATTAACTCAAGAAAGGTCAGTCACATGATGTTTGATTGAAATTTGAACATTGAGCAGTGATACAATGCTAGAAAATGATGGTTTTGCATGCTGTATATAAATCATTTGTTAATATTCATTACTTAGACTCTACTGATTTCTTGTTCTTGCTATTTCTGATAAGATCTTTCAAAAATTAGACTTTCCTTCATTGAAGCATAACTTCAATATCTATTTAAAGAAGTTAATCACGTGCTTATAGTCTTATTTAGTGTGATTACAACAGAAATACCACACATGGTTGACTTGAAGAAAGACTTTTTTTTTCCCCTCAAAGTTAGGAGACTGGAAGTCCAAATTTAGAAAGCCAGCCCCAGGGGAAGGTTTTTTTTATTTGTTGACTCTAAAGGACAGTCTTTGTCTCATCAGTTTCTTGGTTCCTTGGAGAACTCCATTGCTTGGCATCTGTCTTTCCCAGTCTTTACTTGCTAGCTTGTGTTTAATCTCTTTTTATTTCTCAAAATAGGCTGAATGGTAATAAACACTATGCCACAAGGTTGTGTTCTTTCACCATGCTTATTCAACCTGTATGCTGAGCAAATAATACGAGAAGCTGGGTTCTATGAAGAAAAACGTGGCATCAGGATTGGAGGAAGACTCATTAACAACCTGCGATATGCAGATGATACAACCTTGCTTGCTGAAAGTGAAGAGGACTTGAAACATTTACTGATGAAGATCAAAGGAATTGATGGTCTGTTCCACAGTCAAACATGTTTTGGCATATGATATTGAGGTTTCTTTTCACAGATGCAGTCAATTTAATTCCTGTCCATTTCATCTTACTACTGCTTATGATATTGATCTTTATGTATTCCATATCATTTTTGACAACTTCAAATTTTCCTGTGTTAGATTGTTGTACGTTCCATGTAACAAATATTAATGAATGTTTGCAACTATTTCTTCTCAATTGGAGTTGTGTCCCTTCAATAAATGAAAGTTCTGAAACCTTTGCACCAATCATATCACTAAAGTCAACTGCACTTTGAGGAGATAGCTCTTTTCGGTTTTATTTAAGTATGTTTCAATGTGAGGGGCTCATGTTCCAGTATTGAAGCAGATAATGTTTCACAGCTCTTCTCCTTCTGCCAAGTCCATCTTAGCTCAGCTGAAACCTATCCACCATGGGTAACCTGCTGGTATTTCAGATATTAGTGTAATCATTTCCAGTATCATAGCAACACTCAAGCCACCACAACATGACAAATTGATAGATGTGTAGTGAAGTTTATTCTTGAGAATATTGTCAACTTTGTGTATGCATCACTTTAGGGACTGTTTGTTTTTAGTAAATATAAGTACAAGGCAAATTAATAAGGCAAGGTGAAGGAGTAATCACTTTCCTTTGATGGTTTACCTAATTCTTGTTGGTGAGAGGTTGACCTTTTCTGGTGACATTTCTTACTATTAAACGGAGTAAATAGAAGTTGATATATGTTCTTTAGCATTTATGTAGTGTGTTAGGTGTAAGGAAACAAATAGCATATGAATTATAAGTAAAACAAAATAGAATCTGAAGATTGCAGTTCCATCTATTTGATCATACAGCTTCAAACTATGATTGACAAATGGTTAGTAACTCTGATTTTACCCTTTTTGATTAATCCTTTCAGTTCTCCTAATTAATACATGCTGAAATTCAAACATACCAAAAGTGAACATTGCTCAGTTCTTAGGAAAATATATAAAAGACTTCCCTGAATTTACTATTAAAAAAGTTTCTATTAATCAATAGATAGGAGAATTTTGAAAAATAAGTGGATTCCCTGAGGCAGTAATTGTGTTTCTGTTGTTGTTGTTGTTAAGTACCTTGGTGTCGGTTCTGACTCATAGTGACCCTGCACAGGGTTTCCGAGGCTGCAAATCTTTCCAGGAGAAGAAAGCCTCATCTTTCTCCCATAGAACATCTTTCTCCCATAGAACTGGTAATTTCGAACTGCCAACCTTGTGTTTCTGTAGAATAAGATAAAATGAAACACACACACACACACACACACACATATATATACACACTTACCCATTCACATATGGAGTCCTGGTGTGGCATGGTGTATGGCGCTGTGGGTTACTGCACAAGACTGCAAAACCATTTGAATTGCAAGGTCGGTGATTCAATATCACGAGCTGTTCCTTTGAAACCTTACACAGGGTCATTATGGGTTGGAACAGACTCCAGACTCAATGGTACTTCACAACAACAACATTTGCATATACTTTTTTGATGTTTGTATTGTTAGAATATGAAAATCATGTTCTGATAATAATTATCACCGTCAAACTTTATATTATAGCATATTTCCTAAATTACTATAAAATTTTTTTATACAAAATTCAGGAAAGTCTTTTAGATATCTTCCTAAAACCTGAGCAAAATGTTCACCTTTGGTATGCTTGGATGTCAGCATGTATTAATTAGGAGAAGTGAAAGAATTAACCAAAAAGGTAAAAATGGGTAAGAACACGTGTATCTGTGTGTTTTCCACATTATGTACATGATTTAATTTGAAGTATCTATGTTCCCTAAGATGTTTTGTTATGTGTGTGAGTGAAACAAAATGAATTAATAATATACTTTGGCAGTATGTTTATATTTTACAAATATAACTTTAAATAAATATCCAAAGCTATCCTGAAATATTTGAAATGATCTCAAAATTAATACATTAACAAAATTAATATGAACTTCAGAAATAATTCTTGTGATAATAAAAATTTGAAAAATTTAATTGTGTTATTCATTTCTAAAATATCATTATCCCAATTTGTCAGTTTCCTTTAAAATAAAACTCCTGAGCACTATTATAATATTTTTTAAAAAATTTAAATGATCATTGAAATTTGGAATACATGAGTTATAACACCAATTAATTTGTTATTCAAAATATATAACAATGGGCAATAAATCATTTTGTGAGTGAGTATTTATTTGTAATACCACATTCTATAATTTTATTGAATTTACATCCCATTTCCTAGCAATTTATTTTGCTATAAATATGATACAAATTTGTTTCATTTCTAGGATTTTCTTTTAAACTTTTTATTGTGAATTGAGTGAAAGTTTACAAGGGAGATCATCAATTTTACATTCAACAAATTATAAACGTACAATGGTTATAATCCCTACTATATACCATCAGTTAACAGTATTTCTTTCTATTGATTTTAGCTCTCTCTTTTTTTTTTTTTTTAAACACTCAGGAATATATAATAATTTAAACCACCAAAGATCACATTCTGCAAGTCTTCCTCCTTCCTGCCAGCTCTTAGTCCCTCTCTTCCCATGAATCTAGAGTTCTCAGCTTCTCCCTCTCTCCATGTTTCCATCTCTGCATCCATCTCTGGTATCATTGCTTCTCTGGATAATGTCCTGCATTCCACTTCTGCTCTTCTCCTTTGATAGTCTTAGGGTCCTCTGTTTCTGGACTGTAAGTTTAACTACTCCCCAGTTTTTGTTATAGAACTTCTACCTTTATAATTGTAACAGCTGCAATTAGTCATGATACCAATTACTCACTATTGAATCATAAGAACTTTAACCCCATCTCTTTTTCCCAGACCCACCAAGACAAGATGAAAACTATTCCATGGGGACTCTATCTTCCCCGCCAAACACTTAAACTACATTCCCTCTCGAAACCTTGTAAACCAGTAACTTCAAGCCTTTATCACCCCCTCATTTTAGGTAGCCAATGTCTAAGTTGCCTATCCCTATCTACTCTGTATACAGAGGGGATAACATTGATAGTTGGTGTGAAGACTCCTTCCCTCTCTGTTGGTATTTTGAGCTACTACCTCCATGAGTATAGCTCAAGTTCATCAAATTGTAGCAATTTACCCTCGCTTCCTTTATCAAAAATTGTTGTGTTTTTTTTTTGTTGTTGTTGTTGTTGTTTTTAATCTTCCTGTAGTAGAGTTCTGATTATCAAGCCATCAGAGCTAGGTCAATGGATACTATATGCAAGTTTGGGCATTTTTGTGTGTCTCTTCTCAGTTCATACCAACTAATTTCTAGGATCTTATTAAACAGAGTAATCTGTGTGAATAATTAATTTAATTTGCCACAAAAATAAATAACTTCCAAAATATTACTCACAATGAAAACTACTAAATTAAACTACATAGGAGCAAATACATAATTCATAATGATTCAAAGTCAATTGATGATGTACTTTATACCAATTGATATAATTATTTTTAATTGATGATATACTTTAAATGACTCTTACAGCTTGCTAATAAAGTAAGAAATAAGAACAAGAATGTCTTAAAATAACTTGACCTTATCAACCTTTGAGTGTATTAAACTTATAGATACCTCTGTAACAACAAACAACTTAAAATCTCTGAATCACTGCCGAGTAAATACATAATTCATAACGATTCAAAATCAATTGGTGTTATACTTTATATCAATTGATATAATTATTTTTAGTTGATGATATACTTTAAATGACTCTAAGAGATTACTAATAAAGGAAGATAAATAGAAAAAGAATGCCTTAAAATAACTTGATCTTATCAACCTTTGGGTCTATTAAACTTATAAACTTCTTGGTGACTATAAATACCTTAAAAATCTCAGAACCACTGCCAATGGGTGGGTTTCAACTCATGGCAATCCTGTAGCTCAGAGTAGAACTGCTCCATAGGGTTTTTTATATTGAACATATTTACAGGAACAGACAACCTCCTCTTTCCATGAGGACCAGTTGGTGGGCAGGCTTGTGGTTGGAAGCCCATACTTAACTCACTTTGTCACTGAGGCTCCTTAGAAATGCCTTGTTGTTAGGTGCCATCCAGCCAGTTCTGGTTCATAGTGATCCAATGCACAGGAGAATGAAACACTGCCTGGTTGTGAGCCATCCTCACAATACTTACGTTTGAGCATAATGCTGCTTCCGCTGCATCAATCCATCTCATTGAATGTATTCTTCTTTATTGCTGACCATCTACTTAAGCATGTATGATGACCTTATCCAGAGACTGATTCCTCATGATAACATGTCCAAAGTATGAGAGACAAAATTCGCCATCATGGCATCTAAGGAACATTCTGGCTATACTTGTAATGAGAATGAGGCAGGACCTGGCATTGTTTATTTCTGTTGTATGTAGGGTAACTATTAGTAGAACTGACTTAAAGAAATTAACAGTAAGGGCAAAAGCAACTGTTGTTGTTAAGTGTCATCGAGTAGGTTTCGACTTATAGTGACCACAGCTGTGGATAAAAGAAAAGCGCTGCATCTGCAATCATTGTGAATCATTTATTTTTGTCCTTCTCTAACAGGTTAGATATTTTATAAGCACTTAAATAGTTCACATACACAGCAAAGAACAAATAAAAATGTTAATAAAACAGAGATTTGTCATAGTATTCTGCTTTAGAAACAAGGAGGTTTCCAAATTATTATTTAACAAAAATATTAACTACCTGTTTTTTCAAGAAATATTATAGCTAAATGTAAATACATTGTACAATACTTTTATCTCAAAGCTGTATTCTATGCCTTAGTGTATCTATTTAAGCATTCACATTTTACTTGAATTATAAAAAAGCCTTTCCCTATATATTAGCCATTAAATGGCATGTAACATAAGCACAGGAATGCTAACCACAATGTCAATGGTGCAAACCCATCACTTGTTTTTTTTGAAACCCTTTTCAATGTCACCATGATTCAGAATGGACTTCATATTTAGCAACAACAAAAACAGCAGCACTTAATGTCCAGCAAATATTAGCTTTTCAGAATATCCTAATCCCTTTCCTCTTCTGAGATCTCAATAAGGAACTCTATTGAAGTACTAATCAATGTATAAACATTAATGCATTTGGGATGCAGAAAGAACAGCATTCTTCCAACCCTAGATTTATTGGAGGTAATGAGATATCAGTGTTAACATTTAAAATAGTATCCATTTAGCCCAAATTTATGATTATACTGATAAAACAAAGATGCAATGATTGTTTTTAATCTTGGCTTTTTCCAAGGACATAAAAGTTTATTTCTGCTGAAAATATCCTTTAAAATGCTAACTTATGTAAATAAACTAATTAAGAACATTGAATTTTAAATTCTATAGAGTTAATTACCATTAATGGACTATGCCATTTACTTTCTGCTTAAACATGGCAGGTTTATATTGCCTAACTAAACTATAAAATGAACTACAAAATGGAAAAGAACAAAAACTAAAATAAAATAAATGAAATGAAACCCTCATAAGATGTAGAGGGGAATGAGTTGAATATTTAAATCCCCTGACACAATTCCTAACACAGTAATAAAAGCTTCAAAACTAAATATTAGCCATTCAAAAATTTAAGGATACATATGTTTTACAGTAGCATTAGTTACAAAAAGCTCTTTATGAAATTTAATCCTTTCACTTCTGTATGTTTATCCTTTATCAATTTGTGCATAAATCATCAAATAATCCTTTGTGACCATTAAATTTGAGGAAAGAAGTGATTCTCTTAATGGTAGTTCAAACAAGTTACATGAAAAAGTATGAGTATTCTTGAACACTTAACTGCACTCATGAGGAATCTGTACCTGTACCAAGAGGCAATTGTTCGAACAGAACATGGGAACACTGAATGGTTTAAAATTGGGAAAGGTGTGCGACAAGGTTGTATTCTTTCACCATATTATTCAACCTGTATGCTGAGCAAATAATCCAAGAAACTGGGTTATATGAAGAAAACCATAGCATCAGGATTGGAGGAAGACTCATTAACAACCTGGTATATGTAGATGATACAACCTTGCTTGCTGAAAGTGAAGAGGACTTAAAACATTTACTAATGAAGATCAGAGAGCAACAGCCTTCAGTATGGATTACATTCTCAATGTAAAGAAAACAAAAATCCTCACCACTGGATCAATAAATAACATTCTTATCAACAGAGAAAAGATTGAAGTTGTCAAGGACTTCCTTCTCCTGGGATCAACTATCAACACTCATGGAAGCAGCAGTCAAGAAATCAGATGATGTATTGCATTAGGCAAATCTGCTGCACAAGACCTTTAAAGTGTTGAAGAACAAAGATGTCAGCTTGAGGACTAAGGTGCGCCTGACCCAAGCCATGGTATTTTCAATCACCTCATATGCATGCAAAAGCTGGACAGTGAATAAGGAAGACTGTAGAAGAATTCATGCTTTTGAGTTACGGTGTTGGAGAATATTGACAGTATCATGGTCTGCCAAAAGAACCAATAGATCCGTTTGGAAGAAGTGCAGCCAGAGTGCTCCTTGGAGCCCAAGATGGCCAAACTTCGTCTCTCATACTTCGGACATATTGTCAGGAGAGACCAGTCATTGGTGAAGGATATCATGTTTGGTAAGGTGGAGGGTGAGAGAAAAAGAGGAAGACCCCCAATGAAATGGATTGGCCAAGTGGCAGCATCAATGGACTCAAGCATGTCAATAGTAGTGAGGTTGGCCCAGGATTTGGCAGTGTTTCGTTCTGCTGTGCATAAGGTCACTATGGGTTGGTACCGACTGATGGCACCTAACAACAACATGAAAAACACAGAAAACATTCCATCCATGTTTTTGTCATGCCACCACGCATCTGTGAGTTTGTCATACTATGGTGGTTTGCATGTTGCTATGATTCTGGAATCTATGTCACTGGTATTTTAAATACCACATGGTGGTATACCATGGGTGACAGGTTTCAGTGGCGCTTCAACAGAAAGAAAAGAAGGAAAAGAGACAAACTAATTCTGAATATTTAAACAAATAAAACCTTATAATACAGCAGTTGATTGTCAGATATAGTTCCAGAAGATGAAAACTTTATAAATAGTACGAGAATATTGTCAGATGCAATGCCAGAAGATGAGCCCTTTGTGTTGGAAGGAGAGATGCCTCCTCGAAGTAAAGTTGATTATTGAGTTATGTTTTCAGTGCCTTCATTGCTGATGTGACATAATTCAAGAGCTAAAATATTACCTTAACCAGATCTCACCTAAATTTAGAGATCATTTTGAGAACAGATTTGATGCATTAGAAAGCAATGATCAAAGATCTGAAGAGACTGGGATGACATTAAGAACATCATCAAGAAGTAAGCAGAAAATCATTAAAAGGCAAAAGAAAAGACCAAAATGGATACCAGAAGAGACTCAAATTTGCTTTCCATTATAGAGATGTGAAAGAGAATGGAAGAATTGAGGAAGTAAAAAAGCTAAACAGAAAATTTCATTGGGCAGCTTGAGAAGACAAAGTCAAGTATTATAATGAAACATGTAAAAACTTTGAGTTTGAAAATCAAAAGGGAAGAACACACTCAGAATTTCTCAATCTGAAATAACTGAAGGAAACATTCAAACCTTAACTTGAAATATTGAAAGGCTCCATAGGTAAAATATTGAATGGTACAGAAAGCAACACAAGAAGACGGAAGGTATACATAGAGTCACTGTACCAAAAAGGAATGACTGATGGTCACCATTTCAAGAGACAGCAGAAGATGGTAATAATGGAGGAAGTCCAAGCTGCTATGAAGGTATTAGCAGAAAAACAAGGACCCAGGAATTGACAGAATACAAATTGAAATATTTTAACAAATTGATACACCACTGGAATTTGTCACTCATCTATGTTAAGAAATTTGAAAGACAACTACCTGGTCAACTTATTGGAAGAGATTCATATTTGTACCAATTTGTGCATAAATCATCAAATAATAACATTAATATTACTTGCAAGTAAATTTTTACTGAAAACGATTTAAAAATGGCTGGAACAGTATATAACAGGGAACTGGCTGAAACACAAGCCAAATTCAGAAGAGGACATGGAATCAGGTATATCATTACTGATATCAGACAGATATTGTCTGGAAACAGAGAATACTTGAAAGATGTTTACTTGTGCTTTATTAACTAAATAAAAGTTTTCAAAGGTTGGATCATGGAAAGCTATGAATAACATTGTGAATAATGAGTATTACAGAACACTTGTTTGAACCTGTACATGAGGAACCTGTGCATAAACCAAGAGGCAGTCATTTGATCAGAACATAATTGAATAATAGAATACTCCGTGGTTTGAAATCAGGAAAGGTGTGCAACAGGGCTGTGTTCTTTCACCATACTTATTCAAATTATCTGAGAAGCAGGCTTATGAAGAAGAACATGGCAAAAGGATTGGAGGAAGACTAACTAATAATAACCTGTGATGTGCAGATAATATAATTTAGGTTGCTAAATGTGAAGAATCTTAGTATAAATATATGAATATTACACATTGTTTGTTGTTGCCATGTGCCGTGGAGTCGGTTCCTACTCATAGCGACCCTGCACAGGGTTTATTCAATGAATAATAATGAGGTGTATTTTCTACAGTATATTGTAAAGTTTATTGTTAAGTTTGTTTTTTAATTTATTATTACTTTAAAAAGAGCCATTTTCTATGACTGAAACTATTAATCTATCAATTTCTACCTATCTCCAGTTAATACTAACAGGTATCTGATTTTTAAAAATACATGTTATAAAAAAAAATTGAGTATCAATGTATTCATTTGGAACTTTCATATACAATGCTGAACCAGGAATTCAAGGTTACTGATCTAATTTATTTTACAGTTAATTAAAAAAAGTATTAAAACACTTTTTAATAATATAATTATGTGGCACTTGCAGCTAATGTTTTTATCGCATCAAAACTTTAGAAAAGAGCTCTCCCAGAAAGGATACTTATGTTGAAACTGACATGAGTATAAGCCAAACGAAGCAGAGTGTGAGAGCAGTTCCAACAATAAAGAACTGCATATCAGAAGTCTGAGACCTATGGAAGAACATGTAGATTAAGATTCGATAATAGAATGTGAGAGTAGTCAAAGAGAAAAACCATTATGCATGAAAAACATTGAGACAGATTGTTAAAGGCCATTTAAAAAAAGACTCGGATATTCTCAAAAATTCACAAAGAAAAAAATGGAGCAATTGAAAGAAGGTGTGTGTCATGCTATGCATTTATGCCTTGTTGTTGTTTGTTGTTAGGTGCCATCGGGTCAGTACCAACTCATAGTGACCTTATGCACAGCAGAACTAAACACTGCCCGATTCTGTGCCAACCTCACTACTGTTGCCACACTTCAGTCCATCGATGCTGCCACTTAGCCAATCCATCTTGTTGGGGGTCTTCCTCTTTTTCTCTGACCCTCCACTTTACCAAACATGATATCCTTCTCCAGCAACTGGTCCCTCCTGACAACATGT
>NW_006408523.1:35502414-35562752 GCF_000296735.1 Chrysochloris asiatica | reverse complement strand
AGTAAATGTTTTAAGTCCTCTTCACTTTCAGCACACAAGGTTGTAGCATCTGCATATTAAAGGTTGTTATTGAGTCTTGATCCAATCCTGATGCCACATTTTTCTTCATATAACCAAGCTTCTCGGATTCTTTGCTCAGAATACAGGTTGAATAAGTATGGTGAAAGAATACAACCTTGTCACACACTTTTTAAAAATTTTAAACCATTCAGTGTTCCCATGTTCTGTTTGAACAACTGCCTCTTGGTCCATGTACAGATTCCTTATGAGCATAATTAAATGTTCTGGAATACTCATACTTCACAATGTTGTCCATAGCTTGTCATAATCCACACAGTCAAAAGCCCTTGCGTAGTCAATAAAGCACAGGTAAATATATTTCTGGTATTCTCGGCTTTCAGCCAAGATCCATCAGACATCAGCAGTGATATCTCTTGTTCCACGGCCTCTTCTGAATCTGGCTTGAACCTCTGGAAGTTCTCTGTCAATATACGCTTGCAGCCATTTCTGTATTACCTATAGTAAAAGTTTACTCTCCTGTGATAACAAAGAGATTGTCCAATGATTTACGCATTCCTTTGGTTCACCTCTCTTTGGAATCGGCACAAATACGGATCTCTTCCAATCAATCAGGCACATAGTTGTCTTCCAACTTTCTTGGCAGAGATGAGTTAGTGCCTCCTGTGCCATCTCACTTTCTTGGAAGATTTCAATTTGTTTTACATCAATTCCTGGTGTCTTGTTCTTTGCCAATTCCTTCAATGCACCTTGGACTTCTTCCTTCAGTGTCATTGGCTCATGATCATATGTTACCTCTTGAAACGGTTGAACATTAACCATTTCCTTTTGGCACAATGACTCTGTTTATTCCTTCCATTTTCTCTTGATGCATTCTGCATCATTCAGTAATTTGCCCAGAGAATCTTTCAATAATGAAAGTTGAGGCTTGAATTTTTTCTTCAGTTCCCCCAGCTTGAGAAATACTGAGTGTGTTCTTCCTTTTTGGTTTTCTGACTCCACATCTTGGCACATTTTGTTGTAATATTTGGCTTTATCTTCTTGAGCTGATCTTTGAAATTTTCTGTTCAGCTCTTGGTCCTCCTCATTTCTTCCATTTGCTTTAGCATCGCTTTGCTAGAGAGCAAGTTTCAGAGACTCTTCTGACATCCATTTTGAACATTTCCTTCTTTCTTGTCTTCTTAATGACTTTTTGCTTTCTTCATGTATGATATTCTTGATGTCATCCCACAAGTCTTCTGGTCTTTGGTCTTTAGTGTTTAATGTATCAAATCTGTTCTTCAGATGATCTCTAAATTCAGGTGGGATATATTCAATGTCATATTTTGGCTCTCATTGACTTGTTTTCATTTTCTCCTGCTTCAGTATGAATTTGCATATGAGTAATTGATGGTCTGTTCCACAGTCTTCCCCTGGCCTTATTTTGACTGATAATAAGGAACTTTTCCATTGTCTCTTTCCCCAGATGTAGTCAATTTGATTTATATATATCTTGTCTGGAAAGGTCCATGTGTATATTCATCCCTTATGCTGTCTAAAGAAGGTATTTGAAATGATCAAATCATTGATTTTGCAGAACTTTATCATGTGGTCTCCAGCATCATTTTGATCACCAAGGCCACATTTTCCAACACTGATCCTTCCTCTTTGCTCCCAACTTTTGCATTCCAATCACCAGTAATGATCAGTACATCTTGAGTGCATGTTTGATCAATTTCAGCATGGCAAACTGTCAGACGAGTGGTGGCATTTTTGTGTACATGGTCTAAAATTTGTTTTGATGAAAGAAAGGCAAGTAACAAGTAAAAAAGTTTACAGGTTGCTTCAGGATTAAAGAGAAGTAAAGATGGTGGGCACTACTACATCAATTTCAATTGTGATAAAAAGAACTAACATTTTGAAAAGTAAATTACAAGACTGAATGTGTGAGAATTGGTGAATTTATATGACAAACAGTAAGAATGAAAAGAAGAGCAAGAGAGAGTAATCAGAATGAACTATTATGCATATGGATGGATTTAAGGCAGAGATGCTAGTACTCTACATAGTATATTGTATTAGAAAAAATGTATACTGGAATTCTCAGAATTACAGTTAATTTTTTTGAATACATTAGACCTGATATCACTGAGGTAGACAAAGAATCAGAAGTCATGAGAATCTGAATGGTTATTGAAGGAAAGGAAGAAAAATATTTAGAGCTATAAATGCAGAAGCCTAAAGTTTAATCATGAATGCCATTAGTAGTTAAGGTATTTCATAGTGTGGAACTGAAGAATAAGCACTGGACTGCTAAACCCCAAGATCAGTTATTGAAACCCACCAGCATCTCCTTTGAAATCATATACAAATTTTGTATCAAATCAAATCATATGAATTGGATGCTGGGTTGCCACAAACGTTGAATTTGCAAAACATGAAATATCTATGATGCATAATAAAATATGTATTTTAAATAAATATCTGTATTATAAATAAATATCTAAGCAGAGATAAATGTTATTCTTTGAGTCAGTTCCAACTCATAGCAACCCTGTATAGGATTTCCAAGGAGTAGCTTGTGGGTTAGAACTACCAACCTTGTAGTTTATAGTCCAATGCTGATCCTAAAGCATCACATAGTTATTGTTAAACTGACAATGACTCGTGGTTACTTTATGTACAAATGAATGAATAATTGTCTTGCTGTATGTAATCTTGAGAATCACAAATATATTCAAGTCCATCTTTACAACTACTATGCCAAATCACTGTTAGTCAGCGTCTATCTCATGCTCAGTGATCATATACTTCCCCAGACTAGATGTCCTTTTCAGTGATTGATTTCTGAATGACATGTTCAATTCAAGAAGCTGATTAGCCTGGGTTAAATACCAACTGATTAGTACAAACAAAATTGTGAAATGAAGAGATCAAAAACAGTTCTTTTAAATTTTGTTTAAATTTCTTTTACTACATTTTATGAAATAACCTATTGGAAATTATATTGATATACTGGAGTCCTGGTGTGACACTGTAGGATAAGCACTATGATGCTAACCTCAAGGTCAGAAGTTCTAACCTTTGGAAATCCTGTATGCATATTGCTATGGTTCAGAAATGACTTGACAGCACTTAACAGCAGAAAAACACTGGTATTTAATAAAACCATTGTTGAAACATCACATGATAAATATTTATTGAAAAGGTTCTTCTGTGAGCTAAATGAATAAGCCAATTGTCAGGAGATAGTTCTGTTATATAAAGAGATAAAATAATATAGCAATTTGTGAAGCAAGTTTTAAGTATCAGTATACTCTAGAATTAGAATAACATGATGGAAAGTTCTGACAAGAATGTGGGAGGAAGAAACAAAAGAAAAAATAATGAGTAAAAAAGTTGGGGAATAAAAGAATTATGTAATAATAGAAGCCCAGAAATGTATGTAGGTGTGCAGCTATGGGGACTTATAAGTCTTTGACGTTAATTCTCAGCTATTCTGAAACTAAATGGAAGTATTTCATTTTATTTATTGGCAAAATGAATTATTATAGAAGTTAACCTTAAATAACCTGACTATATTGAATTGTTTATACTTCCAGGAATTGAAGTTAGTGACTATCAATTATCATTATAATAAAGGGAAATGTTATACAATGACAAATATCAGCAACTCTTTTGGCACTGTTTCGGCTAGCAAAGTGTATATTTATCCCTAGTGGCACAAAGAATGGCATCAACCTCAAAGAATCCTTGAGGAATTATGCAACCCTGACCTGTAACTCATTATTTAATGTATAGAAAAGTCTTTACATTTGTAAATGCCTTACTGCCCTCAATGAATTATACATATCTTAGATAAGGATTACATTTTTATTATAGCTTGGTTAACCATCAAGAAATGTCTACTGATTAATCAATTACTCACACATTTTTTTCTCATTAATTTGACTTCATTTCTTTTTTTAAATATAGACTTAGATATTTAAATCAGGATCTAGGTATTGAGAAAGAATGAGACTGTAAGCAAAAGCAGAAGATTAAGGGAAAGAGAGAAGAGAGAGTCAAACTAATGAAAGTCATGGTGTTTCATGAGAAAAAGGGAATAAAGCACTGAATAGTTTATTAAGTAGTTCAACTATCTGATTCAATTTATCGTCAAAATTCACTGCAGGGTTGTTGCTGTTGTTAAGTGCCATGGAGTCCGTTCCGAACCATGGCGACCCTGTATAGGGTTTCCAAGGAGCAGCTAGTGAGCTTGAACCACTGACCTTGCAGTTCTTACAACTTTACAGTCTGACGCATTAGCCCACAGTGCCACATCAGTACTGCAGGGTACAGTCACCAAAATAATCTCGGAAGAAATTACTGCACTCTTGTAGTCTCAGTATTTGAATCAAAGTTCAGTTTTGCTTTGATTTTCCTCATTAAAGCAGGCTTTACATTATTTGAAGTCTGTTTCATGAGCATTACATATATTTAAGTACTTATGTGATCATTGTGTTTTCATTACATAAGGGACATTCTGCATAATGGTTCCTTAATAAGTGTTTTTTGATAAATGTTTGCATGTAGTACATTAATTGTCAGAAATGAAGGTTTATATGGATTGAATTGTATCTCCCAAAATTGGTGTTGGATTCCTGGCCCTTTCCATGTGGCTATGCTAACATTTGAAAATAATGTTTTTGTTTTGTAATACAATGAGACAATACTACTGTATGGGGATCCTAAACTTACCACTTCTGAGTTGTAAAAATACCAAAATATACATAATGACACCCACAGGGAAAAAGACAAACACCATGAGAGGCTCCTCTACAAACAATTGAACTCCAAGGAACAAAAGAATGCTCTGAAGAAGGAGGATAGCTCTTTAGAATCATGCCATGAATTCTGACTTCTAGCATTCTTAACTGTGTGAAAATATGTATCTGTTCATTAAAGCCACTGACTATGGTATATTTTGTTATGACAAAACTTGGTAACTAAGGCATAACTCAAAATAAAACACTAAACTCTCTGCCAGCAAGTCAATTCTGACTCAGAGACCCTGTATGGAGTGGAATCATTCCATAGGGATTTAGAGTTGATACTGACTTGATGGCACCTAATAACAACAACAATTCAATAAAATTCAAAATAGGTATCCACATTAGGGGGTAAAAATAGTACTTTTCAACTATAAAATTATAAAATTTCACAAAATCTTTAAATTCTTGAAGGCACTATAGAAACAGACACATATGCTTAAGGGAAAAATCAATATTTGTGATTCACTATTTTACTTTTAAATTTAACCCTGTACTTGTAAATGTAATTCTATTTGGGAATGGAGTTTGCTGTATTATGCTAAGGGGCCATATCTTCATGGGTTGTATTCTGCATTTAATCACTCTAGGTCATACAAAAAGCAGATAAACACAGAAGTAAGCACAAAGGGAGATGATAGATGCCACAGAACCAATGCTATGGAACCTGAGAAAAGGCAATTGTAGAGAAACCATACATGGAGAATTCAGACCTCAAACCTGAATTGTGAAAAAATCAATCTCTGTTCTTTAAAGTAACCCACTTTTGGTACTTATATTCCAGCAACACTAGGAAACTAAGATACAAGGCAAGGTGACGAGATTAAGAAAGAAAGTTCAATCTAAATGTATTTATGGTTCATCCACTATATGCCAAATATTTTTATAATATACTGGAAATTCATCATTGTAAAAAGTGACAAAGGTCATTATATGTTAGCATGGGAACTATAAAATAGAGAATGAATACCACAGGCAAAAACATATTTTAGTATGTTTAAAGAAAAGAATTGACTGATTTTATGGGCAACAACTACAACAATCACAAGATAAGCAGTGTGGCACAGTGGCTGAAACAATGGGCTCAAATATAAAATAGACATGATAATAGTGCAGTGTTTTGTTCTGTTGTACACAGGAGAGCTATGATTAAAAAAAAAAAACTCAAGGGCACCTAAGACCAACAACATATACTGGTAGAAGTGTTATTGTAAAAGTCAGTGGAAGATAAAAAAAATTAATATTTCTGAAAAAATTCTGATAAGGAAATAATGGTTATTTTAGAAACCATAAATGTAAATTGAAAGTACATAATTTGCTTAGAGATTCTGTTTTGGATAAAGCTGTTAAATACATTATTTGGATATTTAAAATCTCAGTAATTTGGGGGTAAAGAGAATTGTTTAAATCATTACTGAAAGTATAAAACAAAATCAAAAGTATTTATGAAAATTAGGAACTTGGAAAAATATACTTTCAGGTGAATGCTTTCAAAGAGAACAATAATTCAAATAGTTAATCAGAAAGATGATATTTACGAAAATGTAAAGTTTATATTAGTTACCATAAATGTCACCACAAACATGCTGGCTCAAAACAATAGAAATTTACTCTCTAACATTTGAAGTCTAAAGTCTGAAATCAGCATTGCTGTACTGAAATCAATCTGTTGGTATGATTGAGCTTCCTGTAGAGGAAGCTGTTGGCTACTGACTTTCCTTAGCTTACGCTGCATCACACCAAACTGCTTCGTCTTCACACAACCTTTTCTTCTACTGTCTGTATCTAATTGCTCTCAGTTTCCTCTTTAAAAGATTGTTGTTATTGTTAAGTACAGTTCAGTCAGTTGCGAATCATAGGAACTCTGTATAGGATTCTTGAAGAGTGTCTAGTTGGTTTGAACCGCTAATCTTGTTGTTCAAACCAACCTTGCAGTCCAGTGCTTGTCCGAGGACCAGGACACATGAGATTAATTTAGGATTACTCTAATAATCCAAAATAATTTCTCCATCTCAAAATTTAATTTAATCAAATGTGATAAGAATTTTCTTTATAAGGTAAGATTGTCAAAAATGAATGACACACATAAACACCGACATTCTAGATGTTGGTGAGCCAAAATAGACTGGTGCTTGATGTTTTAAATCTGACAATCACAGATTTAATTGTTTACTATGTGAAGAGTGACAAATTGAAGAGGAATGGTATCTCATTAATCATGAAAAAGAACATATCAATATCTGTATTGAAATATAACACTGTCTATGAAATATCAGTATCTATATGCCTATGAAGAAAACAAGTTAATACCACCATTATTCAGATTTATGCACTAAAGCCAGTGATGATGAAATTGAAGAATTCTACCAACATCTTCAAGGAGCTCTGGTAGCGTAGTGGTTACGAATCGGGCTGCAAACTGCAAGGGCAGCAATTCGAAACTACCAGCTGTTCTGCGGAAGAAAGATGAGGCTTTCTGCTCCCGTAGAGATTTACAGCCTCGGAAACCCTGTACAAGGTCGCTATGAGTTGGAACCGACTCCACGGAACTCAACAACAACAACAACCAACATCTTCAGTCTGAAATTGATCAGACATGCAATCCCAATATATTGTTAGTACTGGTGATTGGAAAGCAAAGAGAAAGAATCAGCAATTGTAAAATATGGCCTTGGTGATAGAAATGATGTGTTGGAGATAGGGTGACAGAATTTTGCAAGACCAATGACTTCATTATTGCAAATACCCTTTTTAAAAACAATAAAGACAACTATACACATGGACACCAACAGATAGAATACACACACATCAAATTGACTATATCTGTGGAAAAACATCATATCAACAGAAAAAACAAGGACAGGGACAAAATGAATGAACAATTGCTCATGTGCAAGTTCAGGCTGAAACTGAACAGAATTAAAACAAGTCCAAGAGAGCCAAAATATGACCTTGAACATATCCCACCTGAATTTAAAGATCATTTGAAGAACAAATTTGATACATTAGACACTAAAGAATGAAGACCAGAAGAGTTGTGGGATGACATCAAGAATATCATACAGGAAGAAAGCAAAAGTTCATTAAGAAGACAAGAAAGAAGGAAATGGATGTCAGAAGATAATTTGAAATGGCTATCAGGTGACACAACAGAATGTGGAACTCACTGGACAATATCTTTGATATCCCATGCAAGCAAAGTTTTACTAATGGTAACACAGAAACGGCTGCAAGCATACATTGGCAGAGAATTTCCAGATGTTCAAGCCGGATTCAAAAGAGGACGTGGAATGAGATATATCATTAGCAATGTCCGATGGATCTTGGATGAAAGCAGAGAATACCGGAAAGATGTTTACCTGTGCTTTATTGACTATGCAAAGGCTTTCAATTGTGTGTATCATAACAAGTTATGGACAACATTGTGAAATATGAAGTATTCCAGAACATTTAATTGTGATCATGAGGAATCTGTACCTGGACCAAGAAGCGGTTGTTTGAACAGAACATGGGAACACTGAATGTTTTAAAATTAAGAAAGATGTGTGACAGAGTTATATTCTTTCACCATACTTATTCAACCTGATGTTGAGCAAATAATCCAAGAAGCTGAGCTATATGAAGAAAAACCTGGCATCAGGATTGGAGGAAGACTCAATAACAACCTGAGATATGCAGATGATACAACTTTGCTTGCTGAAAGTGAAGAGGACTTAAAATACTTACTGAGGAAGATCAAAGACCACAACCTTCACTATGGATTGCACCTAAGTGTAAAGAAAACAAAAAGCCTTATCACTGGCCCAATAAACAACATTCTTATCAATGGAGAAAAGATTGAAGTTGTCAAGGACTTCATTCTTCTTGGATCAACTATCAACACTCATAGCAGTTAAGAAATCAAAGACGTATTGCATTAGGTAAATCTGCTGCATAAGACCTTTTTAAAGTGTTGAAGAGCAAAGATGTCAGATTGAGGACTAAAGTGTGCCTGACCCAAGCCATGTTATTTTCAATAATCTCACATGCATGAGAAAGCTGGACAGTGAATAAGGAAAATCATAGAATTGATGCTTTTGAGTTATGGTGTTGAAGGAGAATATTGAAAGTGCCATGTGCTGTCAAAAGAACAAACGGATCTATGCTGGAGAAGTGCAGCCAGAGTGCTCCTTGGAGGCCAGGATGGGCAAACTTCATCTCTCATACTTTGGACAGGTTGTCAGGAGGTACCAGTCGCTGGAGAAGGATATCATGTTTGATATGGTGGAGAGTAAGAGAAAAAGAGGAAGACCCCAAGTGAGATGGGTTGGCAAAATGGCAGTATCAATGGGCTCAAGCATGGCAACACTTGTGAGGTTGACCCATGACCGGGCAGTGTTTCATTCTGTTGTGCATAGGGTCACTTTGAGTTGATACCAACTCAATGGCACCTAACAACAACAACAACTACATCAGGTGCAGCAACGCTAAAGCAAATGGAAGACATTAGGAGGTAACAGAAAATTAGCAAAGGCAGCTAGCTCAAGAAGACAAAGCCAAATATTATAAGTAAATGTTAGAATCAATAATCCTGAAGGAGGAGGCCCCACAAACTGATGAAGCAGTGGAAATACTCACTCATCTATGCCAAGAAATTAGTTTTTCTTCATATAATCCAGTTTGTCAGATTACTTGCACAGCATACAAATTATATACGTATGGTGAAAGAAACAACCCTGGAACACCTTTCCTAATTTTAAGTGGTATTCCATTGTTCTATTCAAACAAATATCTCTTGGTCCATGTACATGTTCCTCATGAGCACAATGAAGTGTTCTGGAATACTCATTCTCCACAATGTTGTCCATAGCTTGCCATGATCCACATAATCAAAAGCCTTTGCACAGTCAATAAATCAGAGATAAACATTTTTCTGTTATTCTCTGCTTTCAGCCAAGATCAATCTGACATCAGCAATAATATCCCTTGTTCCACATTCTCATCAGAATACTGGCAGTTCCCTGTTGATGTACTATTGCAGATTTTTTTTTATTTTTATTTATCTTCAGGAAAATTTTACATAGATGTGATATTAACGGTATTGTCTAATGATTTCTGAATTCCGTTGGGTCAACTCTCATTGGAATGAACACAAATGTGTATCTCTTCCAGTCAGTTGACCAGGTGGCTGTCTCCCAAATTTTTTGGTATAGATAATTGAATGCCTCCAGTGCTGCGTCATTTTGGTGAAAGATTTAAATTTGCATTCCTTCAATTCCCAGAGACTTGTTCTTTGATAATTCCTTTAATACACTTTGGTATTTCTTCCTTCCATATCATTCATTGGCTCTTGATCATATTCTACCTCTTGAAGCAATATATGAACACATAACAATTATTTTTGTTGCAATGACTCTGTGTATGCTACTTCCCTTCTTTTGATGCTTTCTGCATCATTCAATGTTTTGCCATTAGAATCCATCAATATTGCAGGTCGTGGTATGATTTTTTTTTTCTTCAGTTCTTTAAGCTTAAGAAACGCTGAACGTGTTCTTCCCTTTTGATTTTCGAACTCCATATCTTGCACATTCTATTATAATACTTTGTCTTCTCAAGTTGCCCTTTGAAATTTTCTGTTCAGCTCTTTTACCTCCTAATTTCTTCTATTCCTGTAGTATCTCTATGCTGGAGAGTAAGATATCTTCTGACATGCATTTTGGTTTTTTCTTCTTGTCTTTTCTTTTTAATAACTTTTGCTTTCTTGTATAGTCTTCTTGATGC
The DNA here is from genome assembly GCF_000296735.1 of Chrysochloris asiatica. Taxonomy (NCBI): domain Eukaryota; kingdom Metazoa; phylum Chordata; class Mammalia; order Afrosoricida; family Chrysochloridae; genus Chrysochloris; species Chrysochloris asiatica. The sequence continues at coordinate 35,552,184 of NW_006408523.1, read as the reverse complement.
CATCCCACAAATATTCTGGTCTTTGGCCTTTAGTTCTAACACATCAGATCTTTTCTTGAGATGTTTTTAAATTCAGGTGGGATATGTTCTAGATCATATTTGACTTTCATGGACTTATTTTAATTTTCTTCCACGTAAGCCTGAACTTGCATATGAGCCCCTGTTTTGGTTGATGATATCGAGCTTTTCCATGATTTCTTCTTAAAATGTAGTCATTTTTATTTCTGTGTATTCCATCTGGTGATATCCATGTGTTTTGTCATCTTTTATGTTCTTTAGAAAAGGTATGTGCAGTAAATAAGTTATTGATACTGTAAATTCTATTATGCGATCTCCAGCACCATTTCTATCAATAAGATCATGTTTTCCTACTACTGATCCTTCCACTTTATTTCCATCCTTTGTATTCCAATCACCAGCAATTATCAATACATCTTGATTGCATGTTGATCAATTTCAGACTGAAGAAGTTGGTAAAATTCTTCAATATAACCATCACTGGCTTTAATGGTTAACTCATTGTAGGTATATGGATATTATCCTATAATAGCCTGTGTTTCAAGATCTTGAAAAATTCTTGTGTATGATGAATGTGACACCATTTCTCTTCAACTCCTTGTTTCTAGCATAGTGAATCATATAGTGAAGTTCAAAATGGCTGATACCAGGGCATTTCAGCTCACTAATGCCTAGTATACTGATTTTTATGCATACAACTTCATTTTTGACAGTGTCCAATTTTTCTAGATTTTAGCGTAGTGGTTACGAATTGGGCTGTGAACCGGAAGGTCAGCAGTTCGAAACTACCAGCTGCTCCGCGGGAGAAAGATGAGGCGATCTGCTCCCGTAAAGATTTACAGCCTCGGAAACCCTATTCAGGGTCGCTATGGGTCGAAACCAACTCGATGGCACTTAACAACAACAACAACAATACTTCATAAATTCCATATTCTGATTACTAATGGATGTTTACAGCCACCCTCCTCATTTGAATTGGGCCCCATCAGCAAATGAAGGGTCTGAAAGCTTTACTCCATTTGCATCATCATGATTAATTCTTTTCTGAGGAGTCAGCATTTCTCCAGTCCTATTTTGCATGCCTTCCAACCTGGAGGACTCATCTTCTGAAATTACTCTGCTATTCCTAATGTTTAAATCTTCCTGCACTACACCTGGCAGTGTTCAGCTGCTATTCTTAAGGTTTTCATTGGCTAAACATTCAGAAGTAGTTTATGTCTTCATCCTAGTCTGTCTTAGTCTAGATGCTCAGCTGAATCCCATCCACCTTCGGTAACCCTGCTGCTATTTAAAATACTGGTGACTTAGCTTACAATATTTCATTCTGCTGTGCATGGGGCCGCTATGAGTCGGTTCCGACTCGATCGCACCTGACAACAACAAAAGCTTACAGTATCACAGATCACTGAAACCACCACAGTACAACTAAATGACAGACCAGTGGTGAAGAGACACACATGCATACAAATAATGCAAATACATAAATAAATACACACACATATAGCCCAACATAAACAATCATACAAAATACCTGCAAATACTCAAACAAAAAGATATGACTGACTTAATAAATATTTATAAAAGCATTAATGAATAAAAATCACTATAGATAGATACATAGATACACAGATAGATACATAGATAGATTTTGGGTTGCTATCTACTCTACAGCACTTGACAACAACATTATTATTGCTGTTATTAAATACCACCAAGTAGGTCCTGACCCTGAATAGCGTTTCCAATGACTGGCTATTGAGTTTGAACCACCAACTTTTTGATTATCAATCTAGTGCTTTTCCTACAGCACCACACCATGACACACATATATATTTCTAAAACTTAATAGGGAAATTCCATTATCTTTTCATTCCATTTTTTTTCACAGACTTTTTAGCCTGGATTTGTGTGTGTGTGTGTGTGTGTATTGTGGGAGTTGTATTGGTGTGCCATATAGTTGGTTCTGACTCATAGCAACTCTGTATAGGGTTTCCAAGGTTATAAATCCTTTTGGAGATAGAAAGTGTCATTTATCTTCTGCAGAGTGGCTTTGGATTCAAACTACTATACTTGTAGTTGGCAACCCAAAGCTTAAACCACTACACTAGCAGACATACTTGTGTGTATCAATGTCCAAGGAAAACAAAAGAAAACAAAATTTCCCCAAGGAGAATTTTAATATTTCCAATAATTGTTTTCTGTTAAAAATGTCCTAAATTTGTAAATAGAAACACAAATACAAAATGTGTTTGCTGTGGGTTGGCGAGAAAAAAAAAAAGGAAGACTCCCAATGAGACGGATTGGTGCAGTGACAGCATCAATGGGATCAAGCATAGCAACGACTGTGAAGTTGACACAGGACACACCAGGCAGTGTTTCATGCTGTGCATAAGGTCGCTATGAGTTGGTACCAACTGGATGGCACCTAAGAACAACAACAACAATAAAATCTTTCTATTTACAAGTATTTAGAAGTGACATAAAATTATATTACTATTAGAAAAATCAAATTTTATTTGTGGATTATTGATTTAAGAAAAAAACAAAACACAAAATCTGATTCCATTATTGAACATGGCATTATTCTTTTAATGTGTTAGTTACAGTTTGTTACCTCTTCAAGCATATTTATTTAGTCCAGGAGTCCCTTTTTTTTTGAGACCTATAAATATTTCCTTGAAGAGAATTTCTAAAGCTTCCAACTAGAGAGGCAATGCTAAGCCACACATTATAGCATTTTTCAAATTGCTTTTCTTTGACTATGAATTCTTCAGTCTTTCCTTTCAAAAAAGACAATTTTGATGATAAAACCTAGATTATTTTCTGGTCATACTTTCTGAACGAAGCCTAAACACTCAGCTTGATATCATACTGAGTATTCAAGTATTTTGACTCTGCCTAAACTATATTTTTCCTGCATTTAATTTTCAATAATTAACATAGAAAATAGAAAACACTTAAAGGTATTTAAAGAGTCCTGGTGTGGTGCTGTAGTATAAGCACTCAACTGCAAGGTTCAGTTTGAACTACAAGGTGAGCAGTTCAAACTCACCAGCTGCTCCTCGGAAACGCTATACAGGGTAGCTATGAGTTGGCACTGATTCAACAACAACAAAGAGATATCGAGTAAGAATCTTTATATGATGGACAAAATTCCCATTTTTAAAACATCAATCTTTTCCTAAAAGCATGGTTGTTGATAGCTGAGATTGAATCAGCCCTTGGTTTATGGTAACACCATCCACAGACCCCAAGTAAGATGGATTGGCAAAGTGTCAGCATCAATGGGCTCAAACGTGGCAACAATTGTGAGGTTGGCCCAGGATCCGGCAGTATTTCTTTCTGTCGCCCATATGGTCGCGTATGAGTCGGTACCGGTACTGACTCAATAGCACCTAAAACACTGCCTCCGGACATCTCCATGATCAGTTTCAGATTGAACTGATATAATTCAGGGTTTACATAGGTTAGTTTTCAAAAAGTAGTTAGACATTTCTTCTTAGTTTGTCATAGTCTGGAACTCCACAGCAATCTGTTCAGTCTCATACTACTGATAAACCTCTACTGACAGAAAAATAGCACCTACCTATACGTTACATTTGCGTGAAATTGAACTTGCATGGAAAGTAATGTCTATCACTGAACCATTACTTCCCCAAAACCATGGAGAGATGTTGTCATATAATGAGAAGGAATTAAAGGCTGGTTGAGGAAAGATAACCTAGTTGAGCACATCAGGTTGTGACATATAAAGGAAAAGTCCAACTTCAGGTTATCATTCACTCTAACACAAATTTACAATTTTGTTTTTTGGCTATGAACATTTTTATTTTACAAGCATGTATCTTTGTGTATAAGAGAACAGGGTCCTCAACTGTATGTGATTTTTTTTTTAGATTTTTAAATTATAATTTTTTAGATTATAAAAAATATAATTTTAAAGATTATATTTGGTGATTCCATAACTATTTTCAGGTTTTTCTTTCTGCAATTGTCTTCTGGGACATTATTTTTCTACGCAGTTTGAGAGTTTTGATGGTGTGTTCATATATGATCAAATCTTTCCTGTGGCAATTTTTGTAAAAAAAAAAAAAAGTCCTATAGAGAAATGTTATTTTTTGTTAAGTGTCATAATTAGGTATTTCTAAATAATGTAAACTTAAGTGTTGATGAAAGACATTTTTTAAAGTCCTAAATAAATGATGGCAAATAAAATTCCAATTCTCTTCAAAGTGGTCTATAGACTTAATAAAAGTCTTGTCAACAGCTCCACAAGGACTTTTCATGGTAATTAAAAAATGTATATCTTTTAAATTGTATTTGAAAACACAGAACCAAGGCTAGTAAAATAGTCTTGCAAAGAAGAATAAAGTAGATAGAATCATTCTACCTCTTATCCAGGCATACTATATACCATAGTAATCAAGAAATAATCAAGACAGTGTATCTTCATGAAGATTTATCAGGGATCAGAATAGAAAACTCTAAAATAACCTCACATAATTATGCTAAGCCTATTTTTCGTAAATATGCAAAAGGAACTAAAGGAAGGATAACCATTTCAACAACTCATGCTGCAGCATTTGAACATTCACAGACTTTTTAAAAAAGAATTATGTAACCATATTATGTGCAAAAAAAATTCAAAATGTATATTAGCATGTTCTGAATAATTTGAGGGAATTCTTTATAAACAAAAAGTTATCAGGCTTGACACAAAAAGCCTGATCCATTCAAGGAAAAGAAATACAAATTGAATCTCATTTGCAGAAGAGATGAAGAAAATGTTTGCTCACTCAAAATCCTTTAAAAAATATTATGAATTGAATTATGTTCCTTCAAACAATGAATTGAAGAACTTGATATCTGTGGATAAGGCCCTGTATAGAAGAAGTGTTTTCTTTTGTTATGTGAATATGATCCTAAAAGAGTAGAATGGATCCTAATCTTAATCACTTCTGATTTATAAAAAGAGAAGCATCACCACAGAGACACACAAGTGAAAACAACTACCATAAAATGTAAAAGAATACAAAGGATTATTACAACTATTAGAAGTATATTAGAAGGACCACATCTATAGTTAATATTTCATACAAGTAGCCTCTTGAACTATGAGAAAAGACATTTGTTTTTGTTTATTAAAATACTGAGTTTATTTCATATGTATATTTTTTTCTCCGCACCATTACCGTTTTTCTGACCACTGCTACTACTATGTCCAATCATAGCATTCCATACATACTTAGAACCAAGCAAAGGGTGGAGTTCCATCTTTAAAAACTAAACAGGCATTTTGGACAACACATTCTTGACAAAGGAACTTGGACAATATTTATCAGACATAGCAGGGAAAGTTCTCACTCTGCATTTTAAGTAAGGACAGTCAGATATCAACTACTACAGAAATGAAATAAGATGGAAAAACAAAACAAAAACTGTTTAAACTATTTTCTTAAAGAGTTTTCCTCCAGTGCCAGAGATCTTGAGTAGATTCTTGGTCCATCATCTAGAAACAGTTCTTCACATAATTGAAGAATATGGCTCCTACCTTGGGAAGGGAATCACTTTTTTCTATACTTGCTTGCATTTTTGCTCCAATATCTCCTACAGAAGTAGGTCCTTTCAGTGTTTTAGATTTGTTTTTTTTTTTTTTCCTGTTTTTAAAAAGACTCTTGACCTTTTGATCTTGGAGTTAATGGTTTTGAATCTTTTCCATTCTGGTTTGATTTTTGTGCATTTTTAGCTGGAGTATCCAGTATAGATTTCTTCATTGGAACTTTTTCTTTGGTTTCATCATCATCAAAATCATCATCATCTTCATCGTCATTATCATCATCATCACCTTCTTCATCTGCAGCAAGTTTTACTTTTTTCTGTGGAATCTTGTTACCACTTGCAGGGGCAGATTGCTTTCTTGATATACTTAAGAGTTTCACATCTTCCTCCTGTTCATCATCTAACTCTGCATTTTCCTCCACAGCTACTAAAGTGCTGTCCACTAATATGCAAAGTCCACTAATATGCACTTCAACCATAAGACCATTGGTGGTATTATTTCAAAGCCCACAAGGGAGACTGTTGGCTGTAAAGGCATTTTGAAAGTTCGCAGTGTTACTTTAATTGGACTATCTTCATAATCCATTGCCTCTACTTCAACAATGTGAAATTCATCCTTTTCATCAGCCCTTAAACTGACCGTTCTTAAAGATAACTTGTGTTCATTTTCATCACTATCCACCTTAAAGCAAAAATCTTTACTGGCTTTTAGTTTACAATCAAAAAGATCGTTTTGGACCTCAGAGAACTCAAGTTCATATCCATTGAATCTTCCATGGGGTGATGGTGTCCACTTAGGTGAAAGAGAAGAAGGGCAGAGAGGACCAGGTTGTTGCTACTGAAAACACCTTTGCAGGACAGAGTCACACCAGGAAGACATTAATTTTTTATAAGACCATGGTCTTATGGTATTTTTTGCTATAGCAGTACTAGATGATTAAAAAGCATTTGATGCCAACAGTTGGAGATGCTGTTCTCAGAAGTATTTAAAATGTGGACTTGGCTAAGAAATTGGGTAATAGATGGAAGCTGGATGAATTTAATTCTTTTAATTCACTTAAGTGTATTGAAGAGTTTAATGATAAAAGAAACATTCTTTGGTGGTTATCAGGTGTGGGAGGGATGGGAGATTAATTCACTTTCTAGAGCATAAATACATGTTAACTCAGGTTATGGGGAGGACAATATACAAGAAGAGGGAGGCTGACAGAAAAAGGTGAAGACAGGTGAATACACAGGTAGGTATACAGGGGCTAAAGGGGATAAATGAAAATAGCATTATATACACAGCCTTGGAACAACAGTGTTTTTTTGAGTTAACACATGGACAGATATACAGGATGACTGGATATGAGAGAAAGAGTTCGAGTATACCCAGGCATATAAGGGTTAGAACGTAGATAATGTGCATGAGTATAAATGTGATACAACAGACAGGAAGGAAAGTGATGAAAACTTAGATATTAGCAAACATCTTAAGGTAATGAATTGTTGGGTTTGGGAACCCAGGAACATAGTATCAGGAGACACTATGGTCAATTAGCATAAAATAGTCAACAAAAACAACATTCTACATCTTACTTTTGTGAGTAGCATCTGGGATTTTGAAAACTCATTAGAGACCATCTAAGGTGCAATTATTGGTCTCTACATGTATAGAAGAAAGAAGAGTAATGGGAATTGAGGATACTTGGAGTCAGTTAGCTCAGTGAACTAATAGAACATGTGCACATCAGTGAAGACAACTCTGAGACCTAAAGAACTGGATGGACTGGTTAACACTACCAGTTGCACTGAAAGAGATCACATTAGGAAGTCCTGGATACTGTAGCAGAAAATGTAGAACAAAACTTAAAATTATATTAAAACATTGGGCTTACTGGTCAGAATGAGACTGATGGAATCCAAGACTATGGCCCCCACCATCCTTCAGGTCTGGAAAGGAATCTACCCTCATAACTCAATTTTCAGCCTAGAAGCATTTTGGTGTCTAGGAGGGACAGCAACGTTAGTAAGGTATTCTCACTATGGAGTGGTCAGTCTTTCAAAAGGACAACATTTACCAAAGGACAAAGTTAAGAAGGGATGGAAAGGTGGAGGGAACGGTGTTGGGAGTGGTTGAGGGTAGAGGACAGCTTTGATTTGACGCTTGACACAGTTCCGGCAAGTAGTGGAGTCATTTTGCAAGACAGATGGCTCTCAGAAGTTGCTTTCTACCTTCTCTATAGCATAATCTTAATTTTACTTGTAAAAATATATAATATGTCAATATTCACAGCCTTTCACTATGAATTCTGCAAATCTTAAGAAAACTCGCTTATCAACAATTGCTTTCAACTTTGGTGGATTGAATACAAAGAGAATTGTGTAAATTACTCCTTTTCATAGAAAACCTAAGTAACTGCATTTGTGAGACCACAAAACCAGATAACATATTAGAGTCAAGCTGATCTACGCCCATAGACCTCACCACAATCAGTCACTAGCTAGAATTCACAAAACCCTACATACAGACACCTGTGTAAACAAGCAGACAATAATGAACTTAAGTGAAGGATAGTTTTGACTTAATAATCTACACTTCTTGCAGCAAGTAGCCAGGTTGGGCTTTATGCCACATAGCTTCCAAGTGATTTAATGAATACCTTTATTATGAAAATAATAGCACATTATATAGGATAGAAAGTTTATAAACTTTTAGTAGAAACAAGAAGAAACAGTTTTATCTCATACTGGGAAAGGAGATGAAGGTCAGTTTGAACATCACAGAAGTATTTTTGTCAAGGTTGTCTAATGACCAGGTGCAAGAATGTTGTGACTAACTGTGTAATAATTCAAGAAAAGATAAAAGTTTCAATTCATGTACTGTGTAATTTTAAGTATAAAAATAAAGACTTGCTGAGCTGGGCCAGCAGAAGGTAGAAGCAGAGAGTAGAGGGGCAGAAAGCAGAGAGCAGGAGAAAGGAGAGAGCAGGAGGGAGAAGGGAGAAGCAGAAAGCAGCAGGAGAAAAGCAGAAAGCAAGAGTAGGAGCAGTAGGAACAAGAAAGGGTAGGAGCAGAAAGCAGAAGCAGGGGCAGAAAGCAGAAGCTAGAGAGAACAGCTAGACAGCACAGCAAGCTGAAAAGCCTTTTAATTGCATTCATTCATTCATTCATTCATTTCTGCATTCATTCGCTGACTCTGCATATCCTCTCGTGTCCCACGACCCCCCGCGGAGAGCTGGTCTCCCCGCAGAACAGAACTAGGAACCACAGGGAGGAAGTGGGATAACTTGGTGCATTAAGGGGATTGCAATTTACTGAGATGAAATTAAGTGTATATTTTGTTAAATATAAAACTGATGTTCTTGTCAATAACCCTTCTCTCAAGTCATAATAAAAAGTTGAAAAAAAATAAAATGCCTTGAAGAGACTGTTGGTAGAATTACGAATATTAAGAACTATCTTAATGAGGGCTCAGAAATAATTGGATAATAATATAGAGAAAGCATCTATTTCTATAAAATAATGTTCCTAGAGAGTTTTGAAGCTTTAAAGTAAATTATGAACATGCTATTTGACACTAAAGAAAAAGCAGTATATTTATAAAGTACAAAGAATATGAATTATGTTCAAATGTTTTATAGAAGGTAAAGCTTTTAAGTGATGAAATTCATATATACCTTAGAAGACTTTTAAGTGAAGCCTTAGAAATGAAGTTTTGTTTTTCCTTGCCACTTATAATAAAATGCAAGAGGAAAGAGAGAGGTTTAGAAATACAAGGCCCAACTAGAACCCAAAACTTAGAAATTTGGAAAGTCTATTGTAAATATTAGTAGAACAGGTTCTGGAACCGACAAGAATATGTTTCTATACAATCCAATGGTAAAGAAGTTAACTCATTGATTTGTAGATACCATCAACCACCTCAGAAAAAAGGATGGCAACTTAACTGAAGAGGGAAGAGACAGAACAAAATGAAGAAAATCTGTCTGCTTCATGGAATTTTACCAACAGGAAATGGTGCAAAGAAGGAACTTGCTTCTAAATATCTATTGCTGTCCTAAAACAAAGGAAAAGGATCATCATGGAAGATGAGAACAGAAGAACTATTCGAAGGAGCACAGGACCAGAGCCATATTTCTCTTGGTTTTTTAAAGGGTGGAGCCACTCTCTCTTCAATTTCAAAAGGTGAGGTTGAGGTTGACAACTACTTTTTAAATTCTTTAAAATTAATTATTTGTTAGGAGAATGAGGCTGATGTTCAGATGGTCCAGGGGAATGGGTTGCTCAGAGCCAAGTGAGCTAGCTCACCTTCCAGTGGGCTTGGAAGGCAGGACTGAAACTCAAACTTAAGTGGTTTCCACCCAGAATCAAAACAGCATGGCCTTTGCCTAGAGTCTGAAGGTAAGGATAATTTTCCACATGTGTCTGAAAAACAGACTCTTATTGAAAAACAAAGCAATTTGTTCTGCTAGCTACCTTTTAGACATGCTTAGTAACTGTGACTTCTTTGTCCCCTTCAATTTCTCCGTTGCAGAATAAAACTGTCTATCTGTGCCTCTTCCGCTATTGTACCTTGAAAGCAGATAATCTATATTTTAGGTTTCACAGGTCTAAAGATCGAATGGAATTTTTTCCCAGAATGGAACACACTCAAAGTGATGATTCAGAAAATAAGGTCTTGGAATTAACATTGATGATGGAATGATCTAAGAGTTTTGGGAAGAGGTGATAAGATGAATGTGTTTTGCACATGGGAAAAAAAACACATGAATTTGAAGAAAAAATGAATAGATATGACTAAATTGTTTCTTTTTAAAGTAGTGTTAAATTGCTTGGACTGTACATGTGAGTGTGATCTTGTTTAGAAATAGTGGGGGTTTTTGTTATGCTAAAGAGATCATTATCATTCTAGTTGTTGTTGTTAAGTGCCATCAAGTCTGTTTTGACCCATAGCGACCCTGTATAGGGTTTTCAAGGAGCAGCTGGTGAGCTTGAACCACCGACCTTGCAGTTCAAATGGCTTTGCAGTTATAGACAGGGTACTAAAACCTCATCACTTTTGAATTACAAAAAGAGCAGAATAGAGTTAGAGACAAGTACAGGGCAAAGCAGGACACCAAAGAAGACTGGTGAACACAAGAAATGCCAAGGGTCCTTGCTGGTACTAGAAAATAAAGCAGACAAAAGACATCTTCCTATAGTCATACACTAAAAAGTCAAACTCCAGGCGTCTGAACATTGAGGAGGAAAAAACTCTGCTATTAAATCCACCCAAATATACTTTTGTTGTTGTTGTTTTGTTATGATAACTGTATGTAATTAAGACAAGTATGAAAAGAAACCTACAAACTTGGGGAGAAGGAAGGAGAAGGTAAATCTGACAGAGAACTTGTATTGTTTTAGGTGTTGTTAAGTTGATTTCATATTTTAAAAACTGTGAGCTTTAGGAAGCAGATCACCAGAGTAGACATTTACTGAAAATAATGTATATGTGACAGAACCTCCCTTAATAAGGAAGATTCAACACTTTTAGCCATCAGGATAATGTTAATAAAAACCATGATGAGATAGACGTCTGTCAGTAAGGCAGAAATAATAATAGCACAAATAGTGATACTACCAAATATTTGCCAGAATCTGAGGAAAAGATATTATTCATAAACCGCTGTTGTGAATGTAATATACTGTAGCTCTCTGTACAAAAACTCTGGCAATTTTACATAAAGGTTTACAAGCAAATTTCCATATAACCAAAAAATTGCAGTAATAAAGCCTGTGTGTAATGAGCATATCTAACTTATTCAAAATATAGAAATAGACCAGATATTATTTAGGCTGTGAATGATTCAAAAAAACTGTGGTGCATACAAAACATGAAATACTATTCATCAATAAAAGGAACACACTATTAATATAGAAACCTTGGGAAAATGTTCAGGATATTATGTTCAATGGGAAACAAAACAAAAAACTGCAAGCCAATCCCACAAGAGGATTTTTCTCAAATAGAGAATACATTTGTGGTTGCCAACTTTAGGAACATAAAGGAGGTGATTGTCCTTACAAAGGAGCAACCCAGAGTAGTTTGAAGTCCTGTTGACACTGTAAATCAGGTGTTGGGCTGATAACCACAATGTTTGTTTTCTGTTTCATTTGTTTTGATCTGAATCTTTATTATTTCTTTTCTGTTGGCAAGAGGCTTAATTTGCTGCTCTTTGTCTAGGTAGTGGAGATATTTCATTAGTCTGTTGATTTGGGTTTTCTTTCTTGTGGAATGTGTGTGTTTATTGATATAAACTAACCTCTAAACACTCTTTTTGCTGTGTCCCAAAGGTTTTACTATGTAGAATTTCCATCTCATTTTATTCAATAATTTTTTTTTTATTACTCAGTGGTTTTAAAATAAGATATTATTCACTTTCCATGTATTTGATTTTGTTTCCTTAATTGTTTGTATTTAAAATTGTTTTCTATTGTTGATTTACAATTTTATAAATTGTGATCTGAAAAGATACTTTGTAGTATTTTGAGGCTTTAAAATGTATCGATGCTTGTTTTGTGGCCTAGCATACAGCCTATGCTGGAAAATGTTACAAGTGCACCGGAAAATAATTTGTATTCTCTGGTTATTGAGTTGAGTTTCCTGTATAAAATTTTGAGGTCAAGTTGGTGGATTGTGTTGTTTAATTCTTCGTTGTGTTTGTTGACATTTTAGAAGTTGTTCTGTCCTTTATCAACTGTGGTGTATTAAAATTCCCTAGTATTATTTTAGAGTTATCTATTTCTTTTATTAGAGATTGATTTCTATATTTTGAGGCTCTTTCATTGGAAGCATAGATATTTATTATGATTAGATCCTCTTTTTCAATTGATCCTTTAATTATGAAATATTGCCCTTAGTCTCTTATGATAGTTTTTGCCTTGCTAGTTTTTGCCTTAAAATCTATGTTACCAGAAATTAATATTGCCACTCCATTTTCTTTTTGATTGCTATTAGCTTGATATATGTTTCCCCATCCTTTGATTTTTTAAATCTATTTTTATCTTTTTGTTTACACTGTGTCTCTTGGATACAAACTGTCAAAGATCATATTCTCTTATCTGTTCTTCTACTGTCTATTAACTGTAAATATCTATAGGTGTGAATTGGTTACAGTTATTTTGTGGTGTTTTTGTGGTGCCACTATTTTTCTTTGTTATGTTCCACATATATTTCTCTGCCTGGTTCATATTGTTTGTGCATCATCTTGCCAATTTATTCATTGCTATTGCTTTAATGTTTACAAAATCTTCATGGTTTTCTCTTTTCTTGATTGAATGTAAAGGTGTATTAGTTTTCTTTGAGATTACACTGTAATTTACTAATTTCTTCTCCAATTTAAAATAGTTGGTGACATCTACACAACCTCGTTGACATTTGGAAGTTCTCTATACTTTTTCCTCTTTTTGCTTTGTAGTTGCCTTAATTATAAATTTATACCTTTGATTATCTATTTTCAGTCTTGTAGGTTTGGATACATCTTCGGATACATCTATATCTGTCTTGATTTCTGGGTGGTGTTACCCTGTATGTCAGTCTCTAATTGTTGTCTGTTGGTGATGTTTCTCAGTCCAAAGAACTACCTTAATTTTTTTTTTTTTTTTGCAAAGTAGACCTGGTTTTTACAAAACCCTTTAATTTTTATTTATCTGGTGGTGGTGGAGGTGTGTCATGGAGTTGGTTCCAACTCATAGCGACTCTGCATAGGGTTTCTGAGACTGTAAATCTTTACATGAGCAGAAATGCTCATCTTTCTCCCATGTAGCAGTTGGTAGTTTCGAACTGCTGACCTTGAGGCTAGTAGACCACCAGCAAGATGGATTTGACACAGAGACAGCTGCAATGAGCTTAAAGGTAACAATGATTCTGGAAGTGTAGGAGTGCGCAGTGGTTCATTCTCTTGTACATAGAGTAAATATGAGTGGGAAACAACTCTACAGCACCTAACAACAATTACTTTCATTTATTAAATTCCCCCTTTTTGATCTATGACACCTATACATACTCCTATTTCCCTTCATACTTTTCTCCTGTCACTTTTTGATTCCCTCAGTGTATCTCATTATAACTTTCAATATTAAGATAACAGTAATTCTTACGGTTCTTTTGTCACTCTTTATTGATATTGTCTTTGTTTTCAATATCCTTATTTTTATATCTACATGCTTTCCTCTTCTTCACAATATATCATACTTTTCCTCATATACTTACGGAGAGTCATGAGTGAGGAAGATATAAATAAGTAAACAAATATGATAACTTCAGAATCATGATGAAACTCAATGTGGAATTTAAATAATCTGTCTTTAATCACTAACTCGTAACATTTTCATTAGTCCACATTGAAAATATGGTTGGCTATTTGCAGAGATTTAAAAACTTTATTATAATTTTCAATAATTAACCTAAAGTAACACTTGAAATTCCTTTAGCAAATGAGCCTAATCAGTTGAAGGAAAACTACCATCAGGTCAGGGTTTAACATAAAATTGCTATAAAAAATACTAATGTGAGATTCTATTAGAATGAAATATATAAATTATAATACACTGAGTATACAAAACCATTTTTGGAGGAAACTTTTTTATGCATAGCTGAGTTAAAAATAAAAACTTCACAAAACCTTTGTTTATTATTTCCATTTAAACAGATATTCTCTCACTCATTTACACAAATATAGGTAACTTGGAAAACTTTGGGAAAAGGCTGAAATTATTTTTATGCACTTCCATAAAAATAAAATTATTTTCTAACTTAATCTGTTGTATCCATGGAACACATGAAAATTTAATGAATTAAGAAACCAAATAAAATTAAAGGCTTCTACATTCATGAAATGTGTGGAGCTGTGGGCTAATGCACCAGAATGCTAAGTTGTTTGAACTACAAAGTTGGCAGTTCAACTAACCAGCTCCTCCTTGGAAACCCTATACAGGGTCACTATGGGTCAGAATCTACTTGACGGCACTTAACAACAACAACAAACATTCATGAAAGTTGCTCCTAATATATCTGATTTTGTAGATATCTTGAATGGGAACTGGAGTTCTGGTGTGGTGCTGCGTGTTAATGCACTGGACTTCAAGTCGGTTTGAACTGCAAGGTTGGTGGTTCAAACTCACCAGTCTCTCCTTCAAAAACTTATACAGGGTCACTATGAGTCAGAACCAACTCGACAGCACCTAATAACAACAGCAACAACAGAATGGGAACTATGGTATCTAAGGTTTAAGTCAATTTGTCTGGACTTGGATGCGTACTGATTTGGCAGCTCAGACATAGTAGATCCCCATGATAAGATAAAATATAATGTAATCAACACCTCCATGATAAAGTCAAATGAAACAAGCCTTGATCTGATGTATTTATCTTATGTATTGTAATTTCTCACTACTATGCTGTTAATGAGGCCAGATGATATCTGCAGGACTTAATTGTATTTTACGTCAATCTCTGTTGAGAATAAGAGATTAAAGAGAAAAATAGAGCACAGCAGGTGCCTATATGACAAAGAAAGAACAGTTGGGAGTGGAGTGTATCCTTTGGTTATGGGGTACACCAAACTATTCCTCCCACAACCGTCTCTACTCTACAATTGGATGTGATAATCCATTGTAATGGCCACACAGAACTTACATACCATACCCGGTTTATTAGGGAAGTTGTAGGGAAGTTAATAGGTTACAAAAACTCAGGGACCAGTTGTTCCAGTCATCTGCTAATAAATGCCCATAGGATACACCACTACACCATAAGTCTAGCATGAAGGCACTTGGTTCTACCTCAGTATGTCAACAAACTTAACCCTGCCACTTAAGCACTCTCCAAACAAGCTTCCTATCCAAAGTCACTCAGCTTTACTTGTTCCATGGGCTGGAATTTCTATTGGTCTGGCTCATGCTCTGGTCCTACATTCTCTATCACACATCTATCACTCCTCCAGTATCACAGCTTTGCTGTTCATAAGTTGAGGAAGTTCAAAGTTCAGGGAACTTGTGGTCCAAAGGAAATTCTCCACTTCTGGCTCTTCTTCTTTGATGGTAATGAGGTGCCCTTTCCTGTTTCTGATATGGCTCCTTTAAACCCCATACTAGAGTTTCAAGTTTTTACAATCAAAATTAACTAGGCTAACATCAACAGCTGAATCATGTCAACCTATCTATCTTCTCCACATTTCTTATTCAGATCCTGCAGGGTAAAAATACTGTTTGCTGAGAGTTAAAGTCCATGGCTATGTTAGATAATTCATTATACGACAGGTACTTAAATTGTGAAGTTCCTAAATCCAGAGGAAGATTGATGCCAAGAGTCATGAAGGTCTCAAGGATGTTGAGCCTACAAATAATGAAAAAAGACAAGAACCTTTCTTGAGAGCTTGCAAAGAGAAAAAATCTTGCCTGAGTGTGGGCACTCTGAATTGAAACTTCTAGCCTCCTACACTAAAAGAAACAAATCTATGTTTTTTGATGCTCTTGTTAAATATTGTTGAGTGGGTTTCAACCCTTAGCGACCTTATACACAATAGAATGAATTACTGCATGGTCTTGCACCAAGCTCACAATTGTTATGTATGAAACCATTGTTGCTGGTAAGAGGCAGGGCTTGATGACCAATAGGGTAGTGGTGCAGTGAAGTTTGCCTTCATCAAAACCACAGAATACCAGGCAAAACAGGTTCAGGACAGAGCTCCAAAACTCTGAACCACATAGGTAGGAATATTTTTAAAGTCTGAAGGTTTATAGCTAGTGGAACTTGTAGAGCGGGTTAAAAATCTTGTACTTTTGAATCAGCCGGCTCCACAACCCAAAACCCACAACTTGGGTGAGACCAAATGTCAAGATCAAGCAGAAGAGCAGATCCACCACGGAATAACACCGTGGGAACCTTGGCGCAAAGGTGGAAAATACACTTTGTCAGTTTTGCTTTGTTCTGATTTTTTTTTTTTTTTTTTTTGTATCTGTTCATTGGACACCCACTGTTTGTGCACCTCCATTCTGGTGACTAGAGCGAGTGCCTGACTGAGGCGACACCCACAGCCCCCACCACTGGTGGGTTCTTCTGCCATGCATGTGCACACAGACCCTCAGCATTTAAAGCTATAGGGCACCCAAGAGCAGTCCCTGAAGTGTTTTATTAATAGGGAAAAGGCCAGAACAAGGGGTGTGGAGAGAGAAAGAGAGGTTAAAAACAAAACAGGCTGAAAATTAAATCCTGAGGTACAGCATAACAACCAACAGTGGCATTGTGAAATTTGTCAGGTAGCCTTGAAGTCAAAAAGCTGAAGGAGGACATTAAAATCATACTCATATTGGGCTACAGATTTTTTTTTCCTTCTTTCCATCCTCTCCCTTTTCTGGGATTATAGACTACAGTATACAATCTGGCTGGGGGTTTTTGGCTTTTTTTTTTTTTTTGCTGTTGATGTTTTATGTTCCCTCTTTTACCTTTGGTAAACTCTTTCTCTCCCTTTATTATCTAAGAAGAGACAACTGCTGAGATATAGTCAAGCTATAATTACACTCTATAAAACAACAAAATCCAGACAAGAGCCAATACCAACTGCCATACACCAGGGAAGCAGACAATACCTGTGAAAGGTACTCTGAGTCAAGCAATAAGGAGAGTCAAAAGGGAAGCCCATATCCTGATCACATCTACCCAGAGGCAATCAGAAAGCATACAAAATACTAAAACAGACACTCAATTAAGTATGAAGGCCACAAATAAGCACTAAACATGTCCAAGAAGCAAAAGCAGATGACCATATCAGCACATATCCAGAAACAAGATTAAATTTCTGAGACAAATAACCTAAAGTTAGACCTGGACTACATTCTGGAAGGAGGGAAGGCTTTGGGAATGCCTGAAAAGGAATTCAGAAAAATGATAATAAAATGTTTCAAAACACTTTACAATGGAGTTGAAAAAAATAAGGAAGAAGTCAGGAAAGCAGTACAGGAACAATCAAATAAGATAGATACAGCATTGGAAACAATGCAAAACCTACAGAAGGAGATCCAAATGATTAATAATAGATTATCAGGAATAGACAATACACTGAAAGGGCAAATGACTAGAATAGAAGAGATGGAAGGCAGAACTAGTGAGCTGGAACACAAATCTCTCAATACCACTAAGATAGAAGAGCAAGCAGAAAAAAGGATAAAAAATACAGAAGAAGAGCTAAGATTCATGTTGAACAATATGAAGAGGAATAACTTAAGAATTATTGGCATTCCAGAAAAGGAAGAATCACACAAATCCACAGAGGAAATAGTTGAAGAACTCCTGGAAGAAAATTTCTCTAACATCCTGAAATGTGAAAAGATAAACATTTAAGAAGCTCAACAAACCCCAGGAAGAACAGACCCTAAAAGAAAATCACCGAGACATATCATATTCAAGTTCCCCAAAATCAAAGATAAGGATATAATCCTGTAAGCAGCTACTGAAAAGAGCAGCATTACGTACAAATGCAATCAAGTCAGATTAAGCTCAGATTTTTCAGCAGAAACCATGCAAGCAAGAAGGCAAAAGGGAGACTTAAATAAAACCCTGAACGAAAGAAAGAAAGAAAAAAAAACAAAACTGTCAACCAAGAATCCTTTATCTAGCAAAGCTATCATTCAAATACAATGATGCAATCAAAACATTCCAGGATAAACAGAAGCTAAAGGATTTTTACAAAGCCAACCCTGCGCTACAAAACATCCTAAAGCGAGTTCTGTGGACTGAGAACCAATAAGAACAGATGACAACCAGAAATTGACATATGTGGCATCAACTACCAGAACTAAATCAACAGAAGGAAGATTCAAGAATGGAACAAAACTATAACAACAAACTCAGAGAATCTGGGAGATGAGTCTATGATCAAAACAATTACAATGTAAATGAAGGTAAACACTTGGGAAGGGAAATCCAGATGGTGAGAATGCCAAGTTGATAACAGGATAAAATAGAATGCACTAAATGGAGGGACAAGTTAATGGACTATAAGGGAACGTCAAAGAAAATTAACACTTCACAGCATACCAAGAAAATGAAAATCCAAGAAGAACATGGAAACATTAAAACTATGAAGAAACTCACAAGAAGAGAGCACAAAAAGCATAAGCTCAGCAAAAGAAGACACACAGAACAAAGAAAGTAGCAATGCCACAAAGAAACAAACATAATAACAGCAATTAATCCACACCTATCAATAATTACACTGAATGTAAATGGATTAAATGCACCAGTTATGAGATGGAGGGTGGCAAATAGATAAGAAAACAAGATCCTTCAATATGGTGTCTGCAAAAGACATATCTTACACACAGAGACAGAAACAGACTAAATGTCAAAGGATGGAAAAACTATACCAAGCCAAATGAATAAAAAATGAACAGATGTGGCAGTAATAATGTCTGATAAAATAAACTTTAAGGCAAAAACCAGCATAATAGATAAAGATGTCATTATCTCATGATTAAAGGGACAATTGAAAAGGATGACATAACATAAACATATCTACGCTCCCAATGAAAGAGTTTCAAAATATATAAAGCAAACTCTAATAGAATTGAAGAAATAAATAGACAAATCTACAATAATCATGGGTGATTTTAATACACCACTTTCAAAAATGGATAGAACAACCAAAAAGAAACTTGACAAAGACAAAGAAGAACTAAACAACATGATCAGCCAACTGGACCTCATAGATGTGTACAGAGCATTCAACTCAACAACAGCATAATACACATCGTTTTCCAGTGCACATGGAACATTCTCCAGAATAGACTATGTATTAGACCACAAAACAAACCTACATAAATTGACAAACATCAAAATACTACAAAGCATCTTCTCAGACAACAATGCTATCAGATTAGAAATCAACAATAGGAAGACCAAGGAAATCAAATCAAATACATGGAAACTTAATAACACTTGCTGAAAAGTGACTGGGTAGTAGAAGAAATTAAATGTGAACTCACAAAGTTCCTAGAAACAAATAAGAACAAAAACACAATATAGTAAAATCTTTGGGACACAGCGAAAGCAATGTTAAGAGGACAATTTACTGCAATAAGTGCACACATCCATAAAGAAGAAAGAACCAGAATTAACACATTAACACAGCATCTACAACAATTAGAAACAGACCAACAGAGGGAACCTACAGCCACAAAAGAAAAGAAATAATAAAGATTAGAGCAGAAATAAATGAGATAGAAAACAGAAAATCTATAGAAAGAAGCAACAGAACAAGAAGCTGGTTCTTTGAAAGGATTAACAAAATTGATAGACCTTTAACAAACCTAACAAAAGAAACGAGGGAGAAGACACAAATAATACACATTAGAAATCACAATGGCAACATCACAATGGAACCAAAGGAAATTAAAAGGATAATAAAAGAATACTATGAAAAGTTGTACTCCAATAAATTTGAAACCTTATACAAAAACCAATTCAGCATGGATTAAAGACCTAAATGTGAATACCAAAATTATGAAGACCATCAATGAAAAATTAGGGACAAGTCGGAGGGCACTAATTCAGGGAATACACAGATTACCAAACATTTTGAATACTACACACACCAAAAGAGACAAAAGAGATGATTGAGACAAATTTATGTGCATCAAAAGACTTCACTAGAAGAGTGAAAAGGGAACCCACAGGATGGGAACAAATCTTTTGCAATGACACATCAGACAAGGGACTCATTTCTGAAATATATAGGAAACTACAACACTGCTACAAGAAAAAGACAAATAACCCAATTAAAAATGGGCAATATGGCACTTCCTCAGAAGGTTGGAAATAGAAGTACCTTATGATCCAGCAATTCTTCTACTTGGTAGTTATCCACAAGAAATAAGAACCATAACATGAGTAGATATATACAAACCAATGCTCATAGCAACGCTATTTCCAATAGCAAAATGATGGAGACAACCTAAGTGCCCAACAAATGAAGAATGGATAAACAAACTGTGGTACATACACATAATGAAAAATTAGGCTACCTTGAAGAAATCAAGGAATCTGCAAGCCACTGCATAACATGGATGAACCTTGAAGGACATTATGTTGAGTGAAATTAATAAGTCACAAAAGAAGAAATGCTGCACAGGACCACTACTTTAAAAGACTAAGAAAAAGAACCCATACTATTGGGGTGGGGATCCTTTGCTGGTTACCGGGATCTGGGGTTGGGGTGACAGGAGGGAGGGGAAGTTGGAGCACAGGGCACGGAATAGATACAGGATACTTTGGGTACTAGCGAGGGGGGCAATACACAAGAAGTGGGAGAAGAGTGGAAGAGCAGGGCAGACGGGAAAACAGTTAGGCAGGTTTGCATGGGCTAAGTGGGACAGAGGTAAATAATGATGTAAGCACAAACTTGGAACAACGGGACTCTGGGATACAGGAATTGAGACATGGTTGGAATGTGCAAAAGGGGTGAAATCATGTTAAGATGCAAAAGGGGTGAAATCATGTTATGAATCTTGGTTTCCCTGGCATCCCATTATAAAATAGACATTTGAGGGGGAGAGGAAGGAATAGCCAGAAATATCACCATAGAAAGTTTGTAAGTCTGTCTTCTGCCTATACTTAATGGGAATACCTAAAATGGGGCTACAACATTCCCAGTGAAGGAGGCTTCCTGCAGAGCCTCTACATTACATAAGACCATAGGTGGAACCCTGAACCCCATCCCAAATCCTCGGAGGTGGGAAAATTCTACTCGAAAGGACAAGCGGACCGGCCTGGAGTGGCTAGAATAACAAAAGATACTTCTTGGAAGAAAGACTGACAGGAGAACTAAAAAACAATAATGGCAGTCTGACAGACTATTATAAGGACAAGCAAGTTGCTCTCCCAGGAGACATCAAGGCATGTGGTTGGGTCCCCTCGGGGCAAGCCCCTTTCCAGACTGGGACTCAAGGGGAATACACGAGCAGACATGTGCTCTGACTGGTGATCACATTGGTCATTGATAAGGGGAAGTGAGGTCAAAACAACAATGAAGCTTCTACGAGCTAGGTCCTACCACATTGAATAGACTACTGAGAATCTGGGTGGAGACCTGGTTGGCCAGCAGTATGGCGAGACCTGGGGACTCCTGGGCCCAGAGTCAGTGACATAGCCACAGAGAACTAGAGTGGAAAGTGAAGTGTCTAGCTGATGAGAAGTGAGGGTATATGCACGAGAACACCCACCCTTGCAGATAATACGCACTTGACCTTGCTTCAATGGCTGGGTGGTCAGAATTTGACTAGACGAAAGAAGAGGGAAAAAAAGAGTAATCTGATATAATTTGATGAAGCTATGGAGTAGCGTAGTGGTTATGAATCAGGCTGCGAACATTAAGGTCAGCAGTTCAAAACTACCAGCTGCTCCACGGGAGAAAGAGGAGGCTTTCTGCTCCCGTAAAGATTTACAGCCTCGGAAACCCTGTACAGGGTCGCTATGGGTCGGAACTGACTCAACGGCACATAACAACAACAACAACATGGATGCAGTAGCTCAAAAGAGGGAACAAATCTTTACAGTGAGGATCATTCCCACCTCCTCAATACACAGGTTAGATGGGGATGGGGTTCTTGGACATTGGGGCAAAATATGGGGACTACAAAGGCAAGAAGTGACTGGCTTACAAGCTTTTAAGAAGGAGCCTAGATCCAGAGGGCACAGAGGAACGTCAAATCTCCACTGAATAGTATCCAATCTATTGGGGCAGGGCTGATGAAAGGAGATGGGGATAGGACTCTTGTGGTAAAATAGTTAATGATTGCTATCAGGACTGACTGTAAGGGTTGGAAATATAAAGGTAGACATTTTTTACCAAGAGATCGTGAGTGATTGACTTTGCAGTCCAGGAGCAGGTCCCTGAGACCATCGAAAAAGAAGAGCAGAGTGTGGAACCCTAGAGAAACAGTGACACCAGAAATGGAGACGGAGATGATGACATGGAGAGATGCAGAAGCTGGGGACTCTAGACCCAGGGAGGGAGAGGGGCTGTGTGCTGATGACCAAGGGGCAGGCTTGTGGGGTATACCCTTTGGTTGGGTGATGATGCATGGAGGGGATTGTAACCATGGCAATGAAACAATGTGCAATAGGATGAGTGTGAAGCTGATGTTCTCCCATGTATGCTATCACATAATTCACAATAAAACAGAAAAAAAAAAAAAAAGGAATGCAACCTCTAAGAGCTGGAAAAGGTAAAGAAACAAATTTCCAGAGTCCTAGGAAAGAAAACAATCCCACCGATATCTATATTTTATCTGACATATCGATCTTGCCTCCTGACCTCCATGACTGCAAGATCATCAATATGTGTTGTTTCCAGCTCTTAGAAGTGGAGTATTATTATTTTTTTACAACAGCAAAATAAAATGAATATTTTTTGCTTTTGATTATGCCAACTTCCATGCATATAAGATCAACTATTCAAAATTAAAATAATCAAATATGTCTTTGTAATACTCTTCGAGAAAAGTCTCGTCCACAATTTAGTGTATCGTTTATTTTACATTTCTATTTATCTAACATTTTAGCAAAATATAGCTTAGCTTTGCAAACTCAAGGCCCTTTTTAATATATAGTGTATAGCATATAATTCTTTCCTCTGTTATCAGAGATTTTATTTTATTTTATTATTCATTATAAATATTACCATAAATAGTTTTCTGATATTACTAACGTATCATAATGCTCTAGGCCTTTCTTTTTTCAGTATATCAGCATTCAGAACAAAATGACTTCCCTTAACTAGGTCAACAAGCAATTTTTATGATAAAAAATTTTATGATAAAAATAGACTATATCAGTTACTATTTTCTCTTATTTCCTCACATCAGTTCAGAAGGACAATGAATGTGTTTGTCCCTCTCCTGACATTTAAAGGAAGTAGAATATCCCACTGTGCATTTTTCCTTTGCAATCAGCATTACCCCACACTTTTCCTTTCTTCATCAGATTAGCCAGCAGTGGTTGTCTGATGAGGAATTGCAGATATAAGTTTTATTATTATTATTATTTGAGCCCACCAGAAAGAGAATGTGTTGATGCTGCCATTCTTTGGCACAGAAATCTCTGTAAGTGGTCATAAAAAAACTCATGATTATTATTTGATATAATAATTTGGAAAACTGGGATGATCAAAATGGTCTTGCAAGAAGCTGTGTATATATAACATACCCTTAGGAAAGATGGGTGCCTTTGTATGGTTTAGAAATAAAAATTGGCACCTTGAAAAATTAAAATAATAAATCTCTATGCATAAAAAAGCATTGAAAGATGAAAAAGCATATTGACATTAAAATCAATTATCTGCACCTTTTATATAGCATAAACAATAATGATCATGCTGCTCTGCTCAATTCTGACTCCACAGTTGTTCTACTTTTTAAATGTTTGCTTTACACCTTTATGAAAGACATATTGGTACCTATTATCTCTAACTTAAAGAAATCCAAAGAGGATTTTTGCTTTCATGAAAAAAAAGTGAAAAGTGAAACTAATATTTAGCATTTGTTTTGCATTGAGCAATTGAAGAGGTAGCATAAGACCAAACTACAAGAATTGTGTCACCACGTTCTTTGCATTGGAAGAACACTGCACATACATTATTTCTACTTTATATTAGCTGTGCATTTGTCATATCACTCTGGCTTTTACTACATGCTAACTGTACTATATGTTAGATTTAGGTTTTATGTGCTGTTTGGTATTTGTTAGGTTAGTTTTTGAGACTGAGAACTCTCAAAGTCATCTCCTTGATAAATTAGCAACAATTCTTTGTTGTATGCCAATTTAGCTTATGAAAGATTTCATAGAAATGCTCTCCTTTCAAATAGCAGGTGAAACCTGTACAGGCAGTCCTCTATTTACAATAGGGTGACATTCCAATGACTCTATAGTCATGGAGTCCTGGTATGGTTCTATAGAATAAGCACTGGACCACTAATCACAAGTCAGAGTTCAAATCCACCAGCCAATTCTCAGAAACCCTACATAGGGTCACTATGAGCTGAAACCAACTCAGTGGCACTTAAATAATAACAACAATAGTAAATCAGTTCTGACAGAAGTTGGATACCTCTCTCTCTCTCTCTCTCTTTTTTTTTTTTTTTTTTTTTAGTTTTCATTAATATTGCCCATGATTATCAATATCTTTCTAAATCATATTTTTTCTCTTTGGGTGTTATAATTATTACACACAGAACTTATAGATAGGGAAACTCAACATGGTGTCTATGATTTCCCTCACCAATGTGATCCATGATTTTATTTGTCTCATGTTTACTTTTGTTTAAAACTTAATGAATAATCTGCTTCATATTTATGTCTTTGAAAATGGCGTCTCTTTTCCTCCCTAAAATAAATAACATTGTCATTGGGATTAAAAGATTCTTGCCTGGTGGAATCTCCAGGACCCATGAAACAGTAAGTGCAAAAACACAGTGTACTTAGCCCCAGTGTACTCTGTTGCTGCCAGGGGGAAATGCACAAGTTAGGCATTCTTGCATTTTGAACCCCTGTTTTGGGGCTTCTCTTGACTCCCTATTAAATCTTAATTCTTATTTATGTGCTTCTCTCCATCTAAAATTCCAAAGACTCAGCAAGAAATATATTAGAACTCATTGAAAGATTCAATGAAGAGACAGGGTATAAGATTAATATACAAAATCAGTTGGAGTCCTCTATGTTATTAAGACAACTCTGAAAACAAAAGAAAAAATAGATATAATTTACAATAGCCAACAAAAAAGATGTAAATACTTGAGTTGAAATCTAACCAGAGAAACAAACCACTTATACAAACTGCAAAATACTACTACAAGAAATCAAGAGACCTACATAAATGGAAAAATACACCACAATCAGATAGGAAGACCTAACATTGTGAAAATGTCCGCATTACCCCAAACAATCTATATATTTAATGCAATCACAATCCAAATTCCAGTGTGATTCTTTAAAGGCATGGAAAAATTGGATTATTAACACTATATGTAAAGAAAAACTATCTCAGAAGCCAATACATTACTTAAGAAGAATAATTAAGTTGGAAGCCTCTCATTTCCTGATCTCAAAATCTACTTCACAGTCACAGTGATCAAAACAACCTGGTAAAAGTACAATGAAAAATTCATAGATTAATGGAACACAATTGAGAACCTAGAAGTAAATTTATTTAAAACAGTCAACTTATCTTTCACAAAACCAAAAAGTATAACATGAGGAAGTGATAGTCTCTTCAACAAATGGTGCTGACAAAACCTGAGATCCATTTGCAGAAAAATGAAACATGAACCACATATCAGACCATATACCAAAACAAACTCAACATGCATTAAAGACAATAACAATGATCATCACAGCACTGTTCACAATAGCAAAAAGATGGAGACATCCTAAATACCCTTCAATGGAAGAATGGATAAAAAAAACTCATACATACACACAAACAATGGATATTTTTTTTTAATATTCTCTACACAACTTTGAATAGCAATGATGAATCTCTAAACATCTCACGCCATGAATGAACCCGGAGGAAATTATGATGAGTGAAATTAGTCAGTCAAGAAAAGACAAATGTTTTATGCTACCACTGTTGTAAAAACTCAAGAAAAGGTTTTCATGCTAAAAGAAACATCCTTTGATGGTCACCCTGGATTGAAGGGAAGGGAGAGTAATTCACTGACTAGAGGGCAGACACATGTTAACCCAGGTGAGGGGGCATGATAATATGCAAGAAGAGGGAGCTTTTCAGAATAATGATGAAGACAGGTGAAGATACAGGGAGTAAAGGGTATCGAGGTAAATATGTTTATATTCACAACCCTGAAACAACAGTGTTCTACAGGTAGATACATAGACAGATACACTGGCTGAATTAGTATAGGAAAAAAGCTGGGAGTATACCATCAAATATAGAAGGATTTGAAAGAATGTACTTGTACATGGATATTTATCTTTGCTAAATGAGGAAAACTACTTAGATATTATCAAACATCTTAAGTCAATGATTTTCTGGGCCTGTGGTCTTAGGTCTATAGTCTCAAAGGACACCATGGTCAAATGGCATAGTCCACCAAGACTATGTTCTACATCCTATTTTGATAAGTTGTGACTGAGATCTTAAAAGCTCATGAGTAGCCATCTAAGGTGCAACTATTAGTCTCTCTATGTGTTGAAGAAAGAAAAATGGTGAAAATTAAAGATGTTTGGAATCAAATGGAGCAATGGAACATATAAACACCATGACTCTGAGACCAGAAGAACTAGATGGTGCCCAAATATCTCTACTGACGGTTCTGAAAGAGATCACATTAGAAGGTCCAAGATAGAGTGGGAGAAATTGTGGAACAAAACTTCAAATTCTAAAAAAATACAGGCCAGGCATAATGAGTAGGAAGTTACTGGAGGAACCTGAGACCCTTGACCTCACTTCAGGTCTGGAATCAAATTTACATTCTTAGCCTAATTTTCAGTCAAACAGTAGACATAGGGAACAATAACACTAGTAAGGCATTCTTAACTGGGAATGGTCAATCATTGAAGACCAAAAGTAAAACATCTAAAAAGGACAAAGTTCAGGTGGAATGGATATAAGAATCACAGAATGAAAACTGAGATAACTGTTATTACCTGGATGGGAGTGCAATCATTGAGATGAAACAGAGTATATGATGTATTGAATGTAAAACTGATTATCTTGTCTATAAACCTTCACTCAATCCAAGTGTGTGGATCATATCCAACTGTTAATAACACAGTGAAAAATGGGAAATCCAGAACACTTCACTGTGTTTTTGAGAAGTCTGTACATAGACCACAAGGCAAATGTTCAAATAGAACAATTAGACATTGCTTGTTTTAAAATTATGAAAGATGTATGTCAGGATTGTATACATTCATTAATGTGTCAAGCCTGAGTACTGAACAGATGATCTGGACAATATGAAAATGAATGTGTCATCAAGATTAGAGGAAGGTTCACTAACAATCTGATATGCAGGTGATTCAACCTTGCTTACTGAAAGGAAGAGGACTTTATTCACTTTTGAAATTCAAAGAATGCAGCCTTCTGTATGGACTGTAACTCAATGTAAAAGAAAACCAAAGTCCTCACCACTGGACCAGTTAACAATATCATGATGGTTATGCTGGTGATACTACACCATCAAGTCGGTTCTGACTCATATGAGCCTGTGAAGGGCTTCCAAGGCTGTAAATCTTTACAGGAGTAGGAAGCCTTAATTTTCTCCCAAAGGGAGGCTGGTAGAATCAAATTGCTGACCTTTCAGTCACTGTTGTTGTTGGTAAGTGCCATCGAGTCAGTATCGACCCATAGCAACTTATGCACAGCAGAACGAAAAACTGCCCAATCCTGGGCCAACCTCACTATTGTTGCCACGCTTGAGTCCATCGATGCTGCCACTTTGCCAATCCATCTCGCTGGGGGTCTTCTTCTTTTTCTCTGACCCTCCACCCCACCAAACATGATATCCTTCTCCAGTGACTAATCCCTCCTGATGATATGTGCAAAGTACGAGAGACGAAGTTTGGTCATTTGGCCTCCAAGGAGCACTCTGGCTGTACTTCTTCCAAAAGAGATCTATTGGCTCTTTTGGCAGCCCATGGCACTTTCAATATTCTCCTTCAACACCATAATTCAAAAGCATCAATTCTTCTATGGTATTCCTTATTCACTGTCCAAGTTTTCACATGTATATGAGGTTATTGAAAATACCATGACTTGGGTCCGGTGTACCTTAGCCCTCAAGCTGACATCTTTGCTCTTCAACACTTTAAAAAGGTCTTGTGCAGCAGATTTGCCTAATGCAATACCGTCATTTGATTTCTTGATTGCTGCTTCCGTGAATGTTGATAGTTGATCTAAGAAGACTAAAGTCCTTGACAACTTCAGTCTTTTCCCATTGATAAGAATATTGTTTATTGGTCCAGTGGTGGGTATTTTTGTTTTCTTTTCATTGAGTTGTAATCCATACCGAAAAAAGGTTGTGCTCTTTGATCTTCATCAGTAAATGTTTTAAGTCCTCTTCACTTTAAGCAATCAAGGCTGTATCATCTACATATTGCAGGTTGTGAATGAGTCTTTCTCCAATCCTGATGCTATATTTTTCTTCATATAACCCAGCTTCTTTGATTGTTTGCTCAGCATACAGGTGGAATAACTATGGTGAAAGAATACAACCTTGTCACACACCTTTTTAAATTTTAGTGTTCCCATGTTCTGTTTGAACAACTGCTTCTTGGTCCAGGTACAAATTCCTCATGAACACAAGAGTTCTGTAATACTCATAGTTCGCAATGTTGTCCACAGCTTGTAATGATCCACACAATCAAAAGCCTTTGCGTAGTCAATAAAGCACAGGTAAACAACTTTCTGATATTCTCTGCTTTCAGCCAAGCTCCATCGGACATCAGCAATGATATCCTTCATTCCACGGCCTGTTCTGAATCTGTCTTGAACCTCTGGAAGTTCTCTGTCAATGTATGATTGTAGCCATTTCTGTATTACCTTTAGCAAAATTTTACTCGCATGGGAGATCAAAGAGATTATCCAATGATTTCCGCATTCGTTGGGTCTCCGCTCTTTGGAATAGGCACAAGTATGGATCTCTTCCAATCAGTCAGGCAGATAGTTGTCTTCCAAATTCTTGGCATAGATGAGTGATTTTTTGGTTTTCTGACTCCATATCTTTGCACATTTTGTTGTGACCTTTGAATTTATCTTCTCCAGCTGATCTTTGAAATTTTCTGTTCATCTCTTGGACCTCCTCATTTCTTCCATTTGCTTTAGGATCTCTATGCTGGAGAGCAAGTTTCAGTGTCTCTTCTGACATCCATTTTGACCTTTTCCTTCTTTTTGTCTTCTTAGTGACTTTTTGCTTTCTTCATGTGTAATGTTCTTTATGTCATCCCTCAATTTTCTGGTCTTCGGTCTTTAATGATTAATGTATAAAATCTGTTCTTCAGATGATCTCTCAATTCAGGTGGGATATATTCAAGGTCATATATTGGCTCTTGTGGACTTGTTTTCATTTTCTTCAGCTTCAGTTTGAATTTGCATATGAGTAATTGATGGTCTGTTCCACAGTCTGCCCCTGGCCTTGTTTTCACTGATGATATGGAGCTTTTCCATCATCTCTTTCCATAGATGTAGTCAATTTGATTTCTATGTATTCCATCTGGTAAGGTTCATGTGTATAGTCATCTCTTACACTGTCTAAAGAAAGTATTTGAAATGAACAAATCATTGGTTTTGCATAATTCTATCATGCATTCTCCAGCATCATTTCTATCACCAAGGCCATATTTTCCAACTACTGATCCCTCTTCTTTGCTCCCAATCTTTGCATTCCAATCACCAGTAATGATCAATACATCTTGATTGCATGTTTGATCAATTTCAGATAGAAGAAAGTGGTAGAATTATTTTTCATCCTCACTGGCTTTAGTGGTTTGTGCGTAAATTTGAATAATAGTGGTATTAACTGGGCTTCCAGGTAGGTGCATGGATATTATCTTATCACAGACAGTGTTGTACCTCATGACTAATCTGGATATGTTCTTTTTGACAATGAATGCAACACCATTCCTCTTCAATTTGTCTTTCCTGGCTTAGTATGGTGTGTGGTTGTCAGATTCAAAATGGCCAGTACCAGTCCATTTCAGCTCACTAATGCATAAGGTATCGATGTTTATGTGTTCCTTTTCTTTTTGATGACTCCAAATATCCCAGATTCATACTTCGAACATTCCATGTTTCAATTTTCAATGAAT
This sequence comes from Chrysochloris asiatica, assembly GCF_000296735.1. Taxonomy (NCBI): domain Eukaryota; kingdom Metazoa; phylum Chordata; class Mammalia; order Afrosoricida; family Chrysochloridae; genus Chrysochloris; species Chrysochloris asiatica. Next base: position 35,521,760 of record NW_006408523.1, on the reverse strand, counting down.
GTTTACAGCTGTTTCTATTCATTTTGAGTTGTGCTCCATCAGCAAATGAAGGACCCGTAGGCTTTTATGCCACAGGCTTTACTCCATTAGCATCATCTCTGTCAGCTCTACTTTGAGGAGGCAGCTCTTTCTCAGTAACATTTTGAGTGACTTCTAACCTGAAGGACTCATTTTCTGGCACTATATCTGACAGTGTTTCTCTGTTATTCATAAGGTTTTCAGTGACTAAATATTATTAAGTAGTTTGTCACTCTTTCTTTCTAGTCTGTCTTTGTCTGGAAGCTCATCTAAAACCTGTCCACCTTGGGTGACACTGCTGGTATTTAAAATACCAGTGACATAGCTTTCAGATTCACAGCAACTCACAAGCCACCACAGTAAGACAAAATGAAGACTATTCGGTTAGCAGCCCAATAAAAGGCAGAAATATTCAAGTTGTGAAGCATTTCATTTTACTTGGATCCATAATCAGCACCCATGGAAACAGTAAAGAGGAAACCAAAGGACTTGTTAGACGGGGCAAATCTGCTGTAAAGAAAAAAACGTTTTTAAAATATTAAAGAGTAAAGCAAAGAAGTCTCTGAGAAATAAGTTGTGCTAGGCCCAAGCCACAGCATTTTCAACCACCTCATATGGATCTGAAAGCTGAACAATGAATAAGTTAGACACAAGAGAACTGATGCCTTTCAATCAGAGTATTGGCAAGAAAAATTGGAAATATCATGTACTACCAGAAGAACAAAAAAATGTACAGACAAAATACCCTTTAAGAGGATGGTGAGACTTGTTCTAATGTACTCTGACATGTTATCATGGGGGACCAGTCCCTGGAAAAGGACATCATGCTTGATAAATTAGAGGATCAACCAAAAAGAGATATTGAAGCATACAGGGGTCAAAATGATGAAAATCCCTTAGATATTATCAAACAACTTAAGTTTATTCTGACTCATGATGAATGCATATGTGTGCAGAGTAAAATTGCTCCATAAAATGAGTAAGTGCTTTCTGAAGAAGATTTTCAGCGTTTTATTCAGAGGCATGCCTGGAATGGTTTGAACTGCCAACCTTTCAGATAGTAGTCATCCCTAAGGACTGATGGCCACAGAGAGGTACAGAATGTTTAAAATTCTAAAATAGAAAGACTGTTTACAACTGTTTTCTAAGTTATCATAACCACAAATCATTTTTCAACTGTTACTGTGAAACTCAACTTTTTTTGCTTCTTTTATTCATGTCCATCTTCTTTGTTTATCCTCAATACCCATAATACCCACTGAGTTGTTGTTGTTGTTGTTGGTGTGTAATATAGATAGCCCTTTGCCAATTTGTTGTTTTCTCATGCATAGTTCCGGGGTGCCAATTACATCAATCATGGTTTGCAAACGTCACTGATATTAGAAAAAACCTAACTGCTTATATAACTCAAGTGAATGTATTTTAATTTTATGGGTCACATCTTTAACCCAATGTGTTTATTAACCTTCCTTCTTGCAGATTAATTCAGCAATCACTTCTAAAAACCTCTTACTTTAAGTAGTTATTGTTGTTATTGTTAAGTGCCATTGAGCTGATTCTGACTCACAGCAACCCTGTATAGGCTTTTTGAGGAGTGGCTAGTGGGTTTGATCTGCAGACATTATGGTTAGCAGTGCAATGCTTGTTTTACAGTGCCCCACAGAACTCCTCTACTATGTTCAGAGTCTTGAAAAAAAAAGTATTTTTTTATAATTAGTATTTGAATAATATAGCAGAATATAGTTAGCTAGGCTGCACCATGTACTTATTAGACTAAGTATGAAGCATGGGTTCAAAAATAACTGTTTGAAGCCATTGTATTCACAACTGATTTATGCAATAATTATGTATGCATGCTAACAATTGATAACTCGGATTTCCTTGAAAAAAGAATATAAATATCTTCAAAGTAGAAGACTATATGTAGAGTGAGAAAACAATTCAGACAACATCAAAATGCAATAGCTGGTGAATCTGGATGAAAAGTATAGGTTTTGTTCTAATATTGCATTTTAAAAAATTATTTGCTGTTATCTCATATTAAAAATTTATTATCACTTTTTAAACTTTACCTGCTTTACTCTTACCCTGGTTCAGTACCCAGAGGTCTAAATACTGAAAAAGATATATCAACTAGATAACAAAACAAAAACACATTTCTATCAGAGGGAAATGCATAGGACAAATTCCCATTGAAACACTCAATCAGGGTTTGTGATCTGAAATATGCAGGCACATGAGATGAGGTTCTCATTTATACTTTCTGGATGATGTTGTAGGACAGTTTTCTAATAGGTGCCAGCCATATTGATGACTTGCTGCCTGAGAATAGCAGTGATTTTCACACATTTGAATGATTAATATTTGCATTAAAACTATGGGTTCAATAACACACCCAGTTAATTTTGTGCTCCACAGGGTTTTATATTTACTTTACACAGTAGTTTCTTTGATTTATTTTGTATTAATAGTAGTTGGTGTCCTCAAATTTAATAAAACGGGTTAACTTTGATATGCTCCTCCTTCAGAAGATGTGCTTTAGGAAAGATTTATTATAAACCATATCTAACTGTCATAAAATATGTATTTTCAATATTCACAATGTCATTTACAGAATTATTTTTCTCAAATTTTGTAGTATCCTGGAAGTTTATTTGACTATTTCTTTTTCCTTTCTCTTTTTGTGTATTTCTCATGCTCTGGAATGTCATTGTTTCATTTATCATTTCTAATCTAAATCTATTTGTTTTCAGGCTGATTCTCTGTTACTTTTCTTAACACTTCAAAATTAGTATGCTCACAATGACTCAGCTTTATTTTACATGATAATCCACATTCCAGCAGGACAGCCCAAGCTTCTTACATGGCAGTTTCAGCCTTTGAAGACATGGAACAGAGATGCAAAAAATAAATTAATAAAATAGATTTAAAGCCTACTTAAGTTTGCTATTTTCTACTGGTCTGTTAACACCACAAGGAGCTCTGGTAGCATAGTGATTATTTCAAAGTCAGCAGTTCAACATTACCAGCTGCTCCGCAGGAGAAAGATGAGGCTTTCTGCTCCCATAAAGATTTATAGCCTCAGAAACCCTATGCAGGGTCACAATGAGTCAGAACCTACTCCATGGCACAAAACCACCACCACCACCACCACCACCATTACCATCACAGGGCTAAGTCAATGGCTAGTGAGGAAATCTTCACAAAAGGACATGAAAGCAGGGAAGCATGAACCATTGTAGCTGTTCTTACAGTCAAAATCCTCCAGCAGACTCCTTTAATAAATTCTGTTTTACAGATAAGGAAGAAAATTCTAGCAACCCTATAAGTGGAAACCTCATCTTTCTCTCATGGAGTGGTTGATGGGCTCAAACCACCAACCTAACCTTGTTTTTGCCAGTCCAGTATTTATCCTACAGTCTCGGCAACCCCTGTTCTCTATTTTAATGAATTGTGGCTCTGAACTGTCATTATTTGTTTTGATGTTGAATTTAACCTTAGATTTAACTGGTCGGAAACACTTCAGTCTAATAAATCTGTAATTTTGACAAGACTGCTACAATATTTGAGATTTTTTTCACTGAAAAATGTATTTACAATGACTAAGTCATTGGTCTTGCTAATTTCTAACTGATCTCCGTTGTCATATTTTTCAACTACTTTTCCTTCTTTGTGTCCAACTTTCCCATTCAAATTGCCAGTAATCATCAATGCAACTTGATTCTATATTTCTTCGCTTTCAAATTGAAGAATTTGACAGAATTCTTCAATTTTTTCATCACTAACTTTAGTGGTTGGTGTGTACGTTTGAATGTTTTTACTGGTCTTCCTTGTAGACATAGAGATGTTATTCTATTACAGACAACATTGTTACTGAAATTAGTATTTTAAATGTTCTTTTTGTCAATGAATGCCATACCATCTCTCCTGAATTGGAAATCTCCGGCTTAGTAAACAAACCATGATTGCTTCAAAATGGACAAAACCAGTCCATTTCAGCTCAAGCATGTCTAGGATATTGATTGTTATGCATTTCATTTCATTTTTTGAGTACATTTATTCTTCCTAGATTCATACCTGGTAAATGTTCTGATAATCAATGAGTGCTTACAGCTGTTTCTTCTCATTTTGAATTGTGCTCATTCAGCAAATGAAGGTCTTGAAAACTTTGCTTCAGCCATGTCATTAAGATCCATGCTTCTTTGAAAAGGCAGCTGTTCACCACTGGTATTCTTAGTGTCTTGTACTCCAACAGACTCATCTCCCAGCACTGTTCCATACAATGTTCTGCTGCTGTTATTCAAAAGATTTTCAGAAATGAATTCACATAAGTGAATCACCGATTTCTTCTTTCTAGTTTGTTATTAGTCTGGAAACTCTGCTGAAACCTGTCCACCACGGATGATTCTGCTGGTGGTATAACTTTCAACATTACAGCAAATTTCAAGTGACTATTGTATGAAAAATTGACAGATGAGAGAGGATTCAACTCTATAAATCATAACAAAATATGGATGACATTATGAAAAATGCAAATACCAAAACTTTTCATTGTGCTTAGGTAAAATCTGTATATAGATCAAGAGATAGTCATTTGAAAACAACAGGATACTACATGGTTTAAGATAAGAAAAGGTATGTCTGGATTGTTTCCTTTCTCCATACTTATCCATCAGTATTCTAAGCAAATAATCCAAGAAGCTGAATATGAATATGGTATTAGGATTGAAGGAAGACTCATTAAGAATCAAAGATATGCAAATGATGCAAATTTGCTTGCTGAAAATGAAAAGAATGCAAAGCACTTACTGAAGAAGATCAAAGATGCAGCTTTCAGTATGGATTGCACCTCAATATAAAGAGAACAAAAATCCTCACAACTGATCAATAAGCAACATTATGTTAAAGGGAGAAAATACTGAAGACAAGAATTTCATTTTACTTTGAAAACACAATCAGCAAACAAGGAAACAGCAGTAAAGAAATCAATGGGCTATTTCACTGGGCAAATCTGCTGTAACAACTCTCTGAAGTGTTAAAAAGCAAATATATTACATTGAGGACTAAGATGAACCTGACCCAAACCATGGTATATTCAATTATCTTATATGCTTGACATTAATTAAAGAACAAAGAAGATTGAGGTATTTGAGATATGGCACTCACAAAGAATATTAAATATGCTATGTTCTGCCAGAAATCAAATAAATCTGTCTTGGAAGTATAGTCAAATGTTCCTTAGGATTAAGTATGGACAGACTTTGCCTCACATACTCTGGGCATGATGTCTGAAGGGATCAGTCTCTGGAGAAGGACATCAAGCTTTGCAAAGTAGGTTAGCAAAAAAAGAGGAAGTAACTCAACGACATGACAGACACAGTGGCTTCAACTGTAGACTCAAGCATAGCAATGATTATGAAGATGGTACAGGACAAGACAATGTTTCATTCTGTTGTACAACGGATCATATGTGTTAAACAACTTGATGACACATAGCAACAACAAAGTTTTGTGACTGATTTTCACAATCTCTCATATAAAATTTTCATATTCTTTTTTTCCTCATAAAGACTATCTTGGAAAGTTACACTGTTTAAAGAACCATTATTTCCCATTCTTGTCATCTTATTTATATGATTATATGTATCAGGTATCACATTATTTTTCTTCTATCATATTGGCAAAATCAAGTTTAAGTATCTTTGTACTTTTTATATTCAGGTCAAAAATTTCTATTAGGAAATTGTTTATATCTTGTCTATTTTTTTCCTTTAATTTTCTCTTGAATTTTCCTTCAAGTCTTTTGCAGTTTATCTGTTTTTGTGTTAGATCACAAGCTTTAAGGAAAAACATTACAGATATCAGTTATTTTTTATTATTCTTTTTCTCTCAAGTTATTTGAATTGCTTTCTTCCACCCATAAGAAGAACATACACAGAAAGAAACTGGCAGCACAAAGCAATAGGCTAGAAAATCAACCTGAAAATCAAAGTAGTAGGGTAAGAAATTAAAGAAAACAAGGTGAATACATTAGTGAAAAAAGTCTCTTCCTTTAACCAGAGGGGGAAACTGATCTTTTCATTCACCTCACACGTTTTGGAATTGTCAGAAGAAAGATGGAAAAAGAATAGCTGTGTTTCAGTTTTGTGTAAAGTAAGTACGTTAAGTACACTATGGACTGCCTAAAGAAAGAACAAATAGCCTGCAAAGAAATCATTCTCTTCTTAAGAATGAGAATGATAAAACTTTGGTTTGCTTATTTTATTTACAACACCAGGAAAGACCAATTGCTAGAAAAAAAGGACATCATATTTTGTAAAGCAGAGGAAAACATTTAATGCAATTGATTTTTAAAGAACCACAACAATGGATTTAAACATACCAGTTACTACAGAGGTGATGCAAGACACAACAACATTTAGTACTATTGTTTTTAAAATTATTACTAGAATGGGATACAAAGGATTAGAAAGTCTTGAAGTGAAATGATAGGGGTTTATTTATTTAAGAAAGGAAAGCTGCAGGGGAGACAAGCCACAGACAGCAGTATGACTCTGAATTTACATACCTTGGAGGTTTTATAGAGCAAAAGAGAGAGGCACGTTCAGGGGCAGTCTCAGAAGGTTGCAGGAAATGTTGGTAACATATTAATGTTTCAGATGTCACTTCCTGGCTCCTCAATTCTTTGGTTGGGTGCTCACTTCTTACACAAATGTGGCGTGTCCAAGACCCTGCTTCAAGACCCAGGTCTGGCGCTGAAGCATCGTATTAATTAAGGTTAACTGTTTGTGAGCACCCTTCCTGTGTGCTAGGGGTCAGACTTTTGGTTTATGAGCTTCTACACTACCATGCTTTTCAACATCAAGCGGGTATAGCAATTACTGCTGTGAGAAGTAAATCCCAAACTGGTCCATCTTCAGGAAGAAGGAAACAAAGTTCCAAGAATTTACTAACTGACCGAGAAACAAATTGTTTGCTGATATAGGAACCCGTGCAACTGGGGTATGTATAAACAGGATGAATTAGGGGAGGGGTAAAGGACTCTGTTCAAGAAGTAGAAACTTTAAAGTAACAGTGTAACCATAAAAAGGAACTAGGCCATGATGGCAGGGAAGATTGTTCACCCTATAGAATCAGCCAATGAGGAACCCAGGGAAGGACTTGCGAGCTAGGGAATAAAAATACTTGTGAAATAACTATGTGGGGCGCCTGTCTTCTGGGTTGTTGTTGTTGTTAAGTACCGTGGAGTCGGTTCTGTCTTTTGGGTTGTGTTCCTGATTTTGCAATATTGACTAATAAAACCTCACTCTTGCTAACAGGAGTAGGAATTTTTAATGGTAAGTACTTGTGATAACTCATCAGTGACCTCATAAGGGCTAAAGTGGTCTGCCCCAGTTCTCCTTTCAGAGACCCATTTGGTTAAGGGCCTAGAGGGGGAGGGGTGTTATAGCGACCTGCCAGTTACCAAGAGGAACTGAGGCGATATCCGCAGCATCGATAATGTTTGTCACACTGCTGTTGCTAAAAAAATATGTGTTTTGCTAAGTTTTATCTCCTATCCCACCTATGCTTTGTAAAATCTGTGATTTTGCAAGAGAATTATCTGTCCAGCATTTATTCTTTCTCCCTCCTTCTTGTACCTTTCCCTAACAAGATCAGAATCCACACATCCTTTTTTAAAAATCCCAATGGTTTTATTTCCTTTATATCCCTATAGTTTTCTGAAGACTTAGGAGTTTAGATGAAAACTTTTAATATTGTCAGAATTCCATATTTTAAATAATATTTAATACTGATTTTTATCCTACTACTATGCTTAGATCTTACTATTACAGAGAGAGGTGACCCTATGGAATGTGGAAACCATTGGGCAATATCATAAATATCACATGCAGGTAAAATTCTGCTGAAGATAATTCAAAAATAGTTGTAACAGTACATCAATAGGCAACCTCCAGAAATTCAAGCTGGACACAGAAGAAGACATAGGAATAGGAATATCATTGCTGATGTCAGATGGATCTTGGCTAAAAGCAGAGAATGTCAGAAATATGTTTGTTTGTGTTTTATTGGCTATACAAAGGTTTTTTGACTGTGGATCATGAAAAACTATAGATAACCTTTCAAAGAATGGGTATTCCAAAACATTTCATTGTACTCATGGGCAACCTAGACTTCGACCAAGAGGTAGAACAGAACAAGGGGATACTAAATGGTTTAAAATCAGGAAAGGTGTGTGACAGGATGGTATTCTTTCACCATATCTGTTCAATGTCTACGCTGAGCAGATAATCCAAGAAGATGGATAACATGAAAAAGAACGTGACATCAGGATTGGAAGAAGAATTATTAACAACCTGTTACATGCAGATGATACAGTCTTGCTTTCTGGAGGTGAAAAGGACTTTAAATACTTTCTGATGAAGATCAAAGATTTCAGCAATCAGTATAGACTGCACTTTGATGTAAAGAAAACAAAATTTCTCAAAAATGGACCAGTAAATAACATCATGATAATTGAAGGAAGGATTGAAGTTGTCAACACTTCATTTTGCTTGGATCTACAACCAATACATATGGAAGCAGCATTCGAAAAATCATGCAACACAGTGCGTAAGTCTGCCAACAACCTCTCTAAAGTATTAAAAAGGAAAGAGATCAGTTTGAAGACTAAGGTATGCTTGATATAAGTCATCACATTTTCAATCACCTCATTTACATGTGTAATCTGGGTAATAAATAAGGAGGACCATAGAATGATGAATTTGAATTATGGTGTTGGAGAAGAACACTGTAAGAATCATGAACTGCCAGAAAAACAAACACATCTGTGATGGAAGAACAGCCAGGATGCTCCTTAGAATCCAGTGTAGCAAGGTTTTGTCTTTGATGCTTTGGGCATGCTATTAGGAGAGATCAGTCCCTGGAGAAGGACATCATGATTGGTAATATGGAGAGTCAGTGAAAAAGAGGAAGACTCACAATGAGATGGATTTACACAGTGACAGCAGCAATGGGCTCAAAAGTAACAAGAACTGTAAGAAATGTGCAGGACCAAAGGGTGCTTCATTCTGTTGTACAGAGGGTTTCTGTGAGTTGGCAGTCACTACAACAAGAACACCTAACAACAACAACAACAGCAACTATGCTAAGTATGTGTACTACTGAGAGTGGAATAACCAAGTAAAGAGATTGCAATGGGCATGTAGATGATTTACAGATGGTGTAGTTAATTCTTGGTTTGTCTTTAATTTCCTCTCCAGTTCTTTTAATAGCTATAAAAAGGAAAATATAACACCAGACTCAAACAGCGAAGGTCTATAATATAAACTTAATAGAAATAAAATGGTATGCATAATTACAATAATCAAATTCAATAACCAAATGCCTCCTTGAAGGATATTCCTGTCACAAATTAATAAAAATATATTCTATATGAGAAGGTCCTGATTTACTTTACAAAGGAAACCACATTAAGAACAAAATCCAAAATTGTATTTTAAGGGTCTGGAAAACCCAATTACTTCAGGAAAAGAAAGCTGCCTAAAGAAGAAACCTAATCTTAGCAACCTTTTATCTCTTTTAGGATAGCTAAATATAGGAATTGTGGAGGTATCTATCTAGGGATCTTACCCATCATTTTGACATTTATTCTTTTTTATATATATATAACCTTCTTTATTGAACCTAAATGTTGCTGATAATTTGTGCAAGATTCTCACTTTGGAATTTCCTGAGACTGTAATTTACTCTTTAACTTTCAAAATCCATCATTGTTCTAAGAATGTGGTCATTTCACTATGGTTTGGCAGAGTGACTTACTTAGAATTTAAGTTAATAACACCGAGTGGAAGAGTTTTGTGGTATTTAATATTTTCATATTTCTAAGTAGAATAATGTGAGAATTTTTCTGGAATTAAATATTCAAGATATGATTGCATGTTTGTGTGTCTGAAATAAAAAATAAAACTATTAATTGCTATTTCTGATAACAAAATTGCAGTTAATCAATAGAAGGAGGCTTCAAAAAGTTCATGGGAAATGCCATTATTTTTTCATTCAATTTTTGCACAAACTTGTTGAAGCCCTCTCATATATCACTGTATATATTTTGATTATTAATCTTGCAAGCAAGGGTGAATGAGACAGATAAGACATAAGAATAAGTATCTTACATTTGTTCTGACTCATTTGGTTTTGCTGGCATATTTTTATTTTTATTTTTTTTTGTTTTGCTTTGTAACTGTTATCTCAGGATATTATAAAACTCCTGTCTTTATACTCCAACTAAAAGATTTCAGCTAATTCCTTACTTTTGTGCTTTATCTTAATAATATAAAGAATCCTTTTTATACTTTGGGCAATAATATCAGCTAACCTCTCTTCCCTAGAACACATCAACAAGCAAAAGCATACGTTTTTATTGAATCAAGATGTATTGGGGGAGATGAGATCATAGCTATTCTCCACAGAAAATAGTAGTATAAGGGATTCAGTAGATTTTTAACTACAAATCATTTCAGTGCAAGAGTGATGCTATTCTTAAATTATCTTTTAATTTACCAATTTGTTTTGATAGTCAACAATAATTTCAATATCTAAATTTAAACATAAGTAAAACAGGAACCAAACCAAAACCAGCAGCCTTGGCAACGATTCATACTCAAAGCGATGCTATGTGTGTTAGAGTAGAGCTGTGCTTCACAAGATTTTAAAAGTTGTGACCTTTCAGAAGTCAATCACCAGGCCTTACTTCTGAGGTATCTGTTGGTTTAATATGTGCTGTTGCTGTTGTTAGGTACTGTCAAGTTAGTTCTGATCCATACTGACCCTTTATAAGGTTTCCCTGGAGTGACTGATGAACTTAAACTGCTAACTTTGTCATTCAAACAGACCTTGCATTCCAGCACTGTAACCCACAGTGCCACACCAGCACTCCAATATGCCATGTTGTTGTTGTTGTTAAGTGCCGTCGAGTCGGTTCCAATATGCCATGAGACATATTAAAAATAAATTATATATCAAGAGATCTTTTGAAAATAAATAACTGAAGACTAATACATAAGGTTTGCTTCTAGGAAGCTATTAAATGAATCAACAAGATATGTAAGCATTCTAATGAAATGCATGTTCACAGTTTCCCTATTCAATGACATATGTTATCCATGCATATATGAAAATATATTTGAAATGTAAACCACTGTTTGAAATTGGGAGTGCATAAAATTTAAAACTTTTAAATGGTATATTCAATTTGATTTCAAGGGTATATAAACAATTTTTACAGTGAAAATTCAATGATACTTCATTTACATATTAACACAGATTTTGAAATGTGAAGCCAAAAAGAAAGAATAATCAAATTAGAAAGCACAGTATTATTATATTTCTAAGGATGCACAGAGTTTCAAACTCCGTGTGAACTGTAAGGTCGGTGGTTCAAGCTCACCAGCCGCTCCTTGGAAACCCTGTAAAGGGTCTCTATGAATCAGAATTGACTGTATGGCGCTTAATAACAACAATGAAATAGTGGGCAGCTTTGTGGCTCTGTATAATAAGTACTTGGCTGTAAACCACAAAGCAGGTGATAGGAGCCACCGGTTACTCCATGCGAGAAAGGTGAGGCATTCTGCTCCCCCATACATTTTGTTGTAGTTTTTAAATGCCATGAAGTCGGTTCCTCTATAGGGTTTCTGAGGAGTGGTTGGTGAATTTGAGCTGCAGACCTCTCTGTTCAAACCGACCTTGTGGTCACTGCCTCGGAAATACTATACAGGGTCTCTATGAGTCAGAATGACTGGAAAGTATATAACAATAAAAACAACAATGCGAAAGTGGGGAGACATATTTGCATGATTCTTTTTACTCATGCCAAAGCCAAGCAGTGTTTGTTCAATTTGCATCTCAGGCAACTCTTAGAACAGAAAGCCTTGGGCATCAGTAGCAGCAGGAGGCTTCAGAAAGGCCAGATTGCCCTGAATACAGTTTGATTATTCTTAATGATAAGCATGGCCTAAGGAATCTGCTGGCAAAACAGGAAACATAAAATAGACAAACAGGATAGAAAATAAAAGTACTAGGACCCACACTAAATTTCTGAAGAAAATTGCCTTGAAATATATTTATTTTTGAAGGCAATGCATTTTTTAATAGATACTATTTTGACTTTTGACCATTTTAGAGATTTGTGTGTGTGTGTGTGTGTGTGTGTGTGTGTGTGAAATAATGATGAAAGTTAAGGACACTTAGAAAATAAATATATTAAACTAAAATATTAATTTATTAAATATATGAGAATACATTGAACTAGAATGTATAAATTAAACCTGACAGTTCAATTGTACAAGCTATTGTCCTTGTCTCTTCAAAATAATGTTATAACAACAAGAATATGAAAAATAGTGGAAATACATAGTTCAGGAGCAAATTATCTGGGGAGGACTTAAAAATAAATGAGGAATACAGTAGAATTTTGGAAACTAGAAAATGGAGAGGGTGTAAACTCACATTCAATAGCAATTGACTTGAAACTCTCAAAAGCTGTGTGAATGTTACCATGGTTTTTGTTCTCCCTTCTTTGGAAGAGGGAGGAATGGTTATTATCAGGGGCTTGGAGAGTGGATGAGACAGCTGAGCAGCAAGTCTTGGGAACCTGCATAAAAGGCAATAAGGCTGTAGCTGCTGAGAGAAATACTCAAGACTAATACAGCGTGGAAGCTCCATTAGAATCTGTTTGGGTGAGCAGCTGCCCTATTGAAGAGAAATGTTAAAGAACCTTGCTGATTGTTACAGAGTTGTTCTCTGTCTCTGAGCCCCTGATCTTTTTCTACCCTTCACTCTGATTTCCATTACTTTTAGGAGAACTTTGGTTATAGTTGGGCTTAGGCTTCACAGTTCCAATTAGGAACAAAGGAGATATGTTCTTTGACAAATAGGCTAGAGAACTGAGAGATGGGAAGGATCAAACATTTTGTGGTCCTATTGGACACACACATACAGTTCACTGTCCTGCCTGGTCCTATGGGCAGAGATAATGGAAGCTAGGTAACTGAAGAAAGGTTGGGATCACAGTGGGTGAGGTAAGATAACATTATCTTCTTGGTGGGGGGTCCTATGTGTTATAAGTTTGTACATTCCTAAACTATTAAATGCCTGCTGAAATCATTCTAAATGAGGAGAGAGCAGCAGGTAGGTAAATGCTAGGAGTAGTTCTTTACCATTTTCTACAAATGTGTGATCACTTTTTAGTATGGTTGCTTTACCAATAGATACTCAACTTTTTCTTTATACAGATGATGTTCTGTTATTTGCCAAGTCAGAATTGTATGCTGGCACTTACAATTCCTGACTATGGAGTTTTTGTGACTACTTAAACAAGGGTATCTGATCAATTCTGACAACATTGGAGGGCCTGATTCTTCTCCAATAAACTCCTGAAACAGAAAGCAACTTACTTCTGGGGATACCCTTTGGAATATTCAACTGCTTATCTCTGAAATGTATCTCAGATACAACTCTTGTAAATCATCTGTTAGTATTTCCTACTATGAAATAAAACTCTCAGGTTTGATGTTCACATTTGGGAGCAGGTCAACCCAGACTCTAGACTGATGAGATGGAAAAGATTCAATGAATTTTGCTTATTAGGAATGGTACATTTGTAGAACTTACAACTGGACTCTAACTTTCAATGAAAAAAAATAGCAACTCTCTCTCATGAATCCTGGTGTGGCACTATAGGATAAGCACTGGACTGATCACCACAAAGTCAGCAGTTCAAAACCACCAGCCACTCATCGATGGCACTTAACAACAGCAACAACATCTCTCATGAGGACATTTCATCTCCTACTTTGCCCCATTATAAATCTACTGGCCCAGTGGTGCCTAGAGTCACAGAGATTCATTGAAATGCCTGGGACTGCAGCACTGACAGGAAACCCTTTTTACCTTGGGAAGGGCAAACTATTAAATGCTAAACTACTAATTGAAAAGCTGGTTTTTCAAAACCCAGCCAGAGGGACCTTGAAAGTTAGACCTGACAATCTGATCTTAAAAGATTATAGTCTTGATAATCCTATGAAATATATTTCTACTCTTCAAAAATGTTGTTCCTAGGAGTTGGACTTGACTAAACAGTAATTACTTAAATCATGGATTTTTGTGATTTTGAAATCACCAATAGTACCCACTGGGCTCCTGGAGCTATACAACCTGGCCTCCAGTTCTGCAGAACCAAACCTGGAAATGGTGACTACAATGAGTAGACAGAATAATAGCTCTCACAGCTCTAGTCAATATGTTCCTTGATGAAACTTGTGACACTTTTATGTATTTAATCTGCTGCCAGGATCCTAGCTGTTTGGTCTGCCACTTGGAAAGCAAAAGGCCATCAGATTAAAATTTCCCTCTTAGGGTTGTAAATAGTTCCTCATTAACACAACAAACAAATCATTCCCAAATGGAACCATACCACAGGCATAGAAACATATTACATGGAAGACAAATACATCATTACATAGCTGCCAGATAGCATAAGTACATAACTGCCAAGCAAATGAAAACCATGGCCCAGTAAAGTTGGCACAAAACCTTAACCATTACAGGTTCCAAACACCTTATTAGCAGCAAGCTTTCCAATTCACAAACATTTTATGTGTAGAAACTATAAAGATATAGCTGTTGCTGAGGTTGTGTTTTGTTGAGTCAGTTCTGACTCATAGCAACCTGTGTAGGGTTTCTGAGAGTAGCCTTTCAGTTACCAGCCCAGTGCTTATACTATAATAGCACATTAGGACTTAGAGACTATAGCTAGAAGAGTCATGGTTAGCAATTTACAGCACATCAGGTCACCTCCAGCCTCTCCTAGCCATTGGTCTTTCTACTTTTCCTCCCAATAATATTACTGATCCCAAATAGACAACAGAGCAAAAGAGTCAACAGGGTGAGGTTACCCAGGTACCAGACACCCAGGTTTACAGCAGGTATCCATATGATCTGATCAGGTTCTTCAAAAGTTTGTCTCATCTTTACTCTTTCTGGTCCCTGACAAATTTTTGATTAATCCCTTGCTCTGAGTCTCTCTCAAGGGATCAGCATAATATTTGATTTCCCCACTGCATAACCCATTTCTTTCTTTCTTTATCTTTAGGTATTACTTCTTCTTCCTTCCATTTGTCATTTATATTTACTCAAACTTTTTACCTTGGGAAGGAACATCAGGATCAGTTTCTGTGCCTGTACAAATTTTTGTTAGTAAGAACAATCTAGCAAGTGGTCCCCTACTCAGTCAACTCAAAAACATGTTGGATAGGGCTACCTAGGTGCAATACCAGCGAGCTGTCTTGATACTTGACAATGTGGCAGTATTTACTGTCAACTCTAATTTTTCCAGATAGGGGGAGGTAAAATCCACTCCATTGTTGTTATTGTCAAGTGCCGTTAAGTCGGTTCCAACCCATAGTGACCCTGTACAGGATTTCCATGCAGTGGCTGGTGAGCTTGAACCAATGACTGCAAACCAACTTTGTAGTCCAACGTATTAACCCATAGTGTCACACCAGGACCAGACAGTATGGCAGTATTTACTGTCAACTCCAATTATTCCAGATAGGGGCAGGTAAAACACATTTTATTGTTGTTGTTAAGTGCCGTGGAGTCGGTTCCGACCCATAGCGACCCTGTACAGGGTATCTGAGGGTATAAATCTGTACGGGAGTAGAAAGCCTCATCTTTCTCCCATGGAGCGGCTGGTAGTTTCGAACCGCTGACCTTAAGGTTCGCAGCCCGATTCGTAACCACTACGCTACCAGAGCTCCACCCTTGCAAATTCTGGTGTACAGGCTCAGGGTATAATTTGAGTCTCTTGTTTAACAATTACTCCTGCTTCTAGCATCCACTGGTGCTGGTATCACAGTATTCGGGGACTTAAGTTTTCCATCCTCTATTTCCTAGAACCTCCCAGAAAAGCATAGAAATCTGTCCTTCCCTTTACCCACTTCATGCTGAGTGTGAGCACACCCTCATGAAAGTATGTAAGTCTCTCATACCTTTCTCTCCCCTGCTTCAGATTGCAAATGTGTCAAATGCCCATTCCAGTTTTACAGCAAACCATTACTCTGAGGGTGTTACACAACAAATGTCCTTTTAATATGATGTGTTTTGGACCGTATTTGCATGGATGGTAAAGTATACTCCTTTGTTACTGTTGTTTTTATTATTAAGTGCCATGGAGTCAGTTCTAACTCATTATGACTCTGTATAGGATTTCTGAAGAGTGACTAATGGGTTTGAACCAATGATTAGCAGT
Source organism: Chrysochloris asiatica (assembly GCF_000296735.1). Classification (NCBI taxonomy): domain Eukaryota; kingdom Metazoa; phylum Chordata; class Mammalia; order Afrosoricida; family Chrysochloridae; genus Chrysochloris; species Chrysochloris asiatica. The sequence continues at coordinate 35,505,433 of NW_006408523.1, read as the reverse complement.
CAGTCCATTGAAAATCCTACAGCACCATACCAGGGCTTCTAGGTCTGGGGAAATATAATTTAGAAGTCAAAATAGGCAAATAACTTTTGTACCAATCTCTTAATGGTGTTTTTGGCATTACATCTGTCATATGTATTTCAAAACCCTGTTCAGAGTAACTAACACTATCAGGACACATTTGTAACCACCTGGTGTCACTGACATTATTGGTCTGATAATAATATCAGACCAATTCCACCTATACGCAGAACAAGCTTCTTTGCAGGCATCTGCCTCATATGCAACCTCTGTCTTCCTTTCTGACGGATATAGCAGTCCTTATTGATATTTATGCTCCTCAGGGCATCAGCTCATATCTGCATTGCTACAACATGGCCATGTCTGCTGATTTCATGGACCCAATTGGCTTCCTCAAGGGAACATACCAATAGCCTTACTTACTGATTACTACCTTCTTCTGATAGGCATCGGCATGCCTTACTTTAATAAGCCCTTTAAATTCTCAGAGTGTTATCCATAGTTCCACTCCCTGCATGAGTGTCCCAGTAATTGTCAAATTTTATATTGTCCATTTGCTGAACCACATAGCCAGGCTATTGGTCACTGCCTATGGATCAGTGAAAAACCAAACACGTGGGGTCCATCATTGCCCAATTTCTTCCATCATGGCTAGAGAAACAGCAGTTCAGCCCACTGAATTGACTTGTTCTTACCTTCTTCCATCAGAGTTTTCCATTCACTAGTCTCTGCAGCTTTACACAGTAAATGTTGTCCAAGTTCAATGAACATGATCCAAACAGCCTTCTGCTGGTCAGCAAACAGTTGTTCCTGGAGGACTGTGCCAATAGGCTCTGGTAGTTGCTCAGATGATTCAGGTTAGGACCTACAGGAAAGAAGACTAATAGCTCATGGATATGGTGGGTACATCCCTGTTTTACGCAGTCTCTTGTTGCTGTAAGAACCATTTTCACTTTATTATGGAACTGTTTTGGGTACCACCTATTTTTCATTAGAGTGTTTCTCTGATAGGACCCAAGATATTATGGGTATAATATGGTAGTGTAGTGGTTACGAGTCAGGCTGCTAACCTCATGGTCAGCCGTTCGAAACTACCAGCAGTTCCATGGTAGAAAGATGAGGCTTTCTGTTCCTATAAAGATTTACAGCCTGGGAAACAGTACACATGGTTGCTATGGGTCGTGGCACACAATCACCACCACCATTATGGGGATGTCATGTTTTATAAAATGTTTATGCCCTTCTGTCATTGAAGTAGTCTTAATCAATGCCCAATAGCAGGCATTTCATATGGCATGCATCATGGTGCAGCATACAGACACTTTCTATCCCAGAATCCCTGGGATTGCCGTAGGGCAGCATTCTAAAGTTTTCCCATTAGCTCCAGTCTATCTAAATACATGTAGAAGACATCTCAGACATCATGTCTGAATGTGGATTATTACAGCCTAAAGGCAAGGAAAATGAGACCACTTTCTGTAATTCAGACATTGCTTGCTGTGGCTAATTTCCTATTCAGACATAGTTTTCTTCCATGTGGTTTTATGGATTAGAGCCAATATATTCCCAGATGTGAAATATGTGTTCCTCAGAATCCAAATAGACCAATCAAATATTGAGCCTCCTATTTAGTCTTGAGTGTAGGAAGTAGTAACAATGTATTGTTTTTACTGGCACAATGTCAAGAATGTCTCCTGTTCACCTGAATTCTAAGAATGTCACTGTTTGTGCAGAGTCCTGGAAATTTTTCTGGATTTATTAACCAGTCTCTATTTAAATATGGATTACTACTGTTTTCAAATTTTCCCTAATCTGTTCTTATATATTTGATGTTAATATGATTAAAGTAATGTGGTGGCACTACTAGATAAGCCCTTAGCTGTTAACCACAAGGTCAGCATCTCAAACCCACCAGCCACTCCTAGGAAATTCTATACAGGAGTACTGTGAGTGGGAAACAAATTGATGACATTTAACTATATCAACAGCAACAACTATGTTATTACACCAGAGATCTGTACCAACTCCAAGTCTCTTCTAACAAAACTATGACAATAAGTTGGTGTATCCAGGTAACTTTTTGGCAATACAGTAAATCAGATGCAGCTCATGTAAAATAAACTGCGGCTTGCTCTTTTCTGAAACTGACATTGAGAAAAAGGCATTTTCAAGAATAGTGAATGAGTACCAGTTTACTTCAGTCTGTTCTATTTTCTGCACCACTGGTATCACATCTGGAAAATGTGGAGCCACTGGTGGCACTACTTTATTTGGGCCTCAATAAACCAAGTGGCAGCATCGATGGAGTCAAGCGTGTCAACAATAGTGAGGTGGGCCGAGGATCGGGCGTTTCGTTCTGCTGTGCATAGGGTTGCTATGAGTCAGTGCAGACTCGATGGCACCTAACAACAACAACAACAGTCTCCTGTAAAGTTTCCATGAGTCATCTAACACGTCCCAGGACCACACAAATCTATGTCGTTGAAGGACAAGTGCATTACTGAGAAAACTTGTCTGCTGTCATTCATTGATTGTGGAGACATGTTTGTTGTTGTTGTTAAGTGCTGTTGAGTAGGTTCCGACCCATAGCGACCCTGTACATGTTTAGACATTCTTATTTTGGGGAATAAACCTATGTATATATGAACTGGTATGGCACTGCGGATTAATGCGCTGGACTTCAAGATCGGTGCAAGGTCAGTGGTTCAAGCTCACCAGCCTTTCCTCAGAAACCCTATACAGGTTCGCTATGAGTCAGAACCGACTCGATGATATTGAATAATAATAGCAGCAAATATATGAACTGGGAACCCCAGAAGCAATGTTTTTTAACTAAACCGCATGTGTGTGAGGTGTTTATTGTTGATGAGTAGGCATATTAAAGGTAGTGTAAAAAAGTTTAGAGCAATTAATTATTGTTAATGTCTTTCTCATTTAGCAACTTCAAATATAAGGTAAACGAATTCACACTTCATTCTTCAAAAAAAAAAAAAAAAAAAAA
>NW_006408523.1:35483097-35502314 GCF_000296735.1 Chrysochloris asiatica | reverse complement strand
ATCGTCTGATGAGCTTGAACTGCCGACCTTGAGGTTCAACCCAACCTTTCAGTCCAGTGCATTAACCTGCAGCGCCATACCAAGATTAGTCAGTAGATTTTTTAAAAATTTGTTCTTCAACTTCTCCTCAGCCATTATCATGATTATCACCCATTTTTAGGTTTGTTCTATATGCCATAAATAAACAAAGATGGAGCCAAAAGAATTAAATCTTAAAACTTGAATGTAAATGTGCTTTCAGACAAATGAAATGGGTTGGATATTTATTTTCTGGTATCGCCTATTACTACCATTTATCATTTATATCTCCCTATTGGGTAATATATTTACCAAAAGATCGTATATAATGTAGTATCTATCATGAGTTTTTAAAGGAGCTCTTGTAGTGTAGTGCTTACGAATTGAGCTGCTAATCTTACCGTCAGCGTTTTGTTCCACGGGAGAGCCGTAAAGATTTTTAGCCTCGGAACCCCAGTACAGGGTCGCTATGAGTCAGAACTGACTCCACGGTACATAACAACATGAACCCTGACATTTTAATAAAATATTATTCATCTGAAGTATACATTTTTCTGATTTACTTTCAAGAAAAGTTATAAATTGATGCAGACTTTTAACAACATTAAATACAAAAATATATGCATAATTATCTGCAACAATTTTTTCATTTAGATAATCCTTTCAGAATTGAGTTTCTATGTGTTTTTTTTTTTTTTTCTGTTTTATTTATAAAAGAGTTGGATTTATTTATAAGTGCCTGTTTGGGGATTCTATGCTTTTCCTTATGTTAACTCATCTATTCTTATGGTAATTGCATTTTGTCCACAAAAGGCCTGGTAGTCTCTTTATGATAAGATTGTTGTTGCTAAGTGCCTTTGAGTAGGTTCTGCCACATAGGACTCTGTAGTTTCCAAGGAGCAGCTGGTGAACTTGAACCACAAACCTTGAAATTGAGGTGTGGTTTGCATTACCTTTTATCTTACAAGATATGAAATGAGAGAAGGAGCAAGCTCAGTATCATAAAGTCAGAAGAGCTGGAAGCAGAATTTGTTCTTTGGACTCAGGGTCCCTGTATTGAGAATTTGCTAAACTCAAGGGAAGATAGAAATCAAGACACATGAGGGCTCTATCTCCAGAGTTCACACAGAAAGCCTTCACTTTGAGAAGGGACCCACTTCACTGTTTGTAAAGATCATCCACTTTAATTTTTGTTCTAGCAGCACTAGATAATCAAAACAGGAGATAGACTTATTTTTGTTATAACCTTTTTACTGTACTCATTCAGCATATAATATTTACAGAAATGACATGAACTTATGTTGTTGTTGTACAGTATTCACTAACAAAACAAAACACTCCTCAGTCCTACACAATCCTCATAATCATTCCTGTTTGATCCTATTATTGCTGTCATTGTGTCTCTTCATCCCCTTTTGGGATGACCCTCTTCTTTATCTAGCATGTTGTTTTTCTCCAGGGATTGTCCAAAATATGTGAGATGTCTTCCTTACTTCCAAAGAGAATTCTGACTGTAATTCTTCCAACACAGATTTGTTCATCTGTCTAGCAGTCTTTGGCATATTAATCCCAAAACCATAATTCAAAACATAGATTCTTTAATCTTCCTTATTCATTTTCTAGCTTTTTCATGCAAATGAGATGATTGCACATAGCAAGGCTGGAGTCAGCCACACATTAGTCTTCCAAGTAACATTTTTTCTTTTTTTTTCTTAATTTTTATTGTGAATTGAATGAAGGTTTACAGAGCAGATCATCATAGAATGTCTCTTTTATCAAGTAAAATTTTTATTAACTTTTAATAACAGTTGTCTCCTACAATATCTGTCCATTTGTGATTGACTAACTTCACTCAGAATAATGCTCTTCAGGTTATCCAGATTAAGAGAGGTGATTCACAGATTCATTGTTATTCTTCAGTGTTGCATCGTATTCCATCCTGTGTATACACCAAAGTTTGTTTAACCATTCTTCTGTTGGTGGGCATTTAGGCTGTCTCCATTGTTTTCCTGCTGTGAACAGTGCTGCAAGGAACATGGGGGTGCATGTATCTATTCATATCACGGCTTTTATTCCTTGAGGATAGATACCAAGTACAGAAATTGCTGGGTCATACAATATTCCTATTTCCTTTTTTTTGAGAAAGTGCCATGCCACTTTCCACAGTGGTTGCAATATTTTATAGTCCCATCAACAGTGTAGCAGGGTCCCAGTATTTCCACATCCTTGCCAGCATTTGTTGTTTTCTGTGCTTTGCTATTAATGTTACAGTAAGATGAACAATGTCTGATGATCTTGGGATTTCTTCATATGTTTGCAATTTTTTTTTTGTTTTTGACACTTTAAGGTTAAGTGTCTTTAAGAGACCAGGTTTATGTGACTTTTTTTTTTTTTCTTCTATTTTTTATTTTATGTAGAGACCATTGAACTCAGGTTACACAGAAAGAATATACAGATAATTTCCAATAGTTGAATAAGGGCTAAGATCAGGAATAATCTATGTATCTTGACCTTAAGAAAGAATGAAAACTAGATGACAGAAGAAAAGCTCTTTTACTATCTTTCTGAACTCATGTCTTGTTTTAATAATGTTTTGTAATAAATGGCCTATGTAGACAATCTCAATCCTATCGAATATTGACAAATATGTATTTCTTTGATGCATTTATACAAATACTGGATTTATATTTGTTATCAATTGTTGCTGTTGTTGTTAACTGCTGATGAGTCACTTCTGACTTATGTTGTTGTTGTTGTTAAGTGCTGTCGAGTCGATTCCAACCCATAGCAATCCTGAATAGCGTTTTCGAGGAGCAGCAGGTGAGCTTGAACCACCAACCTTGCAGTTCAAATGGCTTTGCAGTCTGATGCATTAATCCACAGTGCCACACCTTTTATTGGGTTTCCAAGGAGTATCTGGTGAGTTGAAATCGCCAACTTTGTGGTTCTAACTCACCTTATGCTCCAGTGATTTATCCCACAGTGCCACACCAAGACTCAAGTAGGCATTTTAACATAAGTCTGAATATTCAGATTAGTTCTAATATCCTAAAGATAAGAATAGAATCGAGCTGTAGGATAAGCAGCATTGGACTGGTAACCACAAGGTCAGCAGTTCAAACTCAGCAGCTACCCTCCAAAACCCTTTACAGATGGGGTTGCTATGAGTCAAAACTAAATTTACATGCACTGGTGTACTGCAAACTTAATGAGTTTGAACATGTCTTTGAAAACAGTGAATTGTTGTTGTTGTTAAGTGCCATCAAGTAGGTTCCAACACATAATGACCCTGTATAGGGTTTTTAAGGAGCAGCTGGTAAGCTTGAACTGCCGACTTTGCAGTTCAAACAACTTTGCAGACTGGCACATTAACCCACAGAGCCACACCAGTAGTTCACAAGCAGTGAATAGCAGTGGACAATTATTCTCAGTAATACGCTTATCTTATTGTCATTAGAGTGTCTTCAAATAATAAAAAAACAAAATTGACTCTTTAATTTGCTAAACCAGTTACATTCAAAGCATAGAGACCAACTCAGCAGATTTTGAGATTCCAAAGGCTTACTCTTTATAGCTTTTCTTGAAGGACACAGGATAATAATGGGAGTTTATTATGAAGAACTTTCAAAAATCTGAAAACTTCATTGAAAGAAAAGGCCAGGAAAGTTAAGGTGAAAAAAAACCGATCATGCTCCTAGAGTAGCAAGGGCTGTCCTATGTGAATTTAGCTGGAAACTGACCAGATCCACCATAGAACATTCATTTTCATCATTCAGATTTCTTTTTGTTCCCCAAACTCAAAGAACATTGAAAAATAAACATGATTTTAATTCCACTAGATTTCAAATCTTATTATTTCGTACTTATTCAACCTGTATGCTGGGCAAATAATACAAGAAGCTGGGTTCTATGAAGAAAAACATGGCATCAGGATTGGAGGAAGACTCATTAACAACCTGCGATATGCAGATGATACAACCTTGTTTGCTGAAAGTGAAGAGGAAATGAAACATTTACTTATGAAGATCAAAGAGCACAGCCTTCAATATGGATTGCATTTCAATGTCAAGAAAACAAAAATCCTCACCACTGGACAAATAAACATCATCAATGGAGAAAAGATTGAAGTTGTCAAGGACTTCATTCTTCTTGGATCAACTATCAACACTCGCGGAAGCAGCAGTCAAGAGATCAGACGACGTATTGCATTGGGCAAATCTGCTGCACAGGAACTTTTTAAAGTATTGAAGAGCAGAGATGTCAGCTTGAGGACTAAGGTGCGCCTGACCTAGGCCATTGTGTTTTCAATAGCCTTATATGGATGTGAAAGCTGACAGTGAATAAGGAAGATCATAGAAGAATTGATTCCTTTGAGTTGTAGTGTTGGAGGAAAATACTGAAAGTACAATGGACTGCCAAAAGAACCAAAAGATCTGTTTTGGAAGAAGTGTAGCCAGAGTGCTCCTTGGAGGCCAAGATGGCTAAGCTTCATCTCTCATACTTTGGACATATTGTCCGGAGGGAACAGTCGCTGGAGAAGGATGTCATGCTGGGTAAGGTGGAGGGTCAGAGAAAAAGAGGAAGACCCCTAATGAGATGCGTCGGCCAGATGTCATCATTGATGCACTCAAGTGTGGCAGCGGCAGTGAGGTTGGCCCAGGAACGGACACTGTTTCGTTCTGCTGTGCATGGTGTCGCTATGAGTCGGTTCCGACTCAATGACGCTTGACAACAAGATTTCAAATCTGCCAGTTTGACATGCTGTGAATCAAAGAGTACAGAGTTCTTTGAGGAAGATCAGAGAAATGATTTCACTACCTTTGAAATCATGAAGACCTGGATGGAAAATATATATAGAAACAATTGGTTCACATTTTAATATTTTTGTTTTGTATACATTTAAATAAACTTAGCTACCATCATTCAGTTGTTACATTGAATCAATCTATTGATAATTTTCATGAAGTTCAATTTCCCAGATAGAAAAAAATCAGTTATCCAGCTTGTCCATGATTATAAAAACATTTGTTAAACTTGGATGTTTCTTTAAATCAATACTTGTACCTCATTGTGGGATAAAAAGAATAGTAATTGTCTGCTTGTTCTGCTGTATAAATAGCACAAAAGATGCAGGGAAAAGTGACAATGAGCAAATTAGAAACAGAGTGAGCAAGGTGGACAGAGAAAAGGTTGTTTTATATGTGGCCTAGAAACATCTTATGCTTATCTCTAGTGATTCTTCAAAGTCTAGCACCCACTCTTTGCCAAAGGAAGGACAATTGACTAACTAATAAATAGTTCTTAGTAAGCTATTTAAAATTCAAAACTCCCAGATAGCAATCAGGACAAGCTTATTTAGTGAGCTCTTGTAAATTATATAACTGGTTAGTCAACCTGAACTCAATACCAAGGCAGAGGACCTTAAAGACTTTTCTGAAAACTTGTGCAGGAATTGTTTCACAAAATTTCTGCATGTATCATGGTGTTTCATGCTATGGAGATGGAGTATGTTCTTGTATGACTACAGATTGGACTATAGGAAAGTGTGCTTAGAAGTCTTTCTGGCTTCTGATACATGTATTTTCTTCCTATTGTTGCTATTTATTGTTTGGTGTTGTTGTTAAGTGCCATCGAGACAGTTCTGAACCTAACAACCCTGTATAGGGTTTCTGAGGAACAGCTGGGAAGCTTGAACCTCCAACCTTGTGGTTCAAACTGACTTTGCAATACAGCACATTAACCCCCAGCGCCACACCAGTGCGTTGTAAATCATGGTGATCTTCTGTGATGGAGTAGACATATCTTTTAGGGTTTTCTAGGCTGTTTTCTTTATGGGAGCAGATCCTCAGTTCTATCTCCCAAGAAGTAGCTGGTTGGGTTTAAACAAATAAACTTTAGGTTAGTAGTTAACCTTTGAACTGTCAGGCCTCCTTTCTTCCTGCTAGCCTGTCTTATTCTTTTTCTTAATTAAAGCCTTACATGAGACTCTTCAGGGAAGAAGGACTCTCTTCATGCTATGACAATGCACAAACAACATAGTAAAATAACAAAGATGAAAACGTATTTGGTTTATAGATTTGTAACTCATAATCTTTGTAGTTTAGGTTTTTCTGTAACTCAGCAAAAGTAACTAAAAGGCAATCCTTATACCCTTTTCTAATACTGATTTCCTGTTTCGACTGCCCATCTTATCTCTGCCAGTAATGGTAACATTCATCCCTTATTTTGGGTTCAGTATCCACTATAATAGAATAAGTAATGGTGACATGTTTTTATTATTTTGGTTTTGAAAATATTGGACAATCTTACTTCAACACATAATGCTTTTATGTTGTTATGTTTTTACTTGATGCTGCTGCTTAATTTGAATTTGTTTATTTATGCATCACTTACTGTTATTTGAGGACACCATTCTCATTCTTGATACTGTACTCTTTCTTTCATTAATTTTTCCATTTTTCATTCATCCATTCCATTTACTTCATACCAAGGAGTTTCAAAATTTCATGGAAAATGGAAATAAATGATAATGGAATGGTTCTACAAACTTTTTGAAGTCCCCTTATATTTGTAAGAATATCGGGCTGTGAACCTTAAGGTCAGCGGTTCAAAACTACCAGCCGCTCTGCGGGAGAAAGATGAAGCTTTCTACTCCTGTAAAGATTTACACCCTCGGAAACCCTGTACAGGGTCGCTATGGGTCGGAACCGACTCGATGTCACTTAACAACAACAACAACATCTTCTCTTATATTTTCCATTTTATTTCTTACATTTTTGAATACACAAATTATCTTTCTATATCAAAGGGCTTTGACTTCATTTACATTTTTCTTTCAGTTGTCTTTTCAGCTGTCTTTTAATCATCTTTACTTTATTTCAGACTTTTAAAAATAATGTTATTTTAAATTTTAATGTCATTACTTTCAATTAATTTTCCAAATATTGTATTTTTTTAATTTTCACATTTTTAGAGTAAATTATTTTTAAAAAATACAAGTCTCTCCTATATTAGACAATTAGAATATTAATTGATGAAAGGCATATGTTTATTTTTTTAAAAAAAGGTGGTTATAAGAATAAATACTTTGTTTATAACAATATAGAAAATATTCCTGGGAATCAGCTTCCATTGGAAGAATAAACTGGAAGTTTTCATTCAATCTTCCATTGCATATGATTATGATTATCAGTACTGTCACAGATTTTTTAATCATTTAAATCAATCATACAAGTTACAATAGTATTATATATCCAATAACAATAACTTTATTAATTAGGTTAAAGCATGGGTATTTATATTTAAATATTATATTTAAAATATTTAAATATTTTAGATTTATAACAGTATGTTCTTGGACTTCTAAATAATAATGCCTCTTGCAAATATAACAGATATTTTATTGCATTGGGGGATAAATTCAGGGCATGTTTAAGTTGTTTCTGAATTCCAATAATCTTATGACCATAGCAATATAACTGTAAGTCAAGAAGCATCGCTACAAAACCATGAAAACCATTCCTTTTATTAAAGGAATTTATCAAAATGCAAAGCTATTACTTCTCAACACATACTCTATGTAGGTCTATACACATCCTAGATGATGTTTCTGTTTCTCTAGGCCCCCAAGAATTCTGTGCTCTTCTGTTTACATTACGCAAAAAATGACAGTTTGGACATCTGATGGGACTCAAATTGTGTACTATTTAATGATTTTTGAGTTTTGTGAACAAAAGGAAGTCTGAAGAGACTAGATCATGGTTTTAAGGTGGATGGGGTAGGGTTTCCCATGGGTATTTTCCTAGAATAGTCCTTGCTATTTTGAGGAATTAGTAATTGCATTGTTGGGATGGAAAGTACTTCTCAGAATCATTTTTATTGCCCTTTTCTCACCAATGTAGCTTTCAATTTCCTTAAAACATCATCATAATTGTAGTTGTTATTAAGTGCTGTTGAGTCAGTTCCAAACCATAGGGGCCCTGTATAGGGTTTCTGAGGCACAGCTGGTGAGCTTGAACCATCAACTCTGCAGTTCAAACCGAATTTGCAGTACAGCACATTAACCCACAGCACCATACCAGAATTCCTCATCATAATTAGCCCCTAAGATTTTCCGGTGTTCTTCAAGAAAATCTATGAAGGCTACCCCTTTGAAACCTTTCAAAGCAGTAGCCATAACCTTCTGAGCTGACTTTTCTGTCTTAAATTTAGTTGGCCCAGCAGATTTCCTCAAAAACTATTGTTTTGATTATACCGTTTATTTGAAGACACCATTATGAGACAATGGGACTGGCACTGCGGATTAAGACGCTGAACTGCAAGATCGGTTTATACCACAAGGTCTGCAGTTCAGGCTTACCTATTGCTCTTTGGAAACCCTCTACAGGATCTCTACGAGTCGGAACCGACTCAACAGAACTTAACGATCAGTTAACAGCAACAATATGCAGGATGAGTCAGAACTGACTCAAGGGCACTTAACAATAGCAACATTATGAGACTAAGACAAGTATTTACTGAGAAAACTTGTCTGCAGCCATTCATGATTGCAGAGACATGTTTAAACACATTTTGTTTGGAATAAACCCTGTGATGTTGTGAGTTAATGCTGGACTACAAGGTTGGGTTGAACTTCAGTGCTGGCGGTTCAAGCTCACCAGCTATCGGTCAGAACTGACTCGATGGCACTTAACAACACCAACATGTATGAAGTAGAATCCTAGTAGCATTACTTTTTGACTTGCTTTCATATGTGATATTTCCAATTACATAATTGTACTGAAATGGGCACTCTTATCTTTAAGCCCAACTTTCCCTACACCATTTGAATATGTATATGGATTTTGAACCTAATAAGATTTACCTTCTCATAATACTGTCATATAGGTAACTGTTGTTGCTAAGCACCCTTGAGTCCGTTCCAACTCATAGCAACCCTATACAGGGTTTCTGAGGAGAAGCTGGTAGGTTTGAACTGCTGATCTCAGGGTGTTATAAGCATTCCAGTGATTTTCCTACAGTGCCACACCAGGACCACCAGATAGGTAAAGTTCTTAAGTGCCATTGAGTCAGTTACGAACCATAGTGACCTTTTGTACAACAGAATACTACACTGCATCAACCTCACACTCCTTGTTAAGCTTGAGCCCATTGCTGATGTCACTGTAATAATACATCTCGTTGAGGATCTTCCTCTTTTTTACTGATCTTCCACATTGTCAAGCAAGGTATCCTTTCCATGGACTGCTTCCTCCTGTTAACATGTCTAAAGTATGAGAGATGAAGTCTGGTCATCCTAACTTCTAAGGAACATTCTGACTGAACTTATTCTGATACAGATTTATTTCTTCTTCTAGCAGTCCATGATACTTCTAATATTCTTCTCCAGCACCATAACTCAAATGCATCAATTCTTCAGCTATATTCCTTATTCACTGTCCAACTTTCACATGCATATGAGGCTATGGAAAATACCCTTGCTTGGGTCAGGCGTACCTTAGCCCTCAGACTGATATTTTTGCTCTTCAACACTTTAAAAAGGTCTTGTGCAGTACATTTGCCTAATGCAATATGTTGTTTGATTTCTTGACTGCTGCTTCCATGAGTGTTGATGGTGGATCCAAAGACAATGAAGTCTTTGACAACTTCAAACTTTTCTCCATTTATCATAATTTTATTTATCAGTCCAGTGGTGAGGATTTTTGTTTTCTTTACATTGAGTTTCAACTCATACTGAAGGCTGTAGTTTTTGATGCTCATCAGTAAGCATTTTAAGTACTTTAAGAAAGTATATAGACATTGAGTAAATACGCAAGCCATTTGCTAACTTGTCAATTCTGATTCATGGTGGTTTTGTACATTTCAGAGTAGAATTATGTTCCATTTGAGGTAATTTCATGGTGTCTTAATTAGCCATTGATCCTTTCTAAGGATCTCAAACAAAATATAGTTTCTAGCACCATATACTTGTGTAGATAAACAGGAAAAAATTGGAAAAAAGTGAAAGCAGGAAAGTAAACTTCTTTTTTATTCTCTGATAGCTTTTTAAAATGTTCTCCAGTTTCTAGAGTTTCTTTGACTCTGACCTTTCAGAACATATCTCCAGACCTTTATTCAGATGCACCTCTGAGTAGATTCAAAGCATTAGCCATTCAGTTAATAGTTCAGTGTTTATTTAAAATAACTTGCCCATTATTATAGGCACTAGACTACATGATGGAGTCCTGGTGTGGTCCCAGGTTAGTTTGAATTACAAAGTAGGCTATTCAAGCATACCAGCCACTCCTCAGAAACCCCATACAGGGTCACTATGAGTCAGAACCTACTCAATGGCATTTAATCATCAACCAACCAGACTATATCATATGAAATACTGGGCACATGAACTATTTTATGTCCATTGTGCCTGGGAATATATCAAACTGTTTAACATATATGGTTAACAATTAAGCAGTGAATTATACAGTAGCAGAAGAATTGTTCTTCTATGTTTTCTTCTATTTGGAGATCATGCGTTTTTTGGACATAACCTAAGCATCAGGAATACATAGACTATACAATATTATAATTCCTCTTTACAATCATTCATTGTTGTTACTGTTGAGTGTCATACAGTAGTAGGCTCCGATTCATAGGACATTGTATAAGGTTTACGAGGCCGTAATTCTTTGCGTGAGCAGAAAGTTTCATCTTTCTCTCATGGAAATACTTTGTGGTTCCTACTCCAGTACTTACCCTATAGGGTCACTGAGGTCCTCTCAACAGTAAGGGTATATCTAAATATAGTCAAGATATTTCTCAGCCTTTCAGGAGGCACCAAGCGAATGTAATCTTTCCATTTTTGCATTTTCCAATTATTTGATTATCTTTGCATCAATATTTTTTCTTCCTTCTATTTGCTAGAAATCATTACTCAGATGATTTACCCATACAGCTAACAGCAATATTACACTATCCAATACTTAGCCCTTTGTCCATTCCAGTCATATGAGAAAGACTGGGTGTATAGGAGATAATAAAATTATCTCTTTCATTTTGTATGAAGCAAATAGAAACTGTTAATTCCAGTTTAGCTAAATAAAGGGAAGAAATAACCCATCCCATAATTCTCTGAGACATTTGCACAGTAATATTTGAGGTAATTTCATGGTGTCTTAATTAGCCATTGATCCTTTCTAAGGACCTCAAACAAAATATAGTTTCTAGCACCCAATTGTTGTTGTCAGGTTACATCGAGTCGGAACCGACTCATAGTGACCCCATGCACAGCAGAATGAAACAATGTCTGATCCTAGGCTAACCTCACTACTGTTGCCATGCTTTGCCATCAATGATGCCACCTGGCTGATCCATCTCGTTGGGGGTCTTCCTCTTTTTCTCTGACCCTCCACCTTACCCAGCATGGCATCCTTCTCCAACGATTGTTTCCTCTGGACAATATGTCCAAAGTAGGAGAGACGAAGCTTAGCCATCCTGGCCTCCAAGGAGCACTCTGGCTGCACTTCTTCCAAAACAGATCTATTGGTTCTTTTGGCAGTCCATGGCACTTTCAGTATTCTCCTCCAACACCACAATTCAAAGGCATCAATTCTTCTACGATCTTGCTTATTCACTGTCCAGCTTTCGCATCCATATGAGGCTATTGAAAACACAATGGCCTGGGTCAGGCGCACCTTAGTCCTCAAGCTGACGTCTCTGTTCTTCAATACTTTAAAAAGTTCCTGTGCAGCAGATTTGCCCAGTGCAATACGTCGTCTGATCTCTTGACTGCTGCTTCCGCGAATGTTGATGATAGTTGATCCAAGAAGAATGAAGTCCTTGACTACTTCAATCTTTTCTCCATTGATAAGAATGGTGTTTATTGGCCCAGTGGTGAGGATTTTTGTTTTCTTGACATTGAGATGTAATCTATACCTAAGACTGTGCTCTTTGATCTTCATAAGTAAATGTTTCAAGTCCTCTTCACTTTCAGCGATCAAGGTTGTATCATCTGCATATCACAGGTTTTTAATGAGTCTTCCTCCAATCCTGATGCCACGTTTTTCTTCGTAGAACCCAGCTTCTTGTATTATTTGCTCAGCATACAGGTTGAATAAGTATGGTGAAAGAATACAACCCTGTCTCACACCTTTCCCAATTTCAAGCTGGATTCAGAAGAGGCCGTGGAACGAGAGATATCATTGCTGATGTCTGATGGATCTTGGCTGAAAGCAGAGAATATCAGAAGGATGTTTACCTATGCTTTATTGACTACGCAAAGGCTTTCAATTGTGTGGATCATGACAAGCTATGGACAACATTGAGAAGTATGAGTATTCCAGAACACTTAATTGTACTTCTAAGAAATCTGTACCTAGACCAAGAAGCAGTTGTTTGAACAGAACATGGGAACACTGAATGTTTTAAAATTGGGAAAGGAGCACCCTATAATCACATAGAAAAACAGGAAAATAAATTTTAAAACATGAAAGAAAGTAAACTTCCGTTTCATTCTCTGACACCTTTTTAAAATTTTCTCCTCTCTCTCTCATACACACACATTTTCCAATGATCATTTTCTCATTACTTCCTTGCATATTCATTTTAACACACATTCATTCATGCAAGTGAACTCTACAACTCATTATCACTGCCACCCCAATTTAGTAGGCAGGTAACTAAGTTACCCATTCTAAATTTTAATAAGTTCACTACTCTCTGATTGGCAATGAATCTGCTAAATCCACTGTATATAATGACTTAATCCTGGTATTTCACTATAGGATAAGCACTGGATTGCTAACCTCAAAGTCAGCAGTTCAAACCCACCATCCACTCCTGGGAAACCTATACAGGATTGTTGCAAATTGGAATTGACTCAACAGCACTATGCATCAAACAACAATCCATTGCTGTATTGTACCTAGGATAAAAGAATTCCTTGATCACATGATACATACGCATAGCCCAGTTTAGATATTTTCTACTCTAGACCTCTAATAGGGCTGAAGGTGTCTGCTTTAGTAAACCAATATGCAAAAACAAATCCAACTGATTTCAGAGTCTTGCATAAATGCCTAATATGATCTACCTGGCAACTATGATTTGACCAAGATTTCCTACTATGAATTCTGTATATGCATTTACAGATGAGCTTCCTTATAAGCAGAATAATTTTCTGTTACATTATGCACTTCTTCAAATGTCTTCTCTAGGGCTACTATGACAGACATACAATGTTTCTTCTTACCACAAGAAACTCCAATTTTAAATATAGCAGTTGGCTTTATGTTTTCCCTTCAAAGTATAACCGTTAACTAGTTGAAATGTAATTGTTTTCAGATTGATTATCAGTTGTACACTCCTGAGTTATGTCATCTTTTAATAATTGATGATATGTAGGCGTAATTGGGCTATGGAACTAAACTAAATAAACAACTTGTTCTCCTCATTTGATATCAACTCATGAAGTCCCCATGCTTCATAGGATGATTTTAGGTGTACTTTTCATGGAAGCAGTTTGCCAGACTTCTATTCTTCTCAGATACTGCCAAATTTTAGGTTAGCAGCCAAAAAGCAAACCACTTTTCTAAATAGCCTCCTTTGGCTAAGGAATTAAGTGACCCCAAATCTAATGTGATGGGCCCTGGTATGACCCTGCAGGAAAATGCACTGGCTGGCAAGTCAGCTTGAATTGTAAGGTCGCAAGTTCAAGCCCATCAGCTACTCCTTGGAAACCCTATACAGGGTCGCTATAGGTTGGAACCGACTCTATAGCACGTACCAACCACAACAATCTATTATGAAGCCAGTCAAAGAACCCTAGATCATCTTTCCTGTGGCTCTATGATTTACTAATGCAATTATGTTCTTCGACAGATACATTTCATTCGTGAGGGAATGTTTCAGTGCATTCCCAGTCCTGTTGGAAGGAGAACCAAGACCTCATACTTATTTCAGCTCTCAGTATAATGTTATTTCATCTGTATAGAAGTGACTATGCTGCTGCAGTGATACAGCTCTTGACTGCTAACTGAATGACTGGTGACAATACTTCATGGGAAAAAGTTGCAGCAGTCTGTCTCTGTAAAGATTATAGTCTTGGAGACCCTTTGGAGCGTTTTTACTCTGTTGTATAGGGTCACAATGGGTCAGAATGGACTGGAAGGCAATGGGTTTTGTGAGGTGGAATGAGCTTTTTTTTTTTTGCTCAATTAAAATTGACAAGCCAATAGATCCCTTTCTTGTGTACCTTCGTATCACATGCAATCCAAGAAGTTGACACTGGGTGGCAGTCACAGATTTGCCAGAGACCAGTTAGTGCAGTGCTCATAACAGACACTTCCTGTAATTAGTATTGGCTAATTAATTAGCTAAAATTTCCTGATTACCCTCCCCCAAGTATCCAATATTGTTTTAAATTAACCAATTGAATAGGTTTAGGTAATTCTAAAGGTTCCCATTGTGCATGCCCTATTAAACAGGATGAAGAACAGATTTCCACTACATCCTTTTTCAGAGTAGTTTGATTAAGGGAATAGTTCCCCATTCAGACATCACACACATTCCAATAATACATTCTTATGGGAGTGAGGCAACAATTGTCTATAATTTTATTTCGTAAATTTCTCCTTTAAGAATATATTTTCCCCTTTAAGTCTTCTATAATTGTACTATCATGGTGCCCTAAGTTAGCCTTTTGGGTATTTCTTTCCAGATGAAGTTCAAAAACACAAACTTCTATGTTATCTTATGCTGAAAATTATGCAACACATTGTGATTCCCTGAAATAAGCATTCTTCACAATCCTCTTTAGCAAATGTCTTAATTAAAAATATGTGTAATTGTATTAAAGAACACTTTAATAGTAATGTTATCTAAGACTACTATATAATATATTTAGTAGTTTCATTCATTCATTTCCTGCTTTATGGAGTGTACTTCTTTGCAGCCCACAAAACTAAAGTCAAAGGTAAAGTCCAAAACAAATTTTCTCTTTTTGGGAGACTTCCATGGTTATCAAGAGGAAAGCAAAAAGTTATTAATTTTTTTTTTTTTAAATCATGCTTTCTTTTTTTTTCTAGTAAAGTTCTTTGAGCATATATTTATCAAAACAGTCATAAAATTATACTCTAGAATTATAATTAATCTTTATTCCATTTTGTTTAAGACATAAGCACAAAGTCTAAGGATTGGTAAATGATAGGTAGGTATTTGCAAATTTTCTAGTTACAAGCTTAGGGATAATAACCACATTGTAAGTTAGACACTACAATGAGGAAGAGATACATAGTTCCTGAAATCTATCATAATGAATGCATTTTAATAATCCATCATAATATTTGCTTGATTGATTAGTGCCTTCAAGTCAGTCCCACTCATATTGACCCAGTATACAGTTTCCATGGAACAGCTGGCAAATTTGAACCACGGACCTTGTGATTCAAATGGAGCTTGCAGTCCAGAGTTTACCCTATTGTGCCATACCAGGACTCCATACAAAATATTAAAGAATAGTCATACTATGGGGACTTTCATGTTGCTATGATGCTAGAAGTTATGTTACCTATATTATAACTACAAGCAAGGCTTTCTGAAGTAGGCAGGTTTCAGCAGGGTTTCCAGACTCAGGCTGACTAGGAAGACTGAGAGGCAGAGAACATCCGAGTGTTTAGACAATGAAAATATTTGTGAATAGCAGTGGAATTATTTCAGGTATAATGCCAGAGGATGAGCCCCACTAGTTGGAAGGCACTCAAAATACGACTAGGGAAGAACTGCCCCCTCAGAGTATGGTGACCATAATGAAATAAATACAACAAAGCTTTCCAGACCTGCATTTGCTAATGGACCACAACACAAAATGAGGATAGCCACCTGCAAATATCCATTAATTATTGTAATAATATGGACTGTACAGAATAAACAAATCTAGAAAAATTGGAAACTCTCAAAAGTGAAGTGGAATGCATAAAGTTTGATATTTTAGGCATTAGTGAGCTGAAATGGACTAGCATTGCCATGTAAAATCTAAAAGTTATACAACTTACTATGCTGGAAATGACAAATTGAAGAAGAATGCCATCATATTCATCATCAAAAAGAACATATCAAGATTTATCTTTTAGTACAATGCTGTCTTTGATAAAATAGTATCTACACATCTTCATTGAAGACCAAACAGCCCTGGTAGTGCAATGGGTTACAAGCTGGGCTGCTAACAGCAAAGTCAGCAGTTCAAATCTACCAACCGCTTCCTAGGAGAAAACCAAGGCTATTTGCTCTGATAAGGTTTCACAGCCTAGGGAATCCTATAAAGGGTTGCTATGAGTCGGAACCAACTTGATGGCACACAACCACTACCACCACCACCACCATTACAAGGAAGACCAGTTAATACCACTATTATTCAAATGTATGCACCAATCACTAAAGTCAGTTACGATGAAATTGAAGAATTCGATCAACTTCTTCAATCTGAAACTGATCAAAGAAACAGTCAAGATACATGGATAATTATGTGCTATTGGAATGCAAAAGTTGGAAACAAAGAGAAAGGATCAATATTTGCAAAATATGGCCTTTGGGAAAGAAATGTTGCTGGAAATTGTATGATAGAATTTTGTAAGCCCAATTTAAAGAAAATGAAAATCCTCCAAACTTGACCAATAAATAACAACAAAAAACATGGAGAACAAGTGACGTATTCAAAGACTTCATTTTGCATGTATTTACAATCAACACTTATGGTAGCAGCAGTCAAGAATGGGACATAGAGCATTAGGCAAATGTGCTGTAAAATACCTCTTGAAAGTGTTAAAGAGCAAAGATGTCTGTTTGAGGATTAAGGTGCACCTGATCCAAGCCATGGTATTTTCATATTGCCTCTATGCATATGAATGGTGGACAGTGGATAAGGAAGATGATAGAAAAATGATGCATTTGAGTTATAGTGTTGGTGAAGAATATTGAAAGTAAAATGGACTGCCAGAAGAACAAACATATCTGTGTTGGAAGAAGTACAGTCAGAATGCTTCTTAGAGGGCAGTACTGTGCGACTTCATCTCTCATACTTTGGACATATTAATTATTAGGAATGACCAGTCCCTGGAAAAGGAAAATATGTTTGGTTAAGTGGAAGGCCAGAAAAAAAGATGAAGCCACCCAATGAGGTGGATTTACACAGGTAGCAATAATGGACTCCAACTTAGCAATTGTGAGGATGGTACAGGACGGGGTATTGTTTCCTTTTGTTGTGCATATGGTTGCTAGGAATGGGAACCACTTAACAATTGGGATTATAACAATCAGAACTTAACAATTGTAATTATAAAGAACATAACTTTTTTAAACTGGCTTCTTTCACTGAGCAATATATATATTTAAGACTCATGAATATATTTTTGTGGCCTAATAAGTAATTCACTTCTATCACTGCATTCTATGATGTCGTATGACTGTGCCTGAGTTTATGGCTCTATTCACATATTCAAGAATATCTTGGCAGCTTCCAGATATGAGTGAGTATCAATTAAGTGGTTATAAAACTTTCGTGTAGGATTTTGTGTGCCATTAGTCTTAAATCTATTTGATAAATTCTGAGGAAATACATTTTTTGTAGTGTGATCTCTAGTCTTATTCTAAATACTTTAATCAAATTTTACATGCTCAATTTACATTTAATTTTGTAGGCAAAGTGTTTGTATTGAATACATGATGTTGTAACATATTTTATAAGTTGTAATTTTTTTTAAAACTGTCAATAATACATGACTTTTCTGTTAGTATTGAGGGGAACTAATAGTGAATGATGATTAATTTTTGTCAAACATGTTATGATTGTCAAACAGTGTTTTTTTCTAAAGTAAATCTATAATGTTATAATGTGTTTCTGTATTTTTACATTCAGTTGCATTGCCATTTTCTTTAACTTATTATCTCCATTGGCATTGCAGAAAAACATCACTATTTTATTTTTTTTTTGTACTTTATATTGTGGAGTGAGTGAAGTTTCTTAGAGCCGATCATCACTTTTACATTCAAGAATTCATATATTTCATTTCACTTCATTTCATTTGAATGATTGTAATTTCCTCAATGTCACATCAGTTATCCTACTTCTCCCTTGTATTTCTTGCTTCCATTCTTCCTTCTCTCCCTCCTTTCTAAATATTGTCCTCAACTTTTGATCTTGAATTTATGAACATTACATGGTGTGCATCTTTCACTAGTGTTTTTGTCCCCTCTATATACCTATCTGCAGATGACACAACCTTGCTTGTTGAAGGTGAAGAGCACTTAAAATATTTACTGATGAAGATCAAAGAGCACAGCCTTTAGTATGGATTACATCTCAATGAAAATACAGCAAAAATCCTCACCACTGGACCAATAAGCAACATTCTTAATTTGGAGAAAAGATGGAAGTTGTTAAGGACTTCATTCTTCTTGGATCAACTATCAACACTCATAGAAGCAGAAGTCAGGAAATCAAACAACATATTGCATTAGACAAATCTGCTGCACAAGACCTTTTTAAAGTGTTGAAGAATAAAGATGTCAGCTTGAGGACTAAGGTGCACCTGATCCAAGCCATGGTATTTTCAATAACCTCATATACATGCGAAAGCTGGACAGTGAATAAGGAAGACCATAGAAGAATTGATGCTTTTGAGTTATAGTGTTAGAGGAGAATACTGAAAGTGCCATAGGCTGCCAAAAGAACCAACAGATCTATGTTGGAAAAAGTGCAGTCAGAATGCTCCTTGGAGACCAGGATTGCCAAACTTCATCTCTCGTACTTCGAACATATTTTCAGGAGGGACCAGTCGCTGAAGAAGGCTATCATGTTTGGTAAGGTGGAGGGTCAGAGAAAAAGAGGAAGACCGCCAGCAGATGGATTGGAAAAGTGGCAGCATCACTGGTGAGGTTGGCCCAGGATTGGGCAGTGTTTCTTTCTGTTGTACAGAGGGTCACTATGAGTCAGTACCAACTTGATGGCACATAACAACAACAACAAATATACCTAGCTACTTGTTGTATGAAAGTGATCCACTAGGATGAGTGCAGACCTGAAGGGTGACCAAAGACTATAGTCTTAGGTTCCTCCAGGGTCTTTCTGACCAGTAAGTCTAGTCTTTATAACTTTGAGTTTTGTTCCATACTTTTTTCCACTCTGCCCAGCATCTTCCAGTGTGATCCCTTTTAGAGCAGTTGGTAGT
>NW_006408523.1:35481736-35482997 GCF_000296735.1 Chrysochloris asiatica | reverse complement strand
TGTTTGAACTGCAAGGTTGGTGGTTCAAGCTCACCAGCAGCACCTTGGAAACTCTATACAGGGTTGCTATGGGTCAGAATTGACTCGACGGCACTTAACAATAACAACAATAGACTATGGTACCCTCTGAGACTATAGTCTTGAGCCCCAAGATCCAACAACTCCTTCCCTCAAGGACTTTGGTAATGTCTAAGAAGTCGTCGTAAATTTTCCCCCTGTGGAGTCCCTGTGTGGCACGGCAGGATAATACATTCAACCATAAGGTCAGTTTGAGCCTCAAAGTGGCAGTTAAAACCCACCAGTCACACCTTGAAAACCTTATACAGGGTCCCTATGAGTCAGAACAGGACTCAACTGTACTTAATAACAACAACAAAATGATCCATCTATAAAGTACACAGTAGCAATATAAGGTAAGCACTGGTCTTGAAACTACAAGGTTGATAGTCAAAACTCAGCAGTCACTTATCAGGTGAAAGATTAATCTTCTGATCCAGCAAAGATTTACAGTCTCAGAAACCCTAAAAGATGTTGCTGTGAGTCAGAATCAACTTGATGGCACTTAACAACAACCACCACATTAGTGGATGTGTTTATAGCAATGATAAATGTTAAGTGACAATGAGACAGTTCTAACTCATAGGACTCTTTATAGGACTGACTAAAAACCTTTATTTTTAAAAAAAAAATTCTAACATAGTATTCAGTGTAAGATATTCTTCTCCTATATTTTGGATTCCTTGGTTCACTGCTGCTGTATCAGCATTACCTTTTGCTACTAACCTTGATTTGAACCCATATTTTCTGCATTGCCTGTTCTGTTTTCACAGTTAATTCTAACATTTTAAACAAGAACATCCTCAAGTGATTTTCTTAAAGAGAGTATATGATTGTCTCAAAAAGACTGAATCATTGCTTAAAAACATAATTAAAAACAAACTAAAAAAAGTAAACACATAGTTGTCAAGTCAGTTGTGACTGATAACATCACTAAAGGATAGAATAGAATAGATTCATATGTTTTTTCAAAGCTGTATGAAAATCTTTATAGATGGATACAGCCATAGCTCCCTCTCATATTATGAATCACTGACTTTTCCATTAGGAACTGAGCAATTAACAACTGAACAACCAGGACTTATTTTGAATAATAGTTACTAAAGTTTAAATATTTACTGATGAAGATCAAAGAGCACAGCCTTACGTATGGATTACAACTCAGTGTAAAGAAAACAAAAATCCTCACCACTGGACCAATAAA
>NW_006408523.1:35479321-35480941 GCF_000296735.1 Chrysochloris asiatica | reverse complement strand
AGGCAGGGGTGGAGAACGTCTGGCCCATGGGCCTTATGGTGGTGGATATGTGCTGTGGAGTCGGTTCCGACTCACAGCGACCCTGTACAGGATTTCTGAGGCTGTAAATCTTTACGGGAGCAGAACGCCTCATCTTTCTCCCACGGAACAGCTGGTAGTTTCGAACTGCTGACCCTGAAGTTAGCAGCCCGATTCGTAACCACTACACTACCTACCAGAGCTCTTTATGGGCCTTATGTTGTTGTTGTTGTTGTTAATGCCGTCAAGTCGGTTCCGACCCATAGCACCCTGAACAGGGTTTCTGAGGCTATAAATCTTTAAGGCCCTTGAAATCATGGAGTCTGGCCCTGCCAAGGCAACTGCAGTTCCAGTCAATACATTAGGGGTGAGTTAATTAAATGCTCGAACAAATACAGCAGCCTATTTTTTAAATTGATAATTTTGTATGACTCATGAATGATGCTATACATTTTGGCAGAAAAAAGATTCCCCACCTCTCCTAGTCTAAAGCATCTTTTTTATTGTTGATTATGTGAACTTTCATAAAGATCTAAGTAATTCTATGAGTGTTTGTGTTTCTATTTTTAAATTCATTATATTGGGCACTTGATTTTCTCAGTGTGAGGAAGAAATTATTTTAACATAACAAAACAGAAGGTTTTTTGGTTGTTGTTTCTGTTGTTTTTTTTTTTTTTAAGTTTCTTCAGGTAGATTTAGTTCATTAACTGAACTATAACTATTAGTGTATCTTTTTGCTTACTAGCAAGGAAAAAGGTAGTCCTTATCTGTTATCCCTATTAGCAACTTTTAAAGGATGTGATGATACCCCTCTGCTTTCAACCATTCTGTCTAGTGTCAACTTTGGTATCAAAAAAGTGAAGCCCCAAAAGACTTGTCACCATCAACTATTCATTGCATGTATATGGAACCCTGTGTAGTCCTGTGGGATAAACACTGGACTGCTAATTGCAAGTTTAGTGGCTCAAACTCACTAGTCGCTTCTCTGGTTTCTGAGGAGCAGCTGGTGAGTTTGAACCACCGACTTTGTAGTTCAAACCTACCTTGCAGTCAAGTATATTAACCTACAGTGCCATATATATATACACAATATATATTTAGATATACATTTGTTATTGTTAGGTGCCATCAAATCAGTTCCGATACAAAGTCACCCTGTATAGGATTTCCAAGTACTGACTATTAGAAAACCACTGCACTGATCTTTAATTAGCAGTCCAATGCTTATTCTACAGCACCATACCATATCTCTAAATGCATATATATATATACTGGAGTATACACATATACACATAAATAACACCGATGTATTTTAATATTACTCAAGATTTCCATCACGTCTATATCTTTAGAGCTTTCAGGATTGTGATAGCTAAGGTTTTATCAACTTGCCTGTCCACCATCCTCAGTGGTTTAACAGTTAAGATGTGGTTATCAATTCCATGATGATATCTAATATAATACAATCGGCCCCATGGTATGTTCTGATGTGATCAACCCTGATCTGACACAATTATCCAATGTGTTGCAATTTCTCACTGCTATGATGTTAATGAGGTCAGATACACTCAACATTATTAGATTTTATCTTGAGTTAATAGC
>NW_006408523.1:35475629-35478956 GCF_000296735.1 Chrysochloris asiatica | reverse complement strand
TCTAGCCAGTAATCCTGGTCTGTTTTATAATTTGAAGTTGTGTTCCACATTGTCTCCCACTTTATCTGTAAACTTCTAATGTTCCCCCTTTCAGGGGTGTTAGTAGTGAGAGTCAGGCACCATCTAGTTTTTCTGGTCTTAGAGTCATGGAAATTGATGTTCTCATGTTCCATTAGTAGACTGAACTAATTGATTCCAGGCATCTTCAATTTTCAAGAATGCATTTATCTCTTTTGAGATATAAAAAGAGAGATGTGAGCAGAGCTCAGTGAGCCCAACTACCACAAAGATAGAAGAACAGAGAGTGGAGTATGCCTTTGAAACTGAGGTCCCGGCACTGTGAGTCCCTACATCCAGGAGAAGATTGATACAAAGATGATCTTCAAATAACACTGAGCCTATGGATGCTGGAAGGAAACAAAAATGTTCTCAAAGTCAACAAAGAGAATGCACTTCCCTAGATTCAGCATACTGAATTTGCACTTCTAGCCTCCTATACTGTAAAAGAACAAATGTCTGCATGTTAAAGTCATCCACTGTGGTATTTCTGTTATGTCAGCATAAGATAACTAAAATAATAACGAAGATTCAGCTCTGGTAGTGTAGTGGTTACGAATCGGGCTGCAAACCTTAAAGTCAGCTGTTCGAAACTACCAGCCGCTCTGCAGGAGAAAGATGAGGCTTTCTACTCCTGTAAAGATTTACACCCTCGGAAACCCTGCACAGGGTCGCTAAGGGTCAGAACTGACTCGACGGCACTTAACAACAACAAAAATGCATCAAAGTCTTTACAATGACATTTTCTATATAAGCATTATTATTCATTTTTTCACTGCAAGTACCCCAACTTATGAGTGCAATTGGCTTTCCAATTTTACACTATTATAGTTTATATTTAATGAATTCCTTTAAAGGTGCAACCATTCATTTCAATTAAGAAGCAGAAATTTTATCTATCACTTCTAAAATTTTCATTTCCAGATTCCTTAAGTGATAGAGGGAAGAAGTAAATATATTTGGAAGTGGACATTTGGCTTTAAAGTATATGAAGAGAGAAGTTTAACTGAATAGAAGTTTCTAAATATTAGGTAAAAAAACAAAACAAAAAAAAGAGTGCTCTGGAGCCACAAAGATCACTGGGAAACACAAGATCAAGTGAGGAGACAAGGTCTTAAAAAGGGAATGCTAATATGGTTCAACTAAGTACATAATATCCTAGGCCTGAAGCCTTCAAAATATGAGGAAAACAAAATCAATTTTTCAAGAGTGTTATAAAACCAGTGGAAACTTATCAGTTTCAAAGGAAACAGACACTATGCAAGACATGGATGAAAATAAAGGAACATTATCCACCCAATCAACACTACCCACACCACACATTCTTTGACATTATAAAAGCCTGAGATCTTTAGACTACATTGCGTTTTTAAAAGCCATGTCTTTGAATGCTATGTGTAGTGTAAAAGATAAATTGCATGTTTCAAAGGATTATGACATCATTACATTATACATTGTTATTGTTGCTCAATGCTGTTGAGTCATGGCGACCCTGTATAAGGTTTACGAGGAGCAGCTGAGGGGTTTGAACCGACAGACTTGCTGTTCAAACCAAATTTGCAGTCCAGTGCTTATCCTGAAGCGTCACAACAGGACTCTGCTTTATACATAATTCATTTTAAATGAGCTCTGTCTAGCAGAATTCCATTGCCGAAATGCCAATTCAAGTATTCGTGTGCATTTAAACTGAGTGAAAGAGAACATATATAGGATTTAAAATTATAATCTCTCATCTCAAACCTTGCAGCCACTAACATCAGAGCCTTTTGCTTATCATTTTTCATCTCAAAACCAGCTTTTGCACCCATAAAAATAAGGATACTAATTTAAAAGTTTCATATCTCTTAACAGTCAAATGATTTAGTGAGTATTTTATAAATGTCATTGTTGTTATTGTTGTTCAGTGAGTCAGTTCCAGCTCATAGGAGCCTGTATAGTGTTTCCTAGGAGTGACTAGTGGGATTGTACTGATGATTTTACAGTTAGCAGTCCAATGATTATCTCTCAGCACCACACCAGGGTACCATTGTTGTTGTTTTGTTTTGTGCAATCTAGTTGATTCTGACTCATAAGACCCTGTATATGATTTCTGAGACTTTAAATCTCTGCAGGAGCACAAATCCTCATCTGTCTCTGGCAGAGCATCTGGTGGACTTGAACGGCCAACCTTGTGATTCATAATCCAGACCCTATGGAGCCACACTCCTCCCAGGATAGATATCATTATGATATCATAAATCATCAGGAAATTATATAAATTATTTACAGTTAAAAAAATTAAAGTTGTATTTGTATAAAATAATATTTTCCTTTATTATTGTTAGTGTGGCCGAGTCAGTTTGAACTCATAGCATCCACTACAGGATTTTCGAGGAGTAGTTTGTAGGTTTGAACTGCTGACCTGATTGCTGGTTAGCAGTCCAGTGCTTATCCTACATCTTTAGACCAAGTATCCTTCCTTTATGTTTTTGTAGTTTAGTGCCATTGGGTAGCTTCCAACTCATAGAGATCCAGAATAGGGTTTCTGAGACCTTCCTTTATGGTCATTAGGAAAAAAAGAAGAACTATTCACAGAATTAGACAATTTATGAATAAACAATAATGTATATTATATAATGTATAGTGGTTACGAATCGGGCTGCGAGGTCAGCAGTTCGAAACTACCAGCTGTTCTGCGGGAGAAAGATGAGGCTTTCAGCTCCTGTAAAGATTTAAAGCCTCGGAAACCCTGTACAGGGTCGCTATGAGTCGGAACCGACTCCATGGCACATAACAACAACAATTATTCAAATAAACATATTCACAGTACTTTAAAAATGTGGGTCCAAAATTAGCATTATGTATCATAAAGGTATAATGCTTCACCAATAATGATTAAAGTGAGAGCTCATTAAGTTGTATAATATGTATTCTCAATTCATTTAAACATAGGAAGCCCAATGATTTGAACCATAAGGCTATAGTATAGTACACGAAACATTTTACACTTGTGGGTGAATTCTCTGAATTGTATCAGCATATGTACTAGTACTTGTTGTTGTTGTTGTTAAATGCTTCCAAGTCAGTTATGACTCATAGTGACCCTGTATAGGGTTTTCTAGGAGCGGCTGGTGAGCTTGAACTGCTGACCATGTGATTCAAACCGACCTTGTGGTCCAGCACATTAACCCACAGTGCCACACCGGGAATCCATGCATTAAGATTGAACACCCCAAAATTAAAAAAGAAACAAAAAGCTACAAAAACACTCCTCAATATTATAAGTAATGT
>NW_006408523.1:35470557-35471419 GCF_000296735.1 Chrysochloris asiatica | reverse complement strand
TTACAGCAAGAATCATTCCCACCCCCTCCACACACAGAGTAGACAGGGATGGGCAACTTGGACATTGACTACCCAAAATTGGTGGCAGGGGGCTACAAAGGCAAGAAGTGACTGGCTTACAAGCTTTCAAGAGGGAACCCAGAGCCAGGGGGCCTGAAGTAATGCAGAATATCCAGTGAGTAGTATCCAATCTGTCTAGGCAGAGTTGATGAAATGAAAAGCGATGGGTCTCTTGTGATAAAATAGTGAATAATTGTTATCAGAACTGATTGTGAGGGTTGAAAATGTAAAGGTAGACATTTTATTGTAAGGAAGGGAGTGACTAACTGTCCATTCTAGGAGCGGAGTTCCCTGGGACCATCAAGTGAGATGAGCGGAGAGCAGGACCCTACCCAGAGAAGCAGTGATGACTGAGATGGAGGCAGAGACGATGATGAGGAGCGATGGAGCAGCTGGGGACTTTAGATCCAGAGAGGGAGAGCGACTGTGTACTGAAAACTGGGGGGAGGGGACAGTGTAGGGGGAAGGCTTGCCGGGTATATCCTTTGGTTTGTTGATGATGCATGGAGGGTATTGTAACCATGGCAATGAAACTATATATGTTAGAATGAATGTAAAACTAATGTTCTCCCATGTAAACTATTATAAAAAAAGAAAAAAAGAAACATACTTTATATTCAAAGACACAAATAAGGTGAAAGCACATCTACTTCTCACTTAGCTGTATCATTATCCAATATTTCATACTGGTGACAATTTAAAAAAATCTACTTAATCTGAAATCCAGATAAGAACCTATGTTTTAAGTGAGAAAGAGCCTTTTTCCTGATTCCCAAGTTCTTGATCCCTCCCATTTCACCCC
>NW_006408523.1:35461000-35470457 GCF_000296735.1 Chrysochloris asiatica | reverse complement strand
ATAATAGTATAATTTAAAAAATTATAAATAGCTAGTTAATTAAATACAGTCATTTAAAAATATAGCTATTGTAATCTGCTTACTATACTCTTTTATACACTATGAGAATTGTATCCTTAATAAAATAGTTTTCTTGAGTCATCAGAGTTATTTGTCTCTGAAACAGAACTTTTTTCTCTTAATTCAGCACTCAGCAGTACTGTGAACATATTGATCTGTAATCAACTGCTGACACAGTTATTTGGCTTAAGCCATATATTTACTGAATTGCAAACACAGCATTATGACAGACATATATAAAACAATTTTCTACTACACACAAAAACTCATTGCAGACACTTTATCTAAGTGACAATTTTATCTGCACTTTTCTTTCTTCAATTTATTCAGTAAAGAGTGTATATGTTATCTACCATAAAAACAATGTATTGTTGTGAAGCATCGCTTAAAACAAAATTAATTTTCTATTTGCTCATCTATAATAAAGATCCTCATGAATTAACAAAGCCCATAACTAGCACATATGCAATAGAAGTTCATTTGTAGAGCATTAGCATATTGAGAGTTGTTTATCATCAATAACTAAAAATACTTTGGCAGCCTATCCTATATCAACAACACATTTATGTAATTAGTATTGTAAAAAATGTTTCTGGTGTTGAGTATTCCCATTCATAGCAACCTTATGCATAACAGAATGAAACACTGCCCAGACGTACTCCATCTTCACTATAGTGATGCTTGAGCCCATTGCTACAGCTTCTGTGTCTATCCATCTTGTTGGAGGATTTCCTCTTTTTCGCTGAGTCTCCATTTTACCGAGCATCATGTGTTTCTCTAGGGACTGATTCCTCCTGAAAGGATGTCTGAAGTATGAGAGATGAAATCCAGCCATCCTGCCTTTTAAGGAGCATTCTGGCAGTACTTCTTCAAGGCAGCTTTGTTTGTTCTTCTGACTATCCATGACACTTTTAATATTCTTCCCCAGCTATGTAATTTAAATGCATTTGTTCCTCTCTGGTCTTCCTCATTCTTCTTTCAACTTTCACATACATATGAAGTAATTAAAAATACCATGTCTGGAGTTAGGTACACCTTAGTCCTCAAACTGATAGCTTTGCTCTTTAACACTATAAAGAGGTATTTTTCAACACATTTGTCTAATGCAATAAATAATGCATCTTTTAAGTTCTTGACTGCTGCTTGCGGTGGTGAGTGTTGATTGTGTACCAAAGGAAAAGGAAGTATTTGAATACTTGGATATTTTAGCCATCAATCATGATGTTATTTATTGGTCCAGTTGTGGGGATTTTTTATTTTTTTTTATTTTTTTTAGAATATTGAAAAAAGGCAAGACTATATTGGGAACAGGAGTCCTGGTGTGGTGCTGTGGGTTAATATGCTGGACTTCAAGGTCGGTTTGAATGCTAAGGTCTGCAGTTCAAGCTCACCAGCCACTGCTTGGCAGTCTTATACAGGGTTGCTATGAATCAGGACTGACTTGACAGCACTTAACAACAACAAATATTGGAAACAAAACAGTGGTTACTCTATGTGAGGGGATGTGGAAAAATGCTGGCTAGATGATACATAGGAGATATTTTATGGCTCAAAACTATTGCTGCATGATATTATAATGTAATAATATAGCAATATATTATAATAATATAAAGTAATAATAATAATATAGTAATATATTATAATAATATAAAGTAATAATAATAATATAGTAATATATTATTATAATATAAAGTAATAACTTTGTCAGCACCCATAAAATCTACTGTACAGAGAGTGAAGCTTTTTTAATATACGGAAAATAGTTTTTTTCATAAATTTCTATATAATGTGAATCACCTCAGACAAAATACTAAGTTTTATTTTTAAATTGAGCAAAAATAAATTTAGTGATTTATCAAAATTGGAAACTAAAAACAAAGCCTGAAAATTGGTCAAATAAATCAGGTAATGCTTGAAAAATTGTACAAGGCTCTGATATTTCCAACTTACCAATCAAGTTGTGGCTATCCTTACCTGGGACTTTTTCTCAGACTTTCCCTAATTTTGATGATCTTGACAGTTTTGAGAAGTACTGGATACTCCTTTGTTGAAATTTGACTCAAGTTTTCCTCATGGTTACACTAGGCGTTATGGACTGAAGTATGTGTTGGAATCCTACAATATCTGTGGATGTACTCCTCTTTGTAAATGAAGTTTTCAGTGTTTTGTTAATGAGGTCAGAGCAGTGTAAATTATTGTTCTATAACCTAGTCATTTCTGAGTGATACAAAGAGCAGAATTGATACAAAGAAACCAGTGCAAAGACACTGGGGTTATGTATATTTGGGAGAAAAAACACAGAGGCTTTAAAAAAACAAACATTTTTATCACATTATATCAAAGGAACATGCTAGCTATTTGACTTATTTGATGTGAACCTTGATCACTCTTCTGAGACAGGATTTGCCAGATGTCTCCAATGTAAAACTACTTCTCCCACCCTTTTCTATACTATATTCTTTAGAAGTCCTTAGAAGCAAACGAAAACTATCCCTTAGGGTCAGAAAATTTATTTAAATTATTTGTCATTATTTAAGAAGGTGGTCTGATCTATGTATGTATATGCATGCATGCATGTCTGCATGTATTCAGTTGTTTGATTATACCAGTTGTGGTGGTGGTGGTAGTGCACTGGGAAGTCTGTTCTGACTCCTACCCTCCCTGTATAGTGTTTCTGAAGCTGTAAATCTTTTTGTCACAGAGTGGCTGATAGAACCCAAGACATCACCAGGGCTCCTTTGATTGTAGCAATAGGAATTCATTGGTGATGCTGGTGGTTACATGCTGTGGAGTCAATTTTGACACATGGTGATCCTGTATAAGGTTTCTGAAGCCATAAATCTTTACAGGAGTGGAAAGCCTTATCTTTCTGTGATAGAACTGCTGGTAGATTTGAACAGCTGACCTTGTGGATAGCAGCCCATCTGATAACCCTACCAGGGATCTTATAGGAATCCATTAGCATTTATTTATGCTTTGGGATACAATCCAGTATTCTTTCATATAATTTGTTGCTTAATTATTTTCCTGCTTGCAAGCATTTAATCATTGACTTCTCCTCAAAGCATTGCTTTCATTGCATACCACAGACTTTAGTGTCATTTTTATTTCATTGAAATTTAAAAAAGAATTACTTTGAGAATTCTTCTTGTATCAATTTGTTACTTGTTTGTTTAGAAGTGTTTTGTTTGATCTGCATATGTTTTGAGATGTCAGTTATTCTTCTGTTACTGTTTTCAAGTTGGATACAATTGTGAAAACACATCTTTTATGCTTTTTATCTTGTTAAATAATTTGTTAAAGTGTGATTTTTTTTTTAGCCCAGAATATAATCTACTTTGGGACATATTCCATGTGAACTTGAGAAGACTGTATATTGTGTTGTTATTGGATGGAGTATTCTATAAATACCAATTATACCAAGTTGCATGATAGTGATGTCAACTCTATCTTTATTGATTCTACATTTCTTGGCTATTACTGACAAATTGGTGTACAATCTGCACTTCTATTAGTGAATGTGTCTAATTATCCTACAGTCCTATCACTTTTAACCTGATATATTATCATTCTATTTTGTTAAATACAAGCACATTTAATGATATTTATTTATCAGACTTTGAATTGTCTGAGATTCCTAGATCTGTGTTTTGAAGTCCTTAGTCATTTTTTGAAAAACATCAGCCGTTATCTATTTAAACGTTGTTTCTACCCTACTCTGTCCCTTTTTTCAATTTTCTGACATTCTAGTTTCAAGTGTTAGACCTTTAAATATTGTCCCTTAGATCTCGGATAATTGAAACTCTTTTACTTAGTTATTCATCTAGTCATTCATTCATCCATTTTTCTCACTTTGTATATTTGTGTTTCACTTTGGATAAGCTGTACTGATATGTCTCAGAGCTAACTGCATTTTTCTTCAGATTTGTCTAATATACCAATGAGTTTGTGTAAATAATTCATGTCTGAATTCATGGTTTCTATTCCTAGAAGTTCTACTAGTCCTATTTCTTTGCTGAAATTCCCATTAGTAAGTCCACATTATTCACACTTTTACCTAGATAATTAATCATATTAATTATAGTTCTATTTTTTCTTTAAATGTTCTTGTTTGATAATTTAAACAACTGGGCTATCTCAGAATCAGGGTCTGTTTGTTTGTTCTTTTGACAATGAATTGTTTTTACTTGTTTAAGTGGAAGTAGTACTCTTTCCAAATTTCTGTGTCCTATGTAGAAGTTAAAATTCACTTTAATTTTTTTTTAAATTGGAGTAAAAGTGATTTTGGAAGCAATCCTGCAAGCAGCCCTCTGGAGTTATTAGGGACAAATTACGCTATCTATAAATTGTTGTTTTCAAATTGTTGTAATAGAGATTTAAACTGCATACAAACATCCTAACTTAGCTTATCCCATTACTTACATCAGTAGCAGCACTACCCCTAACTTCCTCGCTGTTAACAAAAACACACACTAAAGGACCACAGTGCTCTATATAATGTAAAAGGCACTTGGCAAAACTCTGTTTATTCTTTTATTTGACTAAGTCCATAAATGCAATTACAAAACGATCACTTCATGACTTTACTAATTTATTTATAAAACTGCAAACATCTGGACAAAAACACAATATTGAAAAGAACCATTTTATGGAATGCATTCTAAGGTTTGCCAACCTGGTTTGGCACTGTAGGATCAGCACTGGACTTTGAACCACAAGGTCAACAGTTCAAGCTCACCAGATGCTCCTTGGAAACCCTATACAGGGTTGCTATGAGTTGAAACCAACTTAACAGCATTTAACAATAACAAATTTATCAAACACATCTAGTCAAACTGATTTGTTTTTCCAGATATTGAATAGCCTTAAAAGGACACTATTTTTCTTATACATACCAATCTCAGATAATAAATATCAAATATATTTGAATATATGTTTTATATACCAAAGTAATAGATTTTGCTTCCTGCATATATTATACCCACTTCTGAGAATAATAGTTATTAAACAAAATAATATCTATAATCTAAGACATGAGTACTCAAGATGTTACCTTGAGGCTTTGGGTGCTTGAAATTTAGAAACATTTTTTATTCCTTTTTAACCCTTTATAATTCTAGCAATCTTTTAAAATAAAGCTGTAGTTTCCTCTTGGATTAGATTCTTCTGATCTTATATGTTTTGGGGCTGGAAACTGAAAATCTAGTTCCTTTCTTTTAAAAATGAAAAGGAGAATGAAAAGAAAGGATGAGGTTGTTTATATTGATTCCAACTCATGATCCCACATGTGCAGTACTGAGCTGCTCTATAAAGTTTTCAAAACTGTGATCTTTTAGAAACAAATTGCCTGCCTGTCTTCTGGCAATAGTTGGAGTGTTTCACCATGTATGCAAACCAAGGACTCTCTAATAAATATAGAACTTTGCTTTTTATTCAAGTACTTTAAGACTGATTATTTTCTTCAGTCTAACTCACAACCAAATTTTACATCATCTTTTTCCATTTTCTCCCCATCCCCCCATAATCTCTGAGCAATACATACACACATTAAGTCCCTAGTTTTATCTTGTAGTGTAGTTTAAATACATGTTTTTTCAGCTTTATTGGTTGCTGAAAATAAATTTACTAATTGACTAATTCTAAATGTGGCACTGTGGGATAAAGCACTGGGGTACAAGTTCAGTTTAAACCACAGGGTTCATTGTTCAAACTCACTAGCCACTCCTTTGAAACCCTATACAGGGTTCCTATGAGTCAGAATTGACTCTATGGCACATAACAATAACAACAAAGGCATAATAAAGTATTTAACACATAGATGTGCTGTTATTCTAAGTGGACAATTCCTTCAATGTCTGGGGAGAAATAAAAGTGACAAAAAGAATTTTCTTGTATATATGTCAGAAGATTTTATTCAGAACTATGTACTAAAATAACAAACAAACAAAACAAAACCTCATAATAGACCTCTGCTAAAGCAAAAAGCAAGTGTCTTTGTTCTTCTTGGAGGTGTAGTGACTATCTGTACATATTTTTGCACATTGAGTGACCTTCTCTGGTGAATCCCTCTTTACCACACTGGTCTGACATCCTCCTTTGTCTAGGCTACTGATTCTATGCAGAGTGAATAATCATCCCTCTTGTCATCAGGATCATAGTGATCTTCTTCAGACGAGATTATGCATATAAACCTTCTTGTAGACACAAGAAGTCATTTCTGATCTTCATCCTGATAT
This sequence comes from Chrysochloris asiatica, assembly GCF_000296735.1. Lineage (NCBI taxonomy): Eukaryota > Metazoa > Chordata > Mammalia > Afrosoricida > Chrysochloridae > Chrysochloris > Chrysochloris asiatica. The sequence continues at coordinate 35,464,161 of NW_006408523.1, read as the reverse complement.
TGTTTCTTGTTATATGGGTATGCATTTTTTCTCACAGTTGTCTCTCAGACAACTATATATATAGCCCAGTAAAGCCTTAACACAATATTGCTTATCTCTTAAATATATAAGTAGGAATACACGTACCAGTACTTGGACCAGGCACACCTAAGTGTTCAAAGTGACTTCTTTCATTTTTAACACTGTAAAGATGTTTTTTGCATCAGATTTTGCAAATGAGCTACATCATTTGACTTCCATTTGACTGCTTCCATTGACGTTGATTGTGGATCCAAGAATAAGAAAGCCCTTGACAAAGTCAATCTTTTCTTGTTTTGTTTTGTTTTATTTGTGATATTGCTTATTGTCCCAGTTGTGAAGATTTTATTTTATTTCTGTTGAGATGTAATCCACATTAAAAACTGTAGTCTTTGGCTTCATCAGTAAGTGCTTCAAGTCCTCTTCAATTTTATAGAGCAAGGTTGTATCTTCTGTCAATCCTGATGCTGTGTGCTCTTCTTCATATAGTCCAGTGCCCTAGATTATTTGTTCAACACCCAGATTGAATAAGTATGGTGAAAGAATACAACCATGGTGCACACCTTTCTTAAATTTAAACCACACAGTATCCTCTTGTTCTATTGGAATAACTGGTTTTTGCTCTATGATAGATTTTACATGAGCATAGTTACATATTCTTGAATTCCTAAACCATAATTTGTTATAATCCACATAGTTGAATGCCTTTGTATAGCCAATGAGACACATTGTATAACCAATGAAACACAGTCTTTCTAGCTTGCTCTGATTTCAGCAATCATATCCTATGTTTTTAATCCAGTTTGAATTTCTGAAAGTTATGCACACACATAAGGGTAAATCAGAAAGTTTACTGCAAATATTTATAAATATAAAGAAATATTTCTTATACAAAAATATCCAAATGCAAAGCTATTGCTTCTTGCCATATCCTCCATCTAGCTCTATACACTTCTAAAGGCAATGTTTCCATCTCTCCAACCTTTCCCCAAAGACTTCTGCACTCTTATATTTACCACTTGTTAAAATTTTAGCATCCTCAAGCAACTCAAGTTGTTTTCCTTTGAAATATTCTTTGAGTTTGGAAAACAAGATGCTATCTGAAAAAGCAGTGTCAGGGGTGTAGTACAGATGATATAAGTTTTCCCAATAAAATTCTCTTGGACAAACCCATACAGACCTCAAAGAATAAGCAGGTGTATTCTCATGTTGTGGAAAAAATATCATTGAAGCAAATTCCCTGAACTTTTCTCACAAACTTAGTTTTCAAATTTCTTTCCAGTAAACCACTGTGATCATTCTGCATGTTTCCTTCAAGTAAATTTATAAAGCTTACTCTTATGGAATCCTGAAAAACAGTCACCATAAACTTCAAACTGGCCTTTCTGCTTTGAATTTAACTAGCCCAGCAGATACCTAGGGTCACTGTTTTGATTGGCCTTGATCTCTGGGTCTTAATTGCCAATCCAAGTATTATCCTTGTTTGTGATTTATTCCACAAAATCATCTTCATTACATTTATTTAATTTTTCTTAAAAATATTGATGGAAAGGTCAGGTCTTTGACTTAGGTGATCTTTGTGTAATACTTTTGGAATTCATCTTGCTGAAGCAAAGATCTTCCCTTAAAAATCTAAATGCTAAACCCTGTGAGCCCCAATTATAGTGGCTGTGGCTATAATGATAATTCCATGGTCTTCTTCCATCAGTTTCTGGACATCAGCCACAGTTTTTTGTTGTTTTTTTTCCATTTATTGAGCTTAATGGATTTTCTGACATTCATTAAAATGTGTGATCCAGCTAATAACTGTTGTTTTATGTTGGGCAATATTTCCATAAACTTCTTTTTAAGGTACAATGATTTGTAAAGGTGTTCACTTTTGAACATGTTTTTGGACAAAAGTTTTGTTAGAAATTTGAAATTAGCTCTGATTTCAAATTGTTTTGCAATGTGGCACAAAAAATATCATTTCTTACTTTGAAGGCACCCTATGAGACAAAGACAAGTGTTTTGCTGAAATAGCTCATCTGCAACTACCCACAGATCACAGAGACATTTTAAAACAAATTTTGTTGGGATAAACTCATGCATGTACAAACAGAAATCGTGGAAGCCATAGTTTTTTTTTCACTTACCTTCATATAGACATTTACATTTTTATATATAGACACTGATTATACAATTTATCATAATAATTTCAACTTATTAATTTAATGGAGAAATTTATTAATGCCATTTGTTAATACCTAGAAAGTTTCAGCGGTTTCATTTCTGATGTTTGTATCTTGCAGTTAATGTTTCAATTTTCTTTATGGTTTACAAAAGAAGTCATGTGGAAAAATGACAATGATGATGAAAAGAAAACTAGGTGCTGATAAGTCTCAGTTTGAAGACAATTCTTAAAGTTCTCAAGAGAGAAACTTTTCACTGTATTTAACATTAAGTCTAGTTCCATTAAGTATAGGTATACAGTGGTAGTCCAACTACTTGTCATGCTGCAGTGGCTTGTGTGTTGCTGTAATACTGGAACTTATGTCACCAGTACGCAGAAGAGTCACCTACAGAAGACAAATTTCAGTGGAGCTTCCAGACTAAAACTGACTAGGAAGAAAATGATGCAGACAACTTCTGAAAAGTTAGCCACTGAAAACTATGAATAGTAGCAAAACATTTTTTGATATAGTGCCAGAAGATGACCCCCTCTGGTTGGAAGGCATTCAAAATATGAATCAGAAAGAGCTGATTCCACAAAGTAGAGATGATCTTGATGGTGTGCAAAGAGCAAAGCTTTTGGTACATTTATTTGCTGATAGGGCACAAGTCAAGATGAAAATAAACAGCTATAAGGATCCATTAATAATTGGAAAGTGGAATGCACTAAGTATGTATCTAGGAAAATTGAAGTTGTCAAAAAAATTTGCAACATCTAAATGCTGATATCCTAGGAATTCACAAGCTGAAAGAATTAACAAAATGGAAAGACCATTGGCTAACGTAACAAAAGAAAAGAGGGAGAAGACACAAATAACATGCATTAGAAACCACATGGGTGATGTCACAACAGAACCAAAGGAAATCAAAAGGATAATAACAGAATACTATGAAGAGTTGTACTCCAACAAATTTGAAAACTTAGAAGAGAT
>NW_006408523.1:35451756-35456334 GCF_000296735.1 Chrysochloris asiatica | reverse complement strand
CAGGACCTAGGACCTTGTGTCTTCATGCCTGGTCTGCTGCCACCCAGTTGGTAGTTGGTCCCACAGGTTGGTGGCAGACATGTACTTTCAGGCCGTGAGTCTCTGTCAGGCAGCACACGTGCACAGAGAGGTTCCACAGTGGTCACTTTGCCTCAGTTCCCAAGATTCACCATTTGTGTGCTTGGGGAGAATGTAGCCAGCTGGCATATGTGCAGGATGCATGAGTGTTTGTGTGAAGAACAAAAACTCCATATTAGACAGAGTGAGACAGATCCCCTCCTGGCTACAGTTCCTGATCTAATCAATTCTGCCTGTGGTTTTAAATGGAACAAACCGACCTGATCATTTGAAGTATGAAAGCCATGACACAGAGATAAGGAAGCTGCAGATGGTGTATGCAGGGGAGAGAGCAGCCCCACAAGGCTGGCTCCAACATGAATCCTAGAGCCTGAGGACCCTTTAGGTCACTGAAGTTTTGCATCATGCTGACTTTCCCATTATGATATGATCTTTGAATCTTAACCATGTCATGTCAATAAATAAAGAATGTGTGTAAAGGAGACAAATGAATATATCAAACAAATATTATACTTAAAATACTAACACAGTCAAAATAATATGAGGAGAAAAATTTCTTGAGTCATAGAGAGATATCTCATGATGCTAAAGGGATCAGTGGCGTACTGATGGCACTGTAGGATAAGCACTGCACTGCTCCATTAAAGAAAGATGAGGCTTTCTGCTCCCTTAAAGATTGTTATACTAGGAAGCAATATAGAGGATCACTATGAGTTGAAACCTACTTCATGGTACTTAACAACAACTACTATTTTCATTAGAAAATAAAAACGATTAAAAGCAAATATCTGTATATCTTAGACTGGGTTCTCAAGAGAAGCAAAACCAGTGAAGCATATATATGTTGTTGTTAGGTGCTATCCAGTTGGTCCTGACTCCCAGTAACACTATGTACAATAGAACCAAACACACTGCCTCGTCCTGTGCCAATCTCACAATTGTTCTTAGGTTTGAACCCATTGTTATTGCCACTGTGTCAATCCAGCTCAACAGGGGTCTTCCTCTTTTTCATTGACCCTCTGCTTACCAAGCATGGTGATCTTTCTCTGGGAATGATTATTGCTGACATTTTCAAAGTTTTTGTTGTTATTAAGTCAAGTGCACTCTAACTCATGAAGGCACTGTACAGAGTTTCTGAGGAGCAGCTGGTGGGTTTGACCTTCTGACCTTATGATTTGTAGTCCAGTGCTTATCCTACAGATTCCATTTCCAAAGTAGGAAACACAAAGTCATCATTTCAAAGTATGGATCCAGCCGTAGAACTTACAAAACAGATATGTTCATTCCTGTGTCAATTCACGGTACTTTCAATGTTCTTCACCAACATCATAATTCAAATGCATAGGTTCTTCACTGGGCTTCCTTATTCATTGTTCAGCATTCTCATGCATATGAGCTGGTAGAAAATATCCTGGGTTGGGTAAGTTGCACCTTGCTCCTCAAAGTAACAGCTTTGCTCTTTAATTCTATAAAGAAGTGTTTTGCAGCAGATTTTCCTAATGAGATAACTACTTTGATTTCCTGACTGCTGCTCCCATGAACGTTCATTTTGGATTCAAGTAAAATGAAATATTTGACAACTTGGATCTTTTATTTGCTTATTATACTATTCTTTATTGGTCCAGTTGTAAGGATTTTTGTTTTCTTTACTTTGAAGTGTAATCCATTTTGAAGGCTGTCATCTTTGATCTTCATCAGTAAGTGCTTCAAGTTGTCTTCACTTCCTGCAAGCAAGGTTATGTTATTTGCACAAGTTGAAGAGTTTTACTCCAATCCTGATGCCATATCCTTCATGGAATTCAACTTCTTGGATTATTTTCTCAGAATATGGGTTGGATAAGTATGATGAGAAGATACGCTTTTCCTGATTTTAATCCATTCAGTATCCCCTTGTTCTTCTCAAATGATATACAGGTCTATATATAAGTTTCACATGAGTGCAATTAAGTGTTCTGGAATTTCCATTCTTTGCAGTGTTACCCATAACCTGCTATGATCCATACAGTCAAATGGCTTTACATAAATCACAAGTAAATAATTACAAGTAAAAATCTTCCTGGTGCTTTCTGATTCCAGCCAAGATCTATCTAATGTCACCAATGATATCCCTCATTCCAAGTCTTCTGAATCTGGCTTTAATTTCTGGATGTACTTTTACAACCTTTTTTGAACTATCTGCAGTAAAATTTTACTTGCATGTTATATTGATGACATTGTTGGATAATTTCTTAAATCCATTGGGTCACCTTTCTTTGGAATGGGCAAATGCATAGAATTCTTTCAGTCTGTTAGCCAGGTAGCTGTACAAATAAAAAAGTGAACATCTCTAAGGCTGCATTAGTTTGTTGAAGCATTTCAGTTTATCTTCCATCAATTTCTGGACCTTGTTTTGTTCCAATGCTTTCATTGCAACTTAGACTTCCTCCTTTAATACCAGTGGTTATTGACTTTATGCTCCCTTTGAATTGGGTAAACATCACCAATTATTTTTACTACAGTAACTCTGTGTAGTCTTTACATCTTATTTTGATACTTCCAGAGTCATTCAATACTTTGTCCATGCTGTTGTTGTTGGTAAGCGATGTCGAGTTTGTTCTGATGCATAGCAACCCTATATAGGGTTTCCATGGAGTGATTGGTGATCTTGAACCACCAGCCTTGCAGTTCATACAGACATTGTGGTCCAGCACATTAACCCACAGCGCTTCACCAGGATTACAACACAAGACTTTAATTTTTTCTTCAGTGTTTTCAGCTTGAGAAATACTGTATGTGTTCTTCCGCTTGAGTTTTCTAATTCCTAGTCTTTGCATTTTTTTCATTATAATACTTTGTTTTCTCAAGGTGCATTTTGAATTGTTCTGCTCAGCTCTTTTGCTTCATAATTTCTTCAAGTAACATTATTTTCTCTGTGTTTAATAGCAAGTTTCAGAGTCTTTTCTGGTATCCATTTTAGTCTTTTCATTTGTTCCTGTTTTTTAATGTGATTTTGCTTTTTTCATGTATGACATTCTTGATGTTATTCCACATCTCCTCTGGTCTTTGATCATTGAGGTTGTTGTTGTTGTTAAGTGCCGTTGAGTTGATTCCAACCCATAGTGACCCTGTATAGGGTTTCTAAGGAGAAGCTGGTGAGCTTGAACCACCAATCTTGCAGTTCAAACGACTTTGCAGTCTGACACATTAGCCCACAGCACCACACCAGTACTCTGGTCATTGATGTATAAGGCATCAAGTCTGTTCTTGATATACTCTCTAAATTCAGGTGGTATAGACTCCACGGCACTTAACAACAACAACAATACTCAAGGAATGTGAAAGTTAGAAACATTTCTTCCAACTGATTGGTTGTTCACATCAAATCACAAAATGATAGGTGCTACTCATTTTCTGCTAAACTACTGAGAATTATATCCTAGCCAAGTTGATACATAGTATTAACCATTACAACACCCAGCAAGACCCCAAAATACATTAAGCAAAACCCCACAGCATTGAAAGTAGTAATAGATAACTTAACAATTACATATGAGTGTTTTTATATTTCACCTTAACTAACTGGGAGAAAATCTAGACAAAAAATTAACAAGGATATTAAAGAATTAATCTAAATTTAGATAACTAAATTTAGCTTACAAGTAGAGAAAAATTTCCCCAGAAACTTCAGAATTCATATCATTTTTATGTACACATGAAACCATCTCTAGAAGAGACCATATGCTTGAGCATAAAAAAGTTTAGGTAAGTTTAAAATAATTTATTATATTTATTTATTTTTAATTAAAGTTTTTTGTTGTGAATTATGTGGGTTTACATGGGAGAACATCAGTTTTACATTCATCCTATCATATTTTGTTTCATTGCAATGATTACAGTCTCCTCCATGCATCATCAACCTACCAAAAGGTACAGCACACAGGCCTGCTGCCCAATCATCAGCTCACAGCCCCTCTCCCTCCTTGAGTCCAGTGTCCCCAGCCACTCCATCTGTCCACGTCATCCTCTCTGCCTACATCTCTGGTATTACTGTTTCTCTGGGTAGGGTCCCGCACTCCACTCTTCTCACTTGATGGTCCCAGGGACTTCCGCTCCTGGACTGCAACATCAGTCACTCCCCTCCTTTTGTTACAAAACATCTACCTTCATATTTCCGACCCTCGCAGTCTGTCTTGACAGCAATTATTCATTATTGTACCGCACGAGTCTTATCCCCATAAATTTGAAAATAATTTAAATCAAGCATGATTTTTCCCTCTCTTCTTTATCTCCAACAGAATTGTTGTTGTTGTTGTTATTATTGCCATCAAGTTGGTTTTGACTCATAGCGATCCCGTATAAGGTGTCCAAGACTATAAATCTTTACAGGAGCAGAAAGCCTCATCTTTCCCCCGAGTGTTGTTGTTGTCAGGTGCCTTCGAGTCAGAACCGACTCATAGCGACTCTATGCACAGCAGAACGAAACAATGTCCGATCCTGGGCCAACCTCACTACTGCTGCCAC
>NW_006408523.1:35441652-35450248 GCF_000296735.1 Chrysochloris asiatica | reverse complement strand
CTTTTGGTACAATGACTCTGTGTACTTCTTCCATCTTTTCTTGATGCATTCTGCATCATTCAATAATTTGTCCAGTGAATCTTTCAATAATGAAAGTCGAGGCTTGAATTTTTTCTTCAGTTCCCCCAGCTTAAGTAGCAACTGGTAAATTCGAATTGCTGACCTTGATGTTAGCAACTCATCTCTTAAACTACTACATTACCAGAGCTCCTTTCTATTGTTTATAGTTATTCTAATTTTGTAAATCAACAGACAAATAAATAAACACAATGTAAAAATAGTAAAAAAAAAAAGTAGATGATAATCCAAATTTCAATAACTATACCTTTTAACTAATTGTTAAAATTAAATTAATACAAATGTCAGAATTTTAAAACTCCTCTATTATTGTGAAATCTTGAATTTACTTGATATGACATTCCTATGCAATGCCTTCTTAATTTCTACCAAGTGATTGGGTTGTTGTTAAACTGTGAAGTACCTTTGAGTCAGTTCCTACTCATAGCAACCATGTATGGGGTTTTCATGGAGTGGATGGTGATTTTGAACTGCTGGTCTTGTGGTTCAAACCAACCTTGTGGTCCTTTGTTTTATCCCACAGCACTATACCAGGACTCCCAAGTGAATTGCTCGTGAATTGAGTAAGCAGTTCTGAATTAAATATTACATGCAAGTTACGTTAGGAAAAATAATACCTTCAGAATAATTATTTTAATGTAAATGGAACTCTTTATATCTTATTAAACTTTACAGAAATGAACAATTTAAGAAAGCAAAATGAGGTTCACTTATCAAAACTTAAATATTCTTGACCATCATGTTTATTTGTTCCATTAATAGAAATATAATTTATCAAAACTCAGAATATTTCCCCCAGTTTAAGGATGAATTATTAAAATTCTCTTTGAGGCTATCCCTTTGTCCATCTATTTCAGATGTCGCCTTACAATATTTCCACTCATCATTTATCTATATGGTTAAGTTCCAAATACCAGATTGTTATGCAAAAATCAGCATAGGTGCAAATGAAGGATGACTACATAAAATCACAAAAAAAGAGGATGAGTACAATATTACACAACTGCCAAAGTACGTTATAACGTAACTTCCAAACTGCTTAGAGTCATAGCTCAGCCAAGTTGACATATAACCTTAACCATCATAGCTACTATTACTTTCACCCTGCAACAGACATATATCATTAGTTGGACTGTATATATTTGTGCTTGTAAGTACAGAATTCAGATAATGAAATAATCAATGCATGAGGAGTAGGCATACAGGCAGTCTCTGGGTTATGAACGGACATCTTACTGATGACTCTTGCTTGCACTTTCAACTGGTTTTGGTAAAGCAAAACAGACACTGACCTAAAATTTTACAACTTGACAGATTCATCACAGTACCCAAAACACCAAAAAATAGTGGGTGAAAGCCCTGGAAAGGGAGACTGATGTATGAGACTGGATTATTGGCAGGATTGTAGGAGAGTGACACATTTCCAAAGTGACATGATCAGCTGCCATTTTAGAGTGAGGCACCATCATCTTGAAAGGTGTGATACATCTTTGGACTGTACTCAAAACACAAGACCAACCGATTTTGTTTCTCTGTACTGCCCTTCTTCTATCATATGGAGTTTAATTTTCTAGCAAACTTTGACCTGTATCTTTCCCATTCAACCTACCTTTCCAGTATGCTATACGTTTAAAAATCCAGGTCTTTCCCAATGAAACTTCCTCAGCCAAACTGAACTGGGCAGAGCAAGATTGAAACCCAGACAAACGTTAAAACTCAATAAGGAGTGCATCTCACTCACAACCCAGGGACTGTCTGTATTGTTCAAGATCCAATTATATTCCATTCTGTGCTCTTAAAGGTTTTCTTAAATAACATTTTCAGATAATTGATTGATATAATTGAGTTTTGTTTACAGTAGTCTCTCACATTGACAATGCTTTTGTTTTTCACACATGTAGTAGAAAGTAATTATTTAGTGCATTTGAACAGATTTAAAAATTTTATCTTTGAAGAGATAGACTAAATTTAAAACAAGCTCATCTTGGCCTTTTCAAGAAGTAAGGTGTGAAGAATAACAATTTTTGAACACAGATAAACTATGAATGTGGTTTCACAAATACATGAGAAAGACAGAAAACAGGAAATCAGAAACTAAGGGAATATCTGGTTTTGATAACTTTATGTGTATTATGCCTTATTTGTATTCAGACACAATCTATGTGGTCTTCATAGAACAAAGCAATCTACATCTGCAAGGAGAAATAGAGACATATATATTTAGTGGCTTCATAAAATGATCATTTCATTGCAAAAACAAACAAAAAATACAACAGCATAATATTTGGCACTTGAAAGCAACATCTGTGATAATCAGTATAATGGCTTCCAGGACAGTACTTGAAAGGCTATCTGGCTACAATCTGTTTAACAATGTGACCAATGAAAAGAAATTGGATACAAATAGCTCATGATCAGTCTGGAAATTTATTAGACTTTGAAAATCAGCAAAATGACAGAATGTAGAGTGGCAGTGCCCTGGCAATGAAATGGCAGGAGGAAAGAGCTAAGGAATTGATGAGTCTGAAATGTCCTATATTATAATAAACAGCTCAACCTTGTAGTTCACATGAACTGTTCACAGTCTTATATAGTCACAATATTATATCATCTCATATCAGTGTTTTGTAACAAATCAACAAACTTAGCGCTGTAGTCACTATTATAAAATAGTACCTCATAGCAGACCACTCCAACATTCAGAATGTCAAAGCTCTACTAAGATGTTTTTGGATCTACTGATGTGGCACTGTAGGATCAGCACTGCACTGCCAAGCACAAAGTCAGCAGTTCAAACCCACCAACTGTTCCTAAAAAACCCAATATAGGATCACTAGGAGTCGGAACTTACTCAATGGCACTTAATAACAACAGACACTTTCTTGTTGTTGTCTAGTCGGTAAATTGGAAGGGTTTCTTAATTTTCCACACTCTGTATGAGCCAACTGCAAATGTGCATAGAACTATTTACCATCGCTAAGATTCCTTTAGAACCCATCAGTTGCTTTGTGGGAGAAAGATGTGGCAGCCTCCTTCTGTGAAGAAAACAGCCTTGGAACCCTGGTGTGGTAGCTCGACGCTATCCTGTAGGGTCACTATGATTTGGAATCCACTCGACAGCCACAAATTTGTTTTTAGACTGTGCTTTTATTATTATTATTATTATTATTATTATTATTATTATTATTATTATATTATTAAATATACACTAAGAACAGCCACACTGCTTCTTTAAATCTTATATAAAGCATTGTCTCTTAATTTTCTCTTACTTTGTAGTATAGCTATTTTTTTCATTAGCTCTTTCATATACTATATTGCTTATTCTTTGACGTATATTTCTCTCTAGATTTTGAATGCTTGATGGCAGGAAGCTTTTATTTACTAATGTGGATATTGTAGGATAAACGTTGCACTGCTAACCACAGAGTCAGTGACTCAAACCCACAACTGCTCCTCTGAAATCTTATATAGGGTTGTTATGAGTCAGACCAACTCAAGGACCCTTAGCAACAATAGCAACTGCATTGTTTACTAATACTTATCAAGACCATCATCAATTCTGCTACCACAACCAAACAACTGCCATCAATGTTGTTCTACTGTGTAACAACCATATAGGGCAAAGTAGAACTGTCCCATAAGGTTTCCAAGACTGACATCTTTACAAAAGCCAACTGTCACACCGTTCTCCTATGGAGCACATGGTGGATTGAATTTCTCACCTTATGGTTAGCTACTGAACACTGAAGCACTACATCACCAGGACTCTCTATCAACCATAATTTGTTGTTGTTAATAGAGGATCTCAATTAATTTAGAATGGATGATTACTAAGACAGGAAACCTTATTACTCATCGTTATTTTTCTTCAGATGGCATTAATTTTGGCAAAAAATAAATATTCTTATAAATGACTTTACAGCCTACTTCTTCAATGTGTTCTGAGTATTCAACTGATGTTGAACCTGAATCAGCATACTGTCCTTAAATTTTACTTCTTTGGGTCCTCAATACCTCTCAATGCTGAAATTCTTCCCTTACATTTAAGCTTCTTCTTCATCTTTTTAAAAAAGATACCACATAAACACGATGGGAGTTTAAAAGATTCTGGACACATTGTCTGAAACTTTCATAAATCAATTTATACAAGATCACCCTTCAGTTCTTTGAACAACCCTACAATTCTTTATTCTTTTTTTGAGGCAATGAACTGAAAGCCCTCCCCAATGATTTAATAAGAACATCCAGTCATACTACTCCTTGTCATTTCCAGGTATGCCATGATTTACTTGCATTTTGGATTGAAGATGGTGTAGGATTCTTGTAACTATTTCCTATATTAGAAGTTTAGAAAAATAAATAATCAAGAAAGCTCTATTTCTCTGTATTGAAGTTCTTTAGTTTTGCAATTTAAAATACTATCTCCATTCAAAAATTTATTTCTAATTCACTTCCCAGTACAAAATAGTGTAGGTTAAAATTTTATCACGTCAAAATACATTTAATAATTTCACATCTCCATTAATGATGTGATGAAGCACAACACTTACACCCTCAGTACGCCAGTTTTCTCAAATTGAGCATGACTGGTTTTGATGTAAACTCTATATATTATCTCTTTCTTGTTTAAAGTTTTACTCTTGGAGTTAAAAACAATTAAACATCCCTGACTGACATTTAGCAGTAACTTGTCAAAATGAAACTGAATTACTACAACCTGTTTAAAATGAATTTTCATCAGAAACTCCAAAGACATCAATACAGATTCAGCTGTATTTTCTCTGAGCCTTCATGAAATTCTATCAGACTTTGCTTAATATGATTTATTGTAGATGAGTGAAATTTTATTCCCCTTGATTTGATGTGAACATATCAAAATGGTGACGTATCCAGAAGAAAGAAAACAGTAAATATGAACAGAAATATATTAAATCTGCATTGTTTTTACTCCATCAAAGCTGTTGTTGTAGGTTTCTTGATATATTTTCAGTCCTTTTTCAAATAGTTCCTTGTGTATGTAACATTTATAGCACTAAATGGGTCTTCAATACCTTTAGGAATTTCATAATCATATAATTTAGTATGTGTAAGACTCAAGAAAATACAGTAAAGTTATTCTATTTTTAGAATAGGAACAATATGATGCAGATGTTAATGTTTAGTTCTCCTGGATTTATTTTAAGCATGTCTTACTATAACTGTTTAGATGACTTTTGCAAATACAGAATGTTAGTTGTGACAGTTCTATTACATAGCTCAGTACTCTGAATGTATTTTGTGGAAAATAGAGTAATTTAAGTATGATGTTCTTAATATGTAAAAAAATATGTCTATTTAAGCTTCACACATAATGATGTTTTTCAAAGAATATTGAATATACCATGGACTGCTAGAAAACAGTATAGGTATTTTAAGTCCTCTTCTCTTTAAGCAAGCAAAGTTGGAACATCTGCACATTGTAGGTTGTTAATGAGGCTTCCTCCAATCCTGATGCCACATTCTTCTTCATACCATTCAGTTTCTCAGATTATGTGTTCAACACACAGAATGAATAAGAATAGTGAAAGAACATAACTCTGGTGCACACCTTTCCTGATTTTAATCCATTCAGTGTCCCTTGTTCTATTCAAACAACTGCTTCTTGGTCTATCTATGTTCAGGTCCTTCATGAACAAAATTAAGTGTTGAGGAATACCCATTCTTCACATGTTATTCATAGCATGTCATGATTCACAGAGCTGAAAGTCTTAATAGCTAATAGTTGAGAAAGTACTGATAAACATCTTTATGTTGTTATCTGCTTTCAGCCATGATCCATCTGATACCAGCTGAAAGCATGATCCATCTGATACCTGATCTCCCTCATTGATGTCCTTGTCTGATTCTAGGTTGAACCTCTGGCAGTCCCCTGTGAACAAACTGTCACAACTGGTTTTGAATTATTTTCAACAAAATTTTAATGCATGTGATATTAATGACATTAATGAATTCCTTTGATTTCCAAATTCCATTGGACCACCTCTCTTTGGGAGAGGCATACATATAGGTATCTTCAATCAGTTGCTCATGTAGCTGTCTTCCAGTGCTGCATAAATTTGTGGAAATATTTTAATTTATATTCCATTGATTGTCCATGTTTTGTTCTTTGCCAATGCCTTTAAAGCACTTTAGACCTCTTCCATCTGTACCATTGACTCTTGATCATTTGCTGCCTCTTGAAATGGTGGAATTTTGACAATTTCTTTTTGGTACAATGACTCAGTGTATTCCTTCCATTTTCTCTTGATGTTTTATGCATCATTCAATAGTTAATCCATAGAATTCTTCAATATTACAACTTAAGGCTTGAATTTGTCCATCAGTTCTTTCAGTTTGAGAAATGCTGAACATGTTTTTCCCTTTTGATTTTCTATTTCCAGATCTTTGCACATTTCATTATGATACTTGATTTTGTCTTCTTGAGCTGCCATTTGAAATTTTCTTATTTCTTTCATTTACTTTAGAATCTCTGTGTTGAGTAATGAATTTCAGAGTCTCTTCTGATATCTATGTTTGTCTTTTAATTCTTTCTTGTCTTTTTATTAACCTTTGCTTTCTTCATGTGTGATATTCTTGATGTCACCCCACAGTTTTTCATGTCTTCCGTCATTAGAATCTTATGCATCAAATATTTCCTTAAGATGATCTCTAAACTCAGACGGAATATGTTCCATGTCATATTTTAGCACTTGTGAACTTGTTTTAATTTCCTTCTGCTTCAGCCTGTGTTTGCATTTTTGTCTCATGTGAATATTAACACAAGTGTAACCTCAGCAGAGGAAGATTTTAGCCATCAAGTGGATTCATTATTTTATGCACACAAGCCAGTTTCTTTCCCTAGTCATACCTTTGTTTTGTTCAATGGGCTCATGAACAAAATGGGCATGGAAGCAGGCATGAAAGTTGTTATATATGCTCAGCAAAATAGACTTCCATTCACCAAGGCTGAGTTTGCCAACAACAGAGATCAACACTGCATTTTTTATATGGCATCATAAGTAGCCAGCAACTTAGTAGCAAGTTGATTGTATAACCTTTCATCATTGAAAGTTCAATGTTTCATTTTTACTAGGATAGGTATTTATTCCAGAGATGTGTTTGCCTTCTCTGCACACAATTCTTCTACCCAAACTATCATCCATGCACTTAAGAATGTTTTATCAGCTATCATAATATTTCACACAGCATCAGTTTTTATTCAGGGACTTAATTCACAAACAATAAAGTATTGCAATGGTCACATGATTATGGAATTCACAGGTCTTTCCATGGTCCTCAATACCCTGAAGAAGCTTTCTTGATACAGCAGTAGGATGACTTTAAAGATTCAATTATAGCATCAACCCACCAACTAGGAGAAAATGTCTTGCAAGATAAGAGGAGTGCTCTCTGCTATTGTTGTTAAGTACCGTTGAGTTGGTTCTGACTCCTAGAAACCCAGTGTAGGGTTTCCAAGGAGCTTCTGGTGGGTTTGAACCATAAAGCTTGTGGTTATCAGGGCAAATGCTTACCTTACAGTGTCACACTAGGACTCCAACTTAGTGTTGTTGTTGTTAAGTGCTGTAGAGTCAATTCTGGCCCATAGTGACCCTGTATAGTGCTTCCAAGAAGAGCTTGAACCACTGACCTTGAAGTTCAAACAACTCTGCAGTTTGACGCATTAGCCCATAGCGCCACACCAATTTAGTAGATTCATAAAAATAGTGCTTCAATGTGATTGTCGAGATTACCGATTTTTAGATAGTACCAATGTAAACTATTAATTATAGGATTTTTTTTCATTTACAAAATTTAAGTTCGTTAAAATATCTTTAATTGCAGACAATACATATTCAATTTATAAAGACAAAAAAAAAATGTTTAAAATAATGTTTCTGTATTACATACCTGAAAGATAAAAGTCATTTTTAAAAAATAAAATTAGAAGAGAGATTGGTGAGTATTACAAAGAGTAATAGTTTGTTGTTGTTGCTGTTTTGTTTCTGTTTTGTATTTAGGAATAAGTCTGTAACAATTTCTTATTTGGTTCCTTGTCTTATTCATTCACCTGGAATTTATATGCAAATCCTTTAAGGAAAAAGGTTTCTCATGTGCAGCATGACCTCTAAATTATTTTTTGATGAGGATGACTTGAATGATGGTGAGAAATCTTCCCGCCCCCTACAAAACTTAAATCATAGAAACAGAAATCCAATTTATTTTCCATATGTATTATGCTGTTTTATATATATATATGCTGTTGAGTCGATTCCTACTCATAGTAACCCTATATAGAGTTTCTGAGACCAATTGGTGGATTTGAACTGCTGACATACAACACCTCACCAGGGCATATATATTGATATCTATATAGAGAGATAGATAGAGATATATATAGAGAGAGAGCGCTCTGGTAGCGTAGTGGTTACGAATCGGGCTGTGAACCGCAAGGTCAACAGAGGCTTTATGCTCCTGTAAAGATTTACAACTTCGAAAA
>NW_006408523.1:35439614-35441326 GCF_000296735.1 Chrysochloris asiatica | reverse complement strand
GACCAGCTGCTCCACAGACAAAAGATGTGACAGTTTGCTTTGATAAAACATACAGACGTGGAAAGCCTATGATGCCATTCTCTTCTGTCCTGTAGATATACAATAAGCTAAAATCAACTCAATGGCAATGGATATAATAAGATCCGAAGTTGTCTTGGGATTGGAAATTTATAAAAATTTGAGTTATTATGTTATCTTTAACATCTAGTAGAAATATTGTAAACAACATGTTTGATTTTTGTTATTTTTCAAATACTCTTACGAGTTATATATATTCACTAATTTATTTTTATCACAATGTCATTCCAAAGTAAAATTGCATTCAAAGGATATGATAACATTGGAGTACATGGAAAAGTGCATTTTAAAGTCACAGAGTTAATAACTTGTCCCTTAAATAGTTTTAAATGATTTAGCATATAGTAAACAGTGAATTGTGTAAAACTGATTTCACTAATTATTTGTATAGTCCTTATATCTATTGCATTTTCTGAAGACTGTTCTCCACTACAGGTGAGACCGATTTCAGCATGATAATTTTACAGAATATATTATGTCTTACTGCTAAATTCATATTTGCCTGAAATTATATTTGAAGTGTTTAGTTCAGTTCCATAAATATTTATTCATCATTGCTATGTGTCAGGCTTCATAATAGGAAATTGAACAAGCACAGTTTTTTTTCTTTATAAGACTTGACTATCTAATGAGAAAGATGGCTGTTGACTGTCACAGACTTGCCCCAACTCCCAGAAATCCATTGCATAATAGAAAAAGGATCACATGATGAAAATTCAATCCAGACGGTCTTCATTGGCTGATTCTTTTGAAAGTAGATCATCAGACATTTCTTCTGTGTTCATCTTCATTGTGAATTTTTGTTGACAGTTTTTAACATTATATCAATATGCAAGCTTCCACCAGCAGGTGGTGGCTACATTTGAGGCGCATTAGTCTGAAATAAAACCTGGGTTTCCATGCATGGACGGCAAAATTTCTGCCACTGAATCACAATTGCCTCAGATCCCAAACTCCACTGTACCAGTAACAGTGATAGACCATGCCACAAAAGTCTGGGTTGGGGGTTGAAAAATCATTAGGTGAAAAGAATAAACAAAAGATGTGGGGAGGAAATTATTTAAACAGCTGTTAAATGATGACTGCCTGTATATATCTACATCAGTAATAGCAACATTTTGCAAATATCAAATTAATAATTCAACAGAAGTAGGAAACCCCATTTTAAGATATAACCAAAACAATCTCATTGTTCTGGAATCAATTCTAACTCACAGCCACCCTAATGGATGGAGCAGAACTTCCTCATTGAGCTGTCCTGGCTGGCGTATTTATGCAAGCAGACTGCCACATCCTTTCCCCAATTTTAAGGTATGATTTTATTTATTCAGATGGTGCTTAAAGTTGTACAGGTTAATTCAAATCAATGTGATAGTTTAAAACTTTCATCATGAAACTAAAGAGATGAGAAATGCCTGATGATCTAATATTTAGTCAATGAAAAACATTAAGAATAACAGTGGAACATTGTCATATAGCACCAGAATGTTGAATATTGAAGCACTATGATAAGCACCAGAATATTGTCAGAGAAAGTAATAGAAGATGAGTCTTTCAGAATGGAAGGCACTCAAAATGCTACTTGAGCTGCCTCCTCAGATAAGGTTGATTATGATGACATGAATGGAACAAAA
>NW_006408523.1:35425137-35438693 GCF_000296735.1 Chrysochloris asiatica | reverse complement strand
ACAACCTTGTCGCACACCTTTCCCAATTTTAAATCATTTAATGTTCCTATGCTTTGTTCGAACAACTGCTTCTTGGTCCAGGTACAGGTTTCTCAGAAGTACAATTAAGTGTTCTGGAATACTCATATTTCGCAAAATGATAATAAACAGTTATAAACAGCTGTTGATGATGTTGTTGTTGTTAAATGCCGTCGAGTCAGTTCCGACCCATAGCACCCCTGTACAGGGTTTTCGAGGCTGTAAATCTTTACGGGAGCAGAATGCCTCATCTTTCTCCTGCGGAGTGGCTGGTAATTTCAAACTGCTGTTGATAATAAACCTCAATTAATAACAGGAACATGGAATGCATGAAGCAGGAATCTAGAAAAAAAAAAGGAATTTTTAAAAAATGAAATGGAATGCACAAACATTGATATCCTTGGCATTAGTGAGCTGAAATGAATTGGCATTGGCCATTTTGAATCTGATAATCACATGGTTTACTATGCTGAGAATGACAAATGAAGAGGAATGCCACTGCAGTCATCATAAATAAGAGCATTTCAAGATCTATCTTGAAGTAAAATGCTGTAGGTGATAGAATAATGTCCATACACCAACACGGAAGTCCATCTATGGCCATACCACCCTGAACTCATCCAATCTCGTCTGCTCTCAGAAGTGAAGCAGGGTGGAGCCTGGTTAGTACTTGGGTGGGAGACTGCCTGGGAATACCAGGTGTGCAGGCTTGGAGCCCTCCTGTGTCACTGTGGGTTAATGAACTGCAAAGTCAGTCTGAACTGCAAGGTTGGCAGTTCAAGCTTACCAGTTGCTCCTCAGAAATCCTAAACAAGGTGTCTATGGGTCAGAACTGACTCAATGGCTCTAACAACAACAACCAAAAAGGAAGGCACATTAATTCAACTATTATACCAATTTAAATTTGTGCAGCAACCACCAAAGCTAGTGATAATGAAAATAAAGAATACTACCACTTGCTCAGTCTGAAATTGATCAAACATGCGTTGATAATTATTGATGATTGGAATGCAAAGGCTGGAACAATGAGGAAGAATCAGCAGTGGAAAATATGGCCTTGGTGATAAAAATAATGGTGGGGGTCACATGATAGGATTGTGCAAGACCAATGATTTCTTCATTGAAAATATTTATTTTTTTTTACATCATAAAGGATGACTATACACATGGACCTCACTAGATAGAATACACAGAAATCAAATTGACTACATCTGTTGAAAGAGACGGTGGAATTGCTGCATATTATAAGCCATAAAAGACAATAGGCAGACTGGAACAGACCATCAATTGCTCTTATGCAAGTTCAGGCTGAAGATGAAGAAAATAAGAGCTAAAAATATGACCTTGAACATATTCCACCTGAATTTAGAGATCATTTTAAGAACAAATTCGATGCATTAGGCACAAAAGACTAAAGACCAGAGGAGTTGTGGGATGACATAAAGAATATCATACAGAAATAAATTCCTTGGAAGCCAGAATGGCCAGACTTCATCTCTCATACTTCAGACATATTATTAGGAGGGACCAGTCCATGGAGAAGGATATCATGAATGGTAAAGTGGATGATCAGCATAAAAAGGAAGACCTTCAATAAGATGGATTGGTACAGTGACAACAATGGACTCAAGCGTAGTAAATATTTGAGGCTACCACAAGACAGGACAGTGTTTTGTTCTGTTATGCATAGTGTCACTATGAGTCAGTACCAACTGGATGGCTCCTAGTAACAGTAAACAACACAATAACTCATAAATAATCCATACAATCCTATCAACATCTTCCACCCACACATCATCTCTTAACTATATATATCAGGAAAGGACAAATTATACCTAATCTCAATGGTCTCACCCAGTTGCTTGGTGGGATTTAGCAAGACTATGTAGAGACAGGAGTTTTGGTGTGACACTGCAGCTTAATGTGTTGGACCACAAGGTCAGCTTGAACTGCAAGGTCTGGGGTTCAAGCTCACCAACTGCTCCTTGGGAACCCTATACAGGGTCACTTGTTAACTCACTGGGAGTTAACAAGAACAACAAGATGGATAGGTAAGTCATATTAAGTAATTTACTCAACACAATTGAAAACACTATGTAGGGTTGCTAGGAGTTGAAATCAATTCAATGACAGTGTATTTATCCACCTGAGGGAGGTAGTCATCTTCTTGTCATAGATCAGACAATGTTGTCCTGCACTTCATAAAATTTCCATTGACAAATTTTTCAGAAGTTCTTGTTCCTCCCTCCTAATTTGTCTTATTCTGGCAGTGCAATTGAAAGTTGCACCACCATGGGTATTTTAAATACCCCACCTGTGGTATTTAAAATACCATTGGCATAGTTTCAGCAGTATTACAGCAACAATATTATAAACTGACAAATGGAAGGTAGTCAAATTGTATGAAAAATACTAAATTTTAAAACTTTTGGGATACAAATAAAGTAATCCTTCATGTCAAAATCAGCATTCACATTAATGCATTAGAAAGAGTAAAAGTGAATAATCATATAAGCTATGTTGTTATTGTTGTTAAGTGTCATCAAGTTGGTTCTGATTCATAGAGACATTGTATAGGGTTTCCAAGGAGTGGCTGATGAGTTTGAATTGCTGACCTTGTGAATAACAACAACATATCAGGAACCTAAGTAAACTAGAAAGCATTAAAACCAAATAGAGGTAATTTAAAAAAACCTAAATTGTGAATGTGTAATAGAACAAAAATAAGACTTGTGTTGGTTTTCCTATGTGATAGGATCTATTCCAAATATTAAACCTTATCAAATCCATTTAATTCTCAGTGCAACTCAATTGTGTTTGTTTGTTTATGTTTATTTGAATTTTAAGCATATCATTGAACTGCAATGATCTTTCCTTAGTTGAAGTTGCTTTTGGCCATTGGTCTTCCTGTTGTTGTTTGTTGTTATGTGCCGTCGAGTCGGTTCCGACCCATAGCGACCCTGTACAGGGTTTCCGAGGGTGTAAATCCTTACGGGAGTAGAAAGCCTCATCTTTCTCCCGGGGAGCAGCTGGTAGTTTCGAACCGCTGACCTTTAGGTTCGCAGCCCAATTCGTAACCACTACGTCTTCCTACTGCCTACTAAATGTGAGTATAAAGGTTATGTGTCTATTCCAAATGAATCCTTTGAGAGGCAGTGCACAAATCATGATATTGCCTTCTTACTACCACAAGAGTGATGTAAGTCTGTGTCAGAAGCATTATATGAAACTTGAAAAGAAGACAACTGGAGTCCTAGTGTGTGGTGCTGTAGGTTAATGCACTGGAATGCAAAGTCATTTGAACCACAAGGTCAGCGGTCCAAGCTCACCAGCGTCTCCTTGGAAACCCTATACAGCATCGCTATTGGTTGGAACTGACTCAATGGCACTTAACAACAACAGTATACAATTATCTGTCACTGAAACTTAAAGTGACACTTGAGGCCCCACTCACCTATTAACAAGAAATGATTTCAAAAGCTATGTGGTCCAATAGAAAACAAGTGTTTGAATACCTACTTTGAATATGACCAGAAGAGATACTGAGGGTAGAGGGAGAAAGAGTATACAAGTGAACACCGACTACAGTGCCATCAATTTCATTGGTTCCAACTCATAGTGACCCTGTATTCGGTTTCTGAGACTGAAGTCTCTACAGAATCAAGTAGCCTCATCTTTCTCCTGTGGAGCAGCTGGTGTGCTAGAACTATCAACCTACTAGAGAGCAGAAACAACAACAAAAATAATAAAAAGTAATAGACTGGTTAGCCATTCCTCACAGAGACACAATTTGGGCTCAGACCAAGACCTCCTTTCTTCAGGTCACTCATACCATTTGTTCAGTGGGATTACAAAATTGCCACAATCAATTAAGTACATGGAATATAACAGTGTTTCCCCCCTCAGTGAGAGTATTTGTTGTCAGGCTGCTCCAACATTCTATAGTATGTGAAAGCAGAACAAGTAACCTCTTATTTTAGTTCATATGTCTCTATGTAAGCATGAGTTGTATCTAGATTTAATGTATAAAGGTACCACTTTTACCAAGAGACTCTGTAACTTTTATTTGATATGTGGTTCATTAAGATTTTCAGCTATTACCTTTGGGAGAGCATGAATTTTATTTTTGCTTTTAGGAGAGACAGTAACCTGAATATTTAATATCTAGAATGATGGGTTCTATTAGTTGTTTTACTGTGAATTAGGTATCTCTGTAGCTCAACATTTCAGGAGCATGTGATGATTTTGCTTTCATATTCATTTTAATTTAAGTGTGATGGTTTGACTTCCTTGTCCACAAAAATGTGAACAAAAGTAATAAATGTTACTTACCATCAAGTGGAATTTTAAGTGTCAATGTACATTTTGCCACATTCTCTTTTCATTTCCAAGGAGAAAAAAAATCTCTTGCATTATAGTTTTCTGAATGCCTATGATGAGCGGAGGTCTATTGTCAAGTCATGTTTGATATTTAAGTCAACAAATTTATAGTGCTTAGATTTTGGAGCAAAACTTAACCCATCTTGCCTAATAAATGCATTGTTGTCATTGTTAAGCAACCCTCTGTAAGGTTTCCAAGGATCAGTTGATGGGTTTGAACCACTGACCTTGTGGTTTGTGGTTCAGTGTTGACTCTAAAGTGCCACACCAGGAGTCTAATATGCGTAGAGTACACTGCCATTCCCATGCAGATATGAGTCACAGAACTTTTAAACAACTTGTCCAAAATTATAGTTTAAATTTAATATATTAACAAAATAGTTTCAATGTATGCAATAATTTTGACAAGTTAATAAGTGAAATAAACAAAATTTTAAATTAAGTATTATGAGTATATTTGCCTTGTATACTTGAAAATATCTAAGTGGGGTCTTATCAAAACACATTCAACATCAATAATAAAAACGGACTAAAACTATATATCTAAAAGAAACATTCAAGAAATTCTATAGAAAATAAAAATAACAAGTATCTATGGTTTTCAAAATGATTATTCTCAATATTAACAGAAAAGACAATTCCAGTAAAAAATTCATGGTGTCAGAAAAGACAAAACAACGTCCTGCTTATTTTAGAGATTATGAAAACCATGATAAGAAATAAAGAAAGCTCTGGAGAAAATGGTTTGTTCTCTGTAAATGTAGGTGGAAATATTGCTGGGATAAATATACAATATCCATTATAATTTTTAAATGTGTAATTGTATAATGATATATATGAATAATGGAGTCTTGGTGCAGCACTGTGGGTTAATGCACAGGATTGCAAAGTGTGCTAGAACCACAAGGTTGGTGGTTCAAACTCACCAGCTGCTCCTCTGAAACCCTAGACAGGGTCATTATGGTTCTGAACATACTCGACAGCACTTAACAACAATATTATCTGAATAACGTTTTTGTTGTTACGTGTCATTGAGTTGGTTCTGACTCATAGCACCCCTATGCACAACAGAGCGAGATACACTGCCTGGCCCTGCACCATCCTTGAATTGTTGTTCCTGAGCTCATTGATTCTGCCACCATATCAATCCATCTCATTGGGGATCTTCATCTTTATCTCTGGTCCTCCATTTTACCAAGCATAATAACCTTCTGCAGAGACTGCTCCTTCCTGATAATATATCCGAAGTATGAGAGACGAAGTCTTGCCATCCTTGATTCAAATCTTCCATCACAGATTTGTTTGTTTTTCTGACAATCCATGGTACTTTCGATATTCCTCTCCAACACCATAACTCAAATGAATCAATCCTCCTACTGTCTTCTTTATTCATGATCCAAGTTTCATTTGCATATAAGGCAGTTGAAAATACCATGACCTGAATTAGGCACACCTCAGTCAGGCTCACTTTAAAGAGGTCTTGTGAACCGAACACCTCTCTCAAATTAGGAAGAAGGAAAATATTCCATATTATTTTCAATATTGATTATTCTTAAAAAGATAAAGAAAAAAACAAACTAAATAAAATAAAATTATCAAAATTCACTAATAATATGGTCATTCACAGAATAAGATAGAAAACATAAACTAAGGGGAATTTTGCTAGAAGAAAAAAATTGGCAGATATTTATTTTGTATAATATGTTTAGAAAATTTATTTAAATATTAAATACAGAAATACATAGTTGCTATTAACAGTGGAGTTGGTTCCGACTTATAATGACCTCATGTTTAATAGAAGAAACCACTGGTCTAACCTGCATCATCCTCACAATCACTGTTACGTTTGAGCACACTGCTACAGCTATCGCATCAATCCATTTTGCTGAGGATCTTTTTTCTTTTGGACTGTCCATCTACTTTTCCAATTATGCCATCTTTCTCCAAGGATTCACCTTGCCTGATAACATGCATGCAGTATATGAGACTAAGTGCCATCAACCTCACTTCTAAAGAACATTCTGACTATATTTCTTCCATGGCAGAGTTTTAAGTTATTTTTACAGTCAATGGTATATTCAGTATTCTCTATTACTACATAATTGAAAGACAACAATTATTCTTTAAAATTCCTTATTAATTGTCCACCATTCATATAAATGTGAGGAGAGCAAAAATATCACGGCTTTGGTCAGGGGTATTTTGGTCCTCAAAGTGGCATCTTTGTGTTGTAACACATTAAAGAAGTTCTTTGCAGCAGATTTGTCCAATGAAATACATACATCATTTGACGTCTTGACTGATGCTTATCTATGAGCACTGATTGTGGGTTCAGTTAAAATAAAATCCTTCACAATGTTAACATTTTCTCCCCTTTGTATGATTTTTTTTTAATTGGTCAACTATGAAGATTTTTGCTTTCTTCATGTTGATGAATAATCCACTCTGAAGGCTGAAGTCTCTGATTTTTTTCAGTAAGTAATTCATACCTCCATCTCTTTGAGTAAGCAAGGTTGTGTCATGTGCATATTGCAGATTGGTAATAAGTTTTCCTCCAATTTGATACTATGTTCTTCAGTGCCACACCTGGATTCCAAGTGTGAATTTTTATACTTTTGCAGATATTTCAGAGGTGACGAATGGCTAGAAGCTCTGAAATGATGAGGAACTGAGAAAAATAGATTGAAAGTGATTAGAATGGGCAGCACAGCGATTAAATGCATCTTTACTCTTATTGAAATATCCACAGTTCAAACCCACAAGTCACTTCATGTGAGAACATTATAGCAGTCGTCTCCCGTAAAGATTTAGACTTAGAAACTCTACTTTGAGATCAAAGAGCACAGCCTTCGATATGAATTGAATCTCAATGTAAAGGAAACAAAATCCTCACCACTGGACCAATAAACAACATTCTTATCAATGGAGAAAAAATTGAAGTTGTCAAGGACTTCATTCTTCATGGATCAACTTATATTATATTATATGACTTATATTATATCTATAAAGTAGTGCATTTTGATTTGCAGTGTTGTTGTTAGGTGCCATCAAGTTGGCTTCAACTCATAGCCACCTTATGTACAGCAGAACGAAATACTGCCTGGTCCTGGGCCAACCTCCCAATCATTGTTAGGCCTGAGCCCATCGTTTCCCACTGTGCCAATCCATCTCATTGGGGTTCTTTCTATTTTTTCTGACCTTCCATGTTACCAAACATGAAATCCTTCTTCAGTGACTGGTCCCTACTGACAACATGTCTGAGGTATGAGAGACAAAGTCTGGTCATCCTGGTTTCCAAGGAGCACTTTGGCTGTACTTCTTCCAACACAGATTGGTTTGTTCTTTTGACAGTCTATAGTACTTTCAACAGTCTCCTCCAACACCATAACTCAAATGCATTGATTCTTCTACAGTCTTCCTTATGCACTGTCAAACTTTCCCATGCATATAAAGTTATTGAAAATACCATGGCTTGAGTCAGGTGTACCTTAGTCCTCAAACTGACCATGTACTATGTCTAAAGTGAAAGTAAGGAGGTGAATTTAAATTAATAAAAATATTGTCATCTATTTAAAAACAATATTTTGTCATTTTTACCCACAGACTAATCTAGTTTATCTGGAATAGTACTTCACTGACTTAAAAACAACAACAACAACAACAACAACAAAAAACATAAGAAAGGCAGTGTTAGTAACCTATGTTCATATGCATTATTATGTTCTGAAATCTTTTTTCCAAATAAATGTGAGTCTAATCACTGTGTAAGTACTAGAATAAAAAATAGGAAAGAAAATCATGCTGAATTAACAGAAATTATTTTCTGTAAGATATTCACTGAATTATGAACTACAAGGTTGGCAGTTCAAACCCGCCTACTGCTCTGAGAGAGAAAGATAAGACTTTCTTCTCCCACAAAGATTTAAAGTGTCATGAACCCTATACAGTGGAATAAAGCACTGGACCACAAGGTCGGTTTGAACCACAAGGTAGGTGATTCAAACTCACCAGTCATTCCTTGGAAAATCTGTACAGAGTCACAATGAGTCACAACCGACTCGATGGCACTTAACAAGAACAAACCCTACACAGGTTTTCTATCAGTCAAAACTAACTCAACAGCACTTAACAGCAACAAGAAATTTTGTGAACTCACATATGTCTTTTTCACTAATTATTAAAGAAAATCAATGTATCAGTAAAATTGAAAAGACATATGATAGAAATACAGACTATACAATTTCATTTTTGAAAAATATTTTTAAAATATTTTATACAATTGAAGAAGTCAGAGAAATTAATGTGTCATACCTTTCACTGATGATTCAAGTGTTGTACTATATTATAAAGCACTACGAATCGGGCTATGAACCGCAAGGTCAGCAGTTCGAAACTACCAGCGGTTCCACGGGAGAAAGATGAGGCGTTCTGCTCCCATAAAGATTTACAGCCTTCGAAACCCTGTGCAGGGTCGTTATGAGTCGGAACCGACTCCACGGCACTTAACAACAACAACAACAACAACAACAATAGTAAGATACTGAACAACATAAATGACATAAAAAATTAACTTTTTCTTCATCAGTTTCCTGAGAGTAAATGTCAGTTTATGAAATGGAGATATTCTTAATTGCCAACCAAGAAAGAGTTCAAAAGGCAACCATCAGCTGGAAATTGATGATTACAGTTTTCTGGGATTCTCAAGGGCAAGTGTTGCATCTTTCAGGAAGCACATTCAAGGATGAACAGTGCTCATTATAGCGAAATGCTCCCTGAAGAGCTGAAGCTTAAACTTCAGATTAAATTTAGAGTACTGTTATCCAAGGGTTTAGTAATCTTGCATGACAATGCATGTCCTCACACCTCTGCCCAAATATTTGACCCTCTCAAAAACTTCCTTTTGAGGTGTTAAATCATCTTCCCTATGTTGTTGTTATGTGCCATGGAGTTGGTTCTGACCCTTAGCCACCCTGTACAGGGTTTCTGAGGCTGTAAATCTTTATGGGAGCAGAAAGCCTCATCTTTCTCCCATGGAACAGCTGGTAGTTTCGAACTGCTGACCTTGCGGTTCACAGCCCGATTCGTATCTTCCCTATAGTCCTGATTTATAGGACTTTTACCTGTTTGGGATCCTGAAAGCAGCCCTTTGAGGATGAAGATTCATCTATGATAAAGAAGCAGTGCATTTTTGGCTCACAGCTCAGCATAAAACATTTTTTTAATAGAGAATATGAAAGCTTATTGACAGGTGAACAAAACGTATTGAAAAGCAAGGAGATTATGTTAAAAAAATGCATTTGTCTTTTCTAATAGTTGATTAAAATAATTCTACAACCCGAATGTGGTTAATTTTTGACTCACCTTTGTGTATGTGTGTGTGCGTATGTGCAAAATTTATAGGGACTTATGGTGTGGTATTCTAGGATAAGCACTGGACTGCAAGGTCAGTTTGAATCATAAGGTCAACAGCTCACACTCACTCACTACTCCTTATACAGGGTCACTATAATTTGGAACCTACTCAACAGTTCTTGACAACAACAACATATACACATATATGTATTGTTAAGTGCCTTCAAATCAGTTCTGACTCATAGAAACTCTATACTGGGTTTCTAAGGAGCGGCTTATGAGTTTGAGCCTCCAACCTTGTGGTTCAAGCCAAACTTGGGGTTCAGTGGTTTATCCCACAGCATCACTCCAGGACTTCTTTAAAAAAAAAAAAACACTAATATATATGCACATACATATTCTTTTATTTAAAAATTGAATCCTCTACCTGCTTTTTAATTTGAAGCTGGTAATGTTAAATTCTGGGGGTTTTCTGGGAAAGCTTTAGCCTGATTTTCTCTAAATCAGTTAATCCGATTTCAGGTTTAACCGCTCTTCACATCTTTAATCTTATCTTTGCCCTAAGGCACTAGAATTCTCTGAGATATTTTCCTCATAAGTGGGAAAGCTATACTTACTTTTATCTTTGTCAAAATGCTGAGTTGGAACAGGTTGTTGTCTCTCAAAGGCTTTATCAATTATATTTCTTTCTATTTATGGCTCAGAGCAGGAAGACCCAGATTTCCAGAATGTTTCTATTTCCTTTCATTTGTACTTATCAGCACTATATTTTTGTCCTTATCTTGCCTCTCTAGTGGTACCTTATAAAATATAGTCAATAACAACTCAAAACACTAATATCTACTTTTCTGACTTCTTACCCTAGAGATACAAAATAATTGGACATACAATCTGCTTCACAAGATATTTTATATAAATGATGTTGTGAAATATTCTGCTGTTGCTAACAAAATGACATTTTTCCAGTCTTTGTTGTTTCCTTTACTTTCAACTAATATGCTTATGTCACACATGTTAGATTTTTGAGGTGGAAACACACTCCTGGAACCAATATCAATCAGGTAATGCCAGATCATGCTGCAATATCAAGTTACAGCAAACTATTCATGGTTTAAAATAAACACATATTTTGCTCACTTTTAATGTTGAATTTGATGCCATTGATAGTTCACTGATAGAATTCTCATCTTCCATGGGAGAAGCCTGGGTGTGACTCCCCACCAATTCATCTCATGTAAATTGGAGATTTGTTTGTTACTATGATGCTGAAAAGGCTTCCCGGGGAAGTTAAAGACTTGAATTGAATAAGAAGAAAAGCATAGAGATTTTCTTCATAAATCAATGAAAACCCCATGGATCCAAACTGAATATAGGGATGGTTCAGAGCCAGAAAGGTTTTCATTCCTTGTGTATGGGGTCATTTTGAGTTGGGGGCTGATAGAACTTCATCTAACAACAACAGAATGTC
Organism: Chrysochloris asiatica; assembly: GCF_000296735.1. Taxonomy (NCBI): domain Eukaryota; kingdom Metazoa; phylum Chordata; class Mammalia; order Afrosoricida; family Chrysochloridae; genus Chrysochloris; species Chrysochloris asiatica. The sequence continues at coordinate 35,427,475 of NW_006408523.1, read as the reverse complement.
TGACATAGATCAGTGGTTGAACTTTGCTCTATATTGTTACTCAGAGTCTGAGGCCAAATGTTGTTGTTGTTGTTGTTGTTGTTAAGTGCCGTCGAGTCGGTTCCGACCCATAGCGACCCTGTACAGGGTTGCTCTACCAATTTGCAATGCTATGATATCACTGAATTCTTCAGCCATGATAACATCAAGGAAAGGGGCCCAAAGATTCATGCATTATTATTTTTTAATATTTCATTTGATACTAATTCTTGATAGAAAAAAAGCAATTGTAAGAAGCTTGGAGAAGAAGAGAACATATTCTGAGCATTAACATGTCTTCTATAGTATACTAGAGGCAACAGGTTTAAAACTAATAATAACAGTAATACCAACAGGCAAATCCATTTCTGTCTAGTTGATTCTATCTCATAGCAACCCTACAGTACTGACCCACAGGATTCATCCATGATCTTCACAGAAGCAGAGTGGCCACATATTTCTTCTGTAAAGCAGCTATTAACCTTGAACTGCTAATGTTTCAGTTAGCAGCATAGCACATAACCACTGATCCAGCAGATTTATAGTTTCCACATCTTATGCAGATATAACTGAGTCTAGACTTGAAATTCCAGAAATTAATCACAAATATAAAAATATATCTTTTGTAAGGTAAGTTTATAAAGACTTTTCTTCAGTCGTGCGTTTAAACCAGGGGTGGGAAACCTTTATTCTTTCAAGGGCCATTTGTATATTTATAACATCATTCATGAGGCTTAAAAACATATCAACTTAAAAATTAGAGTGCTATATTTGGTAAAGTATTTTATTAAACATTTAATTAACTAATGTAATGGAGATCTTGTGTGACACTGCAGATAAGGCACTGGACTGCAATGTTGGTTTGAACAGCAAGGTCCATTGTTCAAATGCACCAGTAGCTCCAGAAGCCCTATACAGAGTTGCTGTAAGTCAGAAGTGAGTCGATGGCACTCAACAACAACAATGTGATGGTTGGAATTTCAGTTGGCTTGGTAGGTCCAGGACAAATGGTTTTGTGGATCTCATATGGCCCTTGGGCTAGATGTTCCCAATCCCTGATTTAAAACCGTGATAGCAGAAGAACAAGTATACATATGACAGATGTTAACATTTTAGATTGGTATATGGAAACATTTAGATTTCCTCTTTCAATATTCTGGTCTTTTCCCTCATTTCCCCTATGCCTGTTATTATACCAGCTTCTTCTACTACAATCTTCAGTTACTTCATTATCTCTGTATCACACATTTTAAAGTTCTGAGTAACACGTTATTAAATGCCATTGAGTTGGTCCTGACTCATAGTGACACTGCACAGAGTTTAAGAGGAGTGAATGGAAGGTTTGAACAACCAATCTTTTGGTTAGTAGTTCAGTGCTTATCCTACAGGACTCCATAGTTTTATGGAAATAACATATCATTTTACCATCTACATTTGTTTGTCAACAGTGCACCTGCCCAGCCCCTCCCAGAGGTACATTTTTGTAAGGACTGCTATAACAAATTTCACATGCTTTTATTAAAAAATATATACTTTAACATGCTTGTGAAAATAACTTTTTTGGGGGAACCATGGTTGATAAACACAGAAAGTTTGCATTATTTGCATGATACAATGGTCCTCACCTCATTGTCTTCTGCAATCTACTTCAGACAATCACAACTATTCTAGTAACATGGACATAAAGTCAAGTCAAAAAGTATTTTACAATGTAGTTTTCTTCTATATTGTATTTTAGAAAAGATTTTGAATTTTTCTTTTAAGCCATTGTTTGTCTTTTCAAACTTTTTTTCTGCTTTTTCTAATATACATTTAGATGATATATTTGACTTTGAGCTGAATTTCAAACTTTGTTTAATCAGCCAGCCATGTGAAAATTCCTATACAATCTTTTCCATCATCTTATATTCTTATTATGACATTCTTCAAGTTTGTTATGAAATAAATTTTAAATGATTTTTAACCAGACCTTTGCTTTAGTAATTTTTTTGGTTCTTGCATTTAAACCTGCAAGGCGTTTATCAAATTGTGTATTATTAGGATTATTAAGCTGGGCTATATGAAGAAAAACATGACATCAGGATTGGAGGAAGACTCATTAACAACCTGCAAATGCAGATGATACAACCTTGCTTTTTGAAAGCGAAGAAGACTTAAAATACTAACTGATGAAGTTCAAAGAGCACAGTCTTCAGTATGGATTGCATCTCAATGTAAAGAAAATAAAAATCCTCACCACTGGACCAATAAACAACATTCTTATCAACGGAGAAAAGATTGAAGTTGTCAAGGACTTCATTCTACTTGGATCAACTATCAA
>NW_006408523.1:35424406-35425037 GCF_000296735.1 Chrysochloris asiatica | reverse complement strand
CAGAGAAGGAACTTATTTCTTAAATATATTCCTATATATTCCTACAACACCTCTACAAGAAAAAGACAAATAACCCAATTAAAAAATGGGCACAGAATATGAACAGACACTTAACCAGGGAGGAGATCTAGGCAGCCAACAAACATATGAAGAAATGTTCACGATCACTAGCCATTTTTTGTTGTCGTTGTCAAGTGCCACAGAGTCGATTCTGACCCATAGTGACACTGTATAGGGTTTCCAAGGAGCAGCTGGTGAGCCTGAACTGCCGACCTTGCAGTTCAAATGGCTTTGCAGTCTGGCGCATTATCCCACAGCACCACAACAGGACTCCCTTAGAGAGATGCAAGTCAAAACAACAATGAAATTTCATCTCACACGAACAATAACAGCAAAGATAAAAAAAAGTAGAGGACAGTAAATGCTGGCAGGGATGTGAAGACACTGGGACTCTCTTGCATTGCTGGTGGGACTGCAAAATGGTACAACCTCTCTGGAAAGCAATATGGCGCTTCCTCAGAAAGTTGGAAATAGAAATACCTTACTATTCAGCACTTCCTCTACTTGGTATTTACCCATAAGAAATACAAGCCATAACATGAGTAGATATATGCACACCAATGTTTATAGC
>NW_006408523.1:35418066-35424306 GCF_000296735.1 Chrysochloris asiatica | reverse complement strand
AAACAACATTCTTATCAACGGAGAAAAGATTGAAGTTGTCAAGGACTTCATTCTACTTGGATCAACTATCAACACTCATGGAAGCAGTAGTCAAGAAATCAAATGACGGTATTGCATTAGGCAAATCTGCTGCACAAGACCTTTTTAAAGTGTTGAAGAACAAAGATGTCAGCTTGAGGACAAAGGTGCACCTGACCCAAGCCATGGTATTTTCAATAACCTCATATGCATGTAAAAGCTGGACAGTGAACAAGGAAAACTATAGAAGAATTGATGCTTTTGAGTTATGGTGTTGGAGGAGAATATTGAAAGTACAATGTGCTGCCAAAAGAACCAACAGATCTGTGTTGAAAGAAGTGCTGCCAGAGGGCTCCTTGGAGCCCAGATGGCCAAACTTCGTCTCTCATATTTCAGACATATTGTCAGGAGGGACTGGTCGCTGGAGAAGGATATCACGTTTGGTAGGGTGGAGGGTCAGAGAAAAAGAGGAAGACCCCCAGCAAGATGGATTGGGGAAGTGGCAGCATCAATGGGCTCAAGCATGGCAAGTATAGTGAGGTTGGCCCAGGATCGGGCAGTGTTTCATTCAGCCGTGCATAAGGTCGCTATGAGTCAGTACTGACGCGGTGGTACTTAGCAACAACAACATATAAACTGAAATACATTCCTCAGATTCAACTATTTTCATGGATGCAGATTTTCAGTAACATATATTTAAATATTGTTTGCCCAATAAATGCCTTAGATAACAAATCCAGTCAGTTGCTCATTGGTGCATTTCTGGAAAATGCAACTCTCTTTAGATTCAGTATAGTTTTGGCCATTTGAAAGTAATTATAAAACTACTTTCAGGAATATGAATTGTAGCCTAATTAAAGTAGCCTCTAGGCATCTACAGTGATGATGCTGGGTAAGCAACACATTTTTTTTTCAGATTCTCCGAGTATTACCATGTTCCTCTCGGCTTTGCTGATTTCCAGTTTTTCCTGCCAATTTAAAATTTTAAAAAATAGTTTATTATAACTCAATCCTGGGATAAAATCTTCCATGGCAAAAAATTTCAGCAAAGTCTCCTTGGATAAGGTTGTAGGTAAATTTTGTGAAATTATAATTTGATAATATTCTAATGTGTATGCATTTCTCATAATTAAGTAACAGAAAAAGGTAAACATATAAAATCAATAATCATTTAGTCTAAACTCAGTGCAATTTAAGTGAACATATATAAAATGAATTTAAACATGGAGGTTAATTTCCTTAAAGCACACATACACACACACTTTAGACATTTCTAATTTGGTTTTTAAGTATTACCAATGAGTATTTTGGAGTACTGGTGTGGCGCTATGGGTTAATGTCCCAGACTACAAAGCCATTTGAACTGCTAAGTCGGACGCTCAAGCTTCCCAACTACTCCTGGGAAACTCTATACAGGGTTGCTATGGGTCAGAATCAACTGGACAGTACTTAACAACAACAACAATGAGTATTTATTATCAAATTAATACAAGAAAGCTATGTTTTGAAGTTAAGTAAGAGACAATTTAAATATGTTCTGTACTATTTTGGGAATTTAATAGTGGTTACAGTTTGAAACTACCATCTGTTCAGCGGGAGGAATATGAGGCTTTCTGTTCCGGTAAAGATTTATAGCCTCGGAAAGCCCGTACCGGGAACCGACTCCACGGCACATGACTACCACCACCATAGTTAAATAAAAACAACTGCTTCATAGTAATCTATAAGCAATTAGCTTATGCAGTACTCATTTCATAGCCTAAAAATATAAGAGGAGGCATTAAAATGTTAATGGGAAAATGGAATTAAGAGATAACTCAGATTTTAAATAAAGATAAATGAGTGTAAGTCAACAAGTATTGCTGCTATTATTCCAGTTAATACATGGTGGTGGTGGCTGTGTGCCGTGGAGTCGGTTCCAACTCACAGCGACCCTCTACAGGGTTTCCGAGGCTGCAAATCTTTTCGGGAGCAGAAAGCCTCATCTTTCTCCCGCGGAAGGGCTGGTAGTTTCGAACTGCCGACCTTGAGGTTAGCAGCCAGATTCGTAACCACTCCGCTGGCAGAGCTCCTTAGTTAATAATACATAGGGTTATCACAAACAAAACATGCTTAGACATGCCTTTGTGTTCACTTTTCTTAGTCTTTTCTGGGTGCCTAAAAAGAATAGTCCAGTCAGAATAGTGGTTTTCAAGGGGGTCTGCTGATTCCGTTGAAGTCAAGGCAGAGACGTGAGCTCAGAAATGTATATAGCAACTTTTTGGGGGACTCTAAAAGGATAATCTCGATGGATTTTCTTGAAAGTCAAAGACTATCAGAGGTTTTATTATTAAGATGTGTTTTTGCTTTGTGTTCATTTTTGCTTTTTATTGAAAATCGTGTCGTTTTACAGAACAAATCAGTTTTCTATTAAATGATTCACACATATTTTGCAAAATATCGTTGATTGCAATCTCCACAATGCAACATCACTTAACTCACTTCCTCCTCTTTTCCATTCCTCCTTCTTTCCTAACTCTTCTGAATTTTTTCCTTGGGTAAATGCTGCCCTTTTGATCTCAAATGGTTGATTCTTCTGAGAAGTATATAACTCTCTCATATTATCATTCTCCTTTCACACCAGAAGTCCTGGTGTGGCACTGTTGGTTAATGCGTCAGACTGCAAAGCCATTTGAACTGCAAGGTCTGGCGGTTCAAGCTCACCAGCTGCTCCTCAGAAAGGCTTACAGGGTCGCTATGGGTCGGAATCGACTCAACGGCATTTTTCAATGACGACAACAACAACAGTGTTTGTCTAATAATTGATCTCCTGAGGTGAGTTTGGGTCTGGGCCTTAAGGGTGATTAAGGTCTGTAGTCATGGGCGTTCTACCAGTGTCTTAATGATCTTTTTTTTTTTTTTATGATTTTGAATTTTGTTTCACATAATTTCTCCAATCTGTGTACAACCGTCTAATATGACCCCTTTCAGAGGAGTCTTGGTGTGGCGCTATGGGTTAATGTGCCAGATTTAAATACTAGACACCATCTAGTACTTCCTCATCGCAGGACTGTGCAGGTTGATGTACGTATGGCAGGCTCCATTGGTTCATTGAGCTAATTGTTTCTTTGCATATTGAATTTTTGTCACTCTTATTTGCTCTGGACAGGGAGAGACCAATAGGTGTACTTAGATTGGTGCTCACATGTTTTTAATTTCCCAGACACTATGAACCAAAGTGGAGTCCTGGTGTGGCTCTGTGGTTTAATGCTCCAGACTGCAAGGTTGGCAGTTCAAGCTCACCAGCAGCTCCTTGGAAACCGTATATAGGGTTGCTATGGGTCAGAATTGACTCAACGGCACTTAAGAAGAACAAGAAGAACTAACCAAAATAAGATGTAGAACTTTGTCTTTGTGAACTATGTTATGCCAATTGCTTTTGGTGTCCTCTGAGACCATAGCCTGATATTCAAGACCCATGACTCATTCCCTTAAGGTGTTTCATTATGTCTAGAAAGTTTCATAACTTATCCCCTTAAATGCTTCACTACATCAAGGAATATATATGTGTTATCTGTGGGCATAATCTCACACACCCTCCTAAATCCATTCAGCCTGCATGTCTATCAAGCATCCACTCTTAGATCACTGACTATGTATAAGGTTTGCAGTGACTAAATATTTAGAAGTAGTCTGTCTTTCCTTTTCCTAGTCTGTCTTTATATACAAGTTCCGCTCAAACCAGTCCACCATGGGGGACCCTGCTGGTATTTAAAATATCAGAGGTGTAGCTTCTAACATCAAAACAACACACAAACTACCATAATATGAAAAACTGACAGACCAGTGGTGAAAAACATACATAATTAGTATAATGAATAGTTGTTACAACTCTACCTTTTGATATGTCACATTGTGTGTATCATTTTATGCATTGTAAAATACTATCATATTCTATTGTAGTCTGTTATATGTTACTATGACAAAGATAAATCATAGTAAATGCATAATAACATAATAGTATTTAAAATTAAATTTTCAGGATGTTTAACCATTTCTGTTAGAATGTCTATAATTGTTCAATATCCTATTCCTGAAAATGGTGTTGTGTTATCAAATATGTTTTTAACCAATGTTTGCTCTTACACTAACCTCTTCACATAATTCCATTTTAAACAGTACTATACATTTAACCCTTTTAGAAAGGCATGCAATTTGAATCTACCAGGTGCTCCTTGGGAAAAAGTTATAAATCTATCTGTTGCAGTAAAGATTTATAGCCTTGGAAACCCTATTCAGGGTTGCTATGAGTTGGAATCGGTTCCATCGCACACAGCCACCACCACCATACATTTGACTTTATAATCATCCCCATTATGAAAAAGACAGGTTTTCTCTCCAAAGTATTGACATACATAAATCTTTTCTTCAAAGCAAATAGTTGAATTGCTGAATTTCATTCTTTTGTTGCATTGGAAGTGATCCAAGATGCCAAGGACCAATTTAATAAGTAGGTCTTCAAAAAATTCATAGAAACAGTAATCTCCTTATTTGACATACAAAAGTGTCCTGTTTGTAAATTTTGATGAGATTAATTATAGTCATGGTCAGCAAATCTGCAGTATGGAAATGAGGTAATTTAATATTCAAATAATTTTAAAAAACAATATTTCCTATGGCAATATATGTTCATCTCTGAAGAATTACATCAATGTGATGTTAAGATTTTAATTAAAATAACTGTAAAAGGAAGTGGGCTTGATGGCGGCTAGGGTGGAGGTGCAGTGAAGTTCGCCACAATGCTATGAAATTAGAAATCAATAATAGGAAGACCAAGGAAATAAAGTCAACTACATGGAAACTGAAATAAAGTCAAATGCATGGAAACACACTGCTGAAAAGTGACTGGGCAGCAGACAAAATTAAACGTGAATTTGCAAAGTTCCTAGAAACAAATAATGAAAACACAATGTAACAAAATCTTTGGGACACAGTGAAAGTAGTGTTCATAGGACAATTTATTGCAATAAATGCACACATCCAAAAAGAAGAAAAAAACTAAAATTAATGCATTAACACAGCATCTGCAACATTTTAGAAACAGACCAACAGAGGAAACCTACAGTCACAAAAAGAAAAGAAATAATAAAGATTTGAGAAGAAATAAATGAGATAGAATACAGAAAAACTATAGAAAGAATCAACAGGAAAAGAAGCTGTTTCCTTGAAAGGATTAACAAAATTGACAGACCATTGGAAAACCTAACAAAAGAAAAGAGGGAGAAAACACAAATAACATGCATTAGAAACCACATGGGCTATATGTCACAACGGAACCAAAGGAAATCAAAAGGATAGTAACAGAATACTATGAAGAGTTATACTCTAATAAATTTGAAAAGTTAGAAGAGATCGATACATTTTTAGATAAACACAACCTACCTAGACTTACACAGAGTGAAGTAGAAAACCTGAATAGATCCATAATAAAAGAAGAAATTGATCAGATCATCAAAAGACTCCCAACCAGGAGAACAAAAGAAATGGCAGATCAGGTGGATGTGTAGTAAAGAGCTCCGCCAACAACAACAACCCAACCAAACAGGCTCAGGGGATGGTCCCAGAGCTCTGAACCACATATAAAGGAATATTTAGAAGGTTGGAAGCATACAGCTGGGGAATTTGTGGCAGAAGCAAGAAATCTATTGCTTTCTAGTCCAGGAAGCTCGACTGCTCCAGGAGCCGCCATCTTGTGTGAGACCAAGCGGGGGAAGGAGCAGAGTGGCCACAGACACCTGGCAGAACCGCTGAGATAAAGGTGTGGAATTCTTTCTTTTGATATCTGTTCATTGGTCCCTTGATATCTGCACACCTACATTCTGATGACTATAGGGGTGCCTGAGCTAGTGGACACTCCAGCCCCACCCTCGGAGGGTTCTACTATGCATGCGCACAGATCTCCTTGAAATTTAAAGAGACGGTTTCCAATTAAAACCAAATGGCCACAGCCATCCCTGAACTGTTTCCAACTAGAAAAAAGGCCTGAAGGGGGATTGTGGAGCGGGACAAGCAGACAAAAGAGGAAATAGGCCAAATATTAAATCCTAAATTACATCAAAATGACCAACAGTGGTATCTTGAAATTTCTCAGGAAGAAGAGTGAAAAGGGAAGCCCATTTCCTGATCATATTTACCTGGAGGCATTCAGAAAGCATAAAAAATACCAAAATACATACCCATCTA
>NW_006408523.1:35405536-35412117 GCF_000296735.1 Chrysochloris asiatica | reverse complement strand
AGGGTATACCCTTTTGTTGGTTGATGATGCATGGAGGGGATTGTAACCATGGCAATGAAAGGATGTACTATAGGATGAATGTTAAACTAATGTTCTACCATGTAAACTATCACATAATTAATAATAAAACATTAAAAATAATAATAACTGTAATTGCCTTCTGTAGTTCTATTTTATAAACTAACATTTGGAAAACGAAGATGTAAAATATTCTTGTTCTAAATATAAAAGAATCAAAAAGATGAAAAATTCTTTTTGTTATATCTCACTTTAAACACATTAGAAATGATGTGCAAATTTAAATTTCCTATGTGCATTTTATATAAATAATGGATATATAAATTTTCTTCATTAACAATGAATACTTAAAATTATATGCTCAATGTGGTGTAGCATCTTATAATATCTAATTATAATTTTTCTACATTATAAATGGCATTTTCATGCATTTAGTTTTTAAAATATGAAACTGTTCACTTTTTAAGTGTCTGTGATACATCCCTGGATCTTCTGAAGTAATATAAGGGAAATGTAAGAAGATCTGATACAAAGATTCAAGATCTAATAAATTTTTGGATTGCTTAAACAGCCTCCTAAGAAATCAGACTGGTGTGTGGCACTGTAGGATAAGCATTGAACAACCAACTACGAGATCAGTGATTTAAACCCACTAGTCATTGCTTAGAAACCAACTCAACAGCACTTAACAAAAAGATCCGAAAGACAATCTGAAAAATTCTTCATAATCCCTTTTCCATTAGCTGTCTCAGTCCAGTGGAGCTTAAAGGCTTCTCTGAAAGTTTTGAAATGTCGTCATTATATTTCCAATATTTCAAGTGATCACAACTTTGAACTTCCTATGGCATCTTCTCACAACTCGTAATAAAATAACTAACATTTGTCATGCATCTTTATATGCCAGAATATTTACTTATTAATTTATTTTATTCTTACAATAACTCTAAAACTGTAACAATATGAATATCCCTAATTTCTGTGATAATGAAACTTAAAACAAAACAAAACAAAACAAATTTCTGTAACCATATAGGAAGTACAAAGGAGATTCCAGCCTATCATGTTCTAGCCAACATTCTTTCCTTTGCTAATCAGAGAGCATTCTTGCTGCTATTGTTTTTAAGATCCATTGAGTCAGTTCTGACTCATAGCACCCCTGTATAGAGTTTCCAAGGAGTAGGTGGTAGGTTTGAACCACCAACCTCATGGTTAGCAGTACAGTGCTTATCTTACATCAGCACACCAGTGAATCTGAGATCACTAGAAAAAGGTAATTTGTTCTCTCTCCATTGTCCACAATAGTCTGGGTGGCATACTGCTTAATAGCACAGCTGTTAACCAGCAGGTCTATGGTAGTTCAAACCCACCAACTGTTTGGAAATCTACTTCATAAGTATTACTGAATTGGGAACCCTATCAGGGACTTTTGCTATTTCTGAGTCAGAATCAACACAACAGAAGTTGGTTTGAGTGTATGCCAGCCAAAGAGGTTAATAACAGTAACCAAACACTTAAACAGAAGTGTATTTCATTGTGGAACTGCGTGAAGGAAAATAAATCAATATTTATTTTCTTTTCCTGTGGAAGGATGTCCTCATATTTTGGATGTTGTTCAAGGTAGACTTAAAAGCAACGGTGATTAAAGAGACAGCAAGTGGTTTTGGTAGGTAGGCCTTAACCAATTTGCAAGCTTCCTCACAACTTGCTTATTTCCTTTCAAACAATATTCTTGCTCTACGTCCACAACTTCAGTATGTATATTTCTTTCACCTTCTTTTTTTGTGTGCAAATTTTTGTTATTAATCTGTTATTGAATAATCCATGCTGTTTATCCATGTAGAGTTGTATATGGTCTGAATTGTTGTCGTTATTAACCATCGCACTTTTTCACAAGTTTTATTTTTCCATTGTAGTACATGAAAATAAATTGGAAATTAAAGAAATTCTATTTCAAATGCATTTAACATAGGTGATAATGTACATTATATTATGAAGAAAATTCTGGCTGTCACTTTGTGATTACTAACACTGGTGATCCATGTCTGGATCCATTAACATATTGTTAAGTGCCATTGACTTGGTTCCAACCCATAGTGACTCTATATAGGGTTTCTGAGCAGCTGCTGGTGAGCATGAACAGCTGACACTGTGGTTCAAACTAACATTGCAGTTCAATGTATTAACCCACAGTGCCACACCAGAATTCCGTTAAGCTATTAGAAGTCACAAGAAGCTTATATTCTCATCTGTCTTCTATCATATTATCTTGAATATTTCTATAGAAGAGACATCTATTCATCAACTCTTTAGTTAAGTGGCCTAGACAAAAGGCACGATAAATGGCTGATTTTTTTCTCTTGTATAATTTTTTTGAAATTATGCATTGATTTTCTTTAATTCTCTAATGTTATTTTTCTTTTAGATACATTAATAATTCTTGATGAAAATATATTTGATATATATTACCTCGCAGTGTTATTATTATTATTAATGCTTAAATTGTCCCCTATTGTTCAGTAAAGGCCTTTTCAGTGTAATCCTGAGTTCTCTGAACATGACAATTTGGTAATTTCCTTGTTTTATCTTATATCAGCATGGTTCTATGCATCATTCTACTCCAGAGCCAGAGTAAACTATTTCTCCAAAATGAGCTGGTTACTTTCAATATGAAATAGTAAATAGTGATCTAAAGTAATGTGCTAGGCATACTCTCAATTCGGGTTTTACCATTTTTCTAAAAGTTTACAGTAAAAAGAATTAGCAATTAGACGTATCATATGAGAACAATATACCTCATTGTTAATACTGATACTTCCAATTTAAATTCAGGACATCAGAAGTTTACATAGCTCCATAATTATTGTGTATGTTTTCCTTACCTTCAGAATGAAAAAATCTCTATTCTCAAGGACAAAACCACAACTACACATATGTTTTATCTTACTTTATAATGGGAGGAAGACTCATTAACAACCTGCCATATGCAGATGACACAACCTTGATTTTTAAAGGAAGCAAAGAGGACTTAAAATACTCATTGAATAAGATAAAAAAAAAAAACAAAAAAACAGCTTTCATTATTAATTGTATCTCAGTGTAAAGAAAACAAAAATTCTCACAAATGGACCAATAAATAACATCACGATAAATAGAAAAATACTGAGGTTGTCAAAGAGTTAACTTTGGTTGAAGTTACCAGTACTCATGGAAGCAGCAGTCAATGAATCAAACATATTGCATTAGGTAAGCAGGCTACACAAGACCACTCTAAATTGTTAAAGAACAAAGCTGTCAGTTTGAGGACTAACTTGTGCCTGACCCTATCCAGGGTGTTTTTAAGAGCCTCATATGCATGTGAAAGTTGGACAATGTGTAAGGAAAACCTTAGAAGAATAGATACATTTGAATTATGGTGTTGGAGTAGAATACTAAAAGTATCATGGACTTCCAGAAGAAGAAATAAATTTGTGTTGGAAGAAGTACAGTCAGAATCCTCCTTAGACTCCATGCTTAGGACATGCTATCAGTAGGAACCAGTCTTTGGAGAAGAACATTGTGATCGGCAAAGGGGAGGGTCAGCAAAAAAGAAGACCCACAATGAGATGGATTTCCAGAGTAGGAACAGCAATGGGCTGAAATGTAGCAACAATTATGAAGATGGTATAGCTTCATTTTGTTGTGCATATTGTTGTTGTTAAGTGCTGTTGAGTCGGTTCTGACCCATAGCAACCCTCAAGAGGGTTTCTAAGGAGTGACTGGTGAGCTTGAACCATCAACCTTGTAGTTCAAACTGACTGTGCAGTCTAGTGCATTAACCCACAGCACTACATTTGTTGTGCATAGAGCCGCTATAAATCAGAACCAACTCAATAACACCTTAATACAACAATGTGCTTGCATTTATGTATGTACCAAGATGTATTTGCATTTATGTGTAAGTGGTCAGGGTCCCTGGAAATTTCTTTATACTCAGTAACTTTTTATTCTCCCAATAAAACCTGATTCTGACTTCCTCTTGTTTTTACCTAGTATTAGAATCTTTCCTGGCCATCTGTTTTTGTTAACTGCTGTTGAACCGATTCCAACTCAGCCAGTGACCCTGTATAGTGTTTCTGAGGATCACCTGGTGACTTTGAACTGCCAACCTTGCAGTTCATACTGACCTTATAGTCTAGTGCATCAATCCACAGCACCACACCAAGACTCCTGGCTAACTGTTTTTGTTGTTAAGTACTGTCAAGTCAGTTCCAACTCATAGAAACCCTGTATAGGGTGTTCAAGGAGTGACTGGTAAGCTTGAACCACCAACCTCACAGTTCAAACCGACCTTGCAGTTCAGCACATTAACCCACAGCACCACACCAGGACTCCCCTGGCCAAAGCTGAGTATAAAATCAGGTATGTCAGAAGCAGAAAGAGGAATCCTACTACCAACAAGAGAAGAGTCAGGAATGAAAAATGTCTTTTCGATCCAACGATTCAGGTACATTGAATTTACTTAATCCAGGGACAGGAAGCTGTGACACCAGAGAAGCAGCAGAGGAGAGGCAGTTAACAGAACCAAAAGCAAGAACACAAGACAGAGCAATGAGCTTCTCAGCCCAAGGATCCAATAAAATGAGTGGTTTTTGCTAGACTTTTTTGGATAATGGGGTACCTCCAGGCACTTAATTGTGGAAGTCGACTTGCTGACCTTTGAAGCTAGAGTTGAATGCCTATGGGCTGAGGCTTATAGTAGAATGGAATGGCCTTTGGGCATTTATCCACAGGGCTAAAAGAACTTTGTAACATTGCCTAAGCAAAGCAGGGCCATGCCAAGGGATGGAAGACCAAAGAGATGCCTGCCTGTGGTTATGACTGGGAAGAACTTGTTCAGATCAAAGAACTGTATCCTCAACATTTCTGATCCTGAATTGTAACCTGTTAACTTTCCCCATATTGTAACCTATTATCTTGAGTTTGGATTGTATGGCCATTGCAATGAATTTTAGAAACCTGCTGAGAGGTAGAGAAAATTGATGTATCGCCTGTTGTATGCTGTCCCCTTCTTGTTGCAAGTAAGAATATCTACTTTCCCTGTGCTATTGTGTGTTCAGATTCTGATCAGCAGGATGTGATGACTATGGAGGAGTCCTTATCAGTTATCAGTGTCTTTTCTCTAGTGATATCCTAGGAATCAGGTACAACCTGCGAGTGCCATGCAGTTGTGGTATGATCCATCCTAGACTTGGCACATTGTCTGAGAATCCTGCATTATTCCTTGCATTCTAGCATGGAGTAAAGAAACACCTTCCCACTATGTCTTCAATTACTTTATATTGACAATGAACTAAAACATTTTTGTTGTTTAATAAACAAAGTTTAACTACTGTTGTTTTACTCCTAAACCCCTGAAATCAATCCATGTCAATAATAGAAATATTTTTTTACTTGTTTTTAAAAGCTGCACTGTGTTCCATTATATGTATACACCATAATGTATTCACTCAGTTGACAAATGATGAATATCTGTGCTATTTTTGAAAATATGCTAGTATTCTTTGTATTTGTAACAATCTATTGTATTTTCAATCCACATATGCATGCAAAGGTGAACACAAAATAAATAAGGAAGACTGAAGAATTGATGCATTTGAATTATGGCGTATGTGAAAAATGCTGAATATGTCAGGGACTTCAAGAAGAAATAACAAATCTGTCTTGAAAAAAAGAACAACCAGAATGATCTTTAGAAGCAAAGACTTCATCTCACGAACTTTTTCCATATTATCAGGAGGGACCAGTCCCTGGAGAAGGATGCCATTCTTAGCAGATTTGTTGTTGTTAAGTGCCTTCCAATCATTTCCAACTCATGTTCTTTGTTGTTGTTTAGCACTATTGAGTTGGTTTTGACTCATAGCAACTCTGTATAAGGTTTCCGAGGAGTGATTGGTGGATTTGACTGGCCTTGCAGTCCAATACTTATCCAACCCTGTATAAGGTTTCTGAGCGAGCTGGTGAGTTTGAACTAGCAACATTGTGGTTCAAACCGACCTTTTGGTCCAGTGCATTATTCCACAAGGCTACAGTAATACTCCACATGGTAGATTGTTGTTGTTAAGTGCCTTCAAGTTGGTTCCAACTCATAGTGACCCTGTACAGGGTGTCTGAGGAGTGACTTGTTAATTTGAACCACTGACCTTGCAGTTGAAGTCAATCTTGTGGCTCAGAGCCTTATCCCACAGTGCAATACCAGGACTCTGTTTAGCAAATTAGCAGATTACAAATCAGCAAAAATGAGGAACAGTCCCCCAAAACAAGGTTTGACACGGTGGTTGTAGCGATGGGTTCAAACATAGCAATGATTATAAGGATAGCCTAGGACTGAGAAACCTTTTTAAAAATATATACATAGGGTTGTTTATGAGACTCAATGGCAGCTAACCACAATGATAACAATGCAAATAGTGCTGTAGATGATATCCTTGTGTGCCTACCTTTATAATAATGCTGCAAGTGTATCTTTGAAGTAGTTTGCTAGGTAAAATTGGTGAGCATTCTTACTAGTAAATTAAAAAAAAAAA
>NW_006408523.1:35397055-35404895 GCF_000296735.1 Chrysochloris asiatica | reverse complement strand
TGTTGTAAGCTTTTTTATATAGCGTAAAAGAGTCTGTTAAATTAATAATTATTGATCCTTGACCATTGCATATAAAGTTTTAGGAAACCTTATAGCTTCTGCCAAAGAACAACGTAATATGGCACTGTGGTGTGTGTTAACTAATTTTGACTAAATTAGAGAGTTTTCAAAATAAGGAATTGAAATTTAAATTCTAAAACATTTAATCCAAAGTATGATCTATAAGGACCTAGATGATCTATCTTAATTGCTGAAGGGATGTGTTGTCCAAGGATCAAAGTTCAAACCTTCAATTTGTAAAATTACATCGCTTGAAATCTTAGATCTGTCAATTTTTTTAAAGCATAAGGAGCTCTGGTAGTGTAGTGGTTACGAATCGGGCTGTGAACCACAAGGTTAGCAGTTCAAAACTACCAGCTGCTCCGCAGGAGAAAGAAGAGGCTTTCTGCTCCTGTAAAGATTTACAGCCTCGGAAACCCTGTACAAGGTCGCTATGGGTTGGAACCGACTCGACGGAACTTAACGACACCAACAACAATTTAAATAGTTTCCTAGGCAAATAGTGGCACCCTGAAAATTTAAAAGATAGCATATGGAAGGGCTAGACGTATCAGGGGTCACACTAACTTTTCTTAACACTCTCTCCCCAGCTGATACAGCACCTCTGTTCCCTTACTTAAGTATCTTGCTTAATGACACTGTAGAAGGCTTTGTAAGGAAATGTATATATTTTTTTGTAATGTAGTCTTACAAGCGCTCATTACAGTCAAAAGTATAATTAGATTCAGATTCAAGTATACTGTGAAGTTGTGGACTTTCATATTAAATCTTGCATGTTAAAAGACTGAATGATGGTTTGGAATATATTCTGATAGTGTCAGATCAATAAGGTATGATACAATTTTGTATCTAATAAATACAGCGATATGAGTCAACTGGTTAAAGATTAAAGCTTAGCGTTCTTGCTCTAGCAATCAATTGAGGTATTTCTTGGTTGCTAATTTAGTTATATAAAACTAGAAATCAAAGGTCTTCCACAGTAAATGAAGCTGATATGCCAGAATCCTTTGATATGATTTTGAGAGTAGATTCCAAAGACAGGACAAAAATAATGACAGAGTAAATCATTATGTTGTTTTATTCACCTAATGCTAATTTTCCCTGTGATAGCTTAGAATTCAGGCTGGTAGCACTGAGGGACTCCGAGAGTTTATCAAGGCACTGGATAGATTTTCCTTTAGACTAGAAATGTGTCTGAACAATAATTTATAATTAAAATATTCTAATGGGTATTGTGATTTGGCACTCATTCTCTATACCCATATCCTCAATTATTTTGCTCTGTGTTGCAGATTCATGAAGGCTAAAATCGGCCCCTCCCACCACATGATGTGGTGCTGTAGGATAAACACTGGACTGCTAACCGCAAGGTCAACCATTCAAATCCACCACTCGCTTCTCAGAAACCCACTCCTCAGAAATTTGTATAGACTAGTTCACTAAAAGTTGAAACTGACTCAAAAGCACTTAACAACTACAGCAACAACACTAAAGTTAGGTTTTAGAATTTAATATATGTTTTGATGAAAAAAAGCACTTTACCCAGATTTATAATAAGAAACATGAAAACAGACTTCTTAATATGTTGAATGTTAACTTTAATAAATAAATAAAGGTTGATTGATAAGTGGCAGAGCTTAAATAATATTTCACAAGTGTTTGAAGACTGAAGCAATTACCTTGTTGTTGTTAGGTGCGTTTGAGTCACTGACTCTAGGCAACCCTTGATAGGGTTAATGAGGAACAGTTGGTGGGTTTAAATCACCAACTTTGTAGTTAACAGTCCAGAGCTTATCCTACAATGCCACACCAGGATTCCATATACTGGTAATCAATTCCAGTTTCCAGTTGTAGTTGTTGGTAAATGCCATTGAGTTGACTTCAACTCATAGCGAACCCGTATAGGGTTTCTGAGGAGCAACTGGTAGATTTGAACTGCTTATCTTGTGCCTGGCAGTCCAGTGCTGATCCTATAGTGCCACACCAGGAATCTTTCCGTTTTCAGTAGCACTATCTTTTATCGGAGTCCTGGTGTGGCGCTGTGGGTTAATGCTTCAGAATGCAAAGCCTTTTGAATTACAAGGTCGGCAGTTCAAGCTCACCAGCTGCTCCTCAGAAACCCTATACAGGGTTGCTATGGGTCAGAACTGACTCTACGACACTTCACAACACAACATCTTTTATCATCTGTATGCTGAGCAAATAATTTGAAAAGCTAATTATATGAAAAAGAACATGGCATCAGGATTGGAAGAAGACTCATTCACAGCCTGTGATATGCAGATGATACAACCTTGCTGGCTGAAAGCAAAGAAGACTTAATATACTTACTAATGAAGATCAAAGACCACAGTCTTCTCTATGGATTGTAACTCAATGTAAAGAAAACAAAAATTCTTACAACTGGAACAATAAATAACATTGTGATAAATGGCGAAAATATTTAAATTTTCAGACTTCACTTTTCTTGGATCCACCATCAGCACTCATGGAAGCAGCAGTTAAGAAATAAAATGACATATTGCTTTAGGGAAATCTACTGCACAAGACGTGTTTAAAGTATTCAACAGCAAAGATGTCACTTTGAGGACTAACGTGTGCCTAACTCAAGCCTTGGTATTCTCAATAGCCCCATATACATTTGAACAATGTATAATGAAAATCATAAAAGAATTGATGCATTTTAGTTATGGTATTGGAGAAGAATATTAAAGGTACCGTGGACTACCATAGAACAAACCAGTCTAAGATGGAAGAAGTACACCAGAAGGCTTCTTAGAAGCCAGAATGTAACAGACTTCATCTATCATAATCTGGACATATTATCAGGAGGAACCAGTCCCTTAAGGAGGAATCATTTTTGGTAAAGTGGAGGGACAGAGAAAAAGAGGGCAACTCACAATGAGATAGATTGGCACAGTTGTAGCAACAATAGATTCAAGTGTAGCAGCAATTGTGAGGATGGCACAAGACTGGCCAGTATTTTGTTCTGTTGTACATAAGGTCAGGAGTCAGAACTGAATCTACAACACTTAATAATATCAAGAATATTTTTCATTATGGTATTACAACTTCATAGTGACATACCTATGACTGTGTCTGTTGCTAAATAAAATTCTTTCTGATTTCTGAGCCTGGAATTTGAAATGCAAGTATATCCTTCTCATTGTGTGGCAACTAATTTCTGTTACTGGAATTTGATGAAAATCTATCACGTCACTCCAAGGAAAATTGTATTTCTTTGACATAACTTCCCCATCATTCAATTGGTTACTTCTGGAATAAAAGTATGTAATCTGGGACAAACCAAGAAGAGTTATTTGTGAAATGGACATGTCATATCAAATGCCATAATATAACATCAGCACCCCACCTGTTCACCTGCTGCATTTTTTTTTTTTTTTAAGTTTTTATTGTGAATTGAGTGAAAGTTTACAGGGCAGATCATCAGTTTTACATTCAACAGATCATATACTTTGCTTCATTACAATGATTATAATCCTCTCTATGTACTACCAGCTGTTCTGCGGGAGAAAGATGAGGTGTTCTGCTCCCGTAAAGATTTACAGCCTCAGAAACCCTGTGCAGGGTCACTATGAGTTGGATCTGACTCCACAGTACTTAACAACAACAACAACATGTACCATCAGTTAACAGTATTTCTCTCTATTCACTTTAGATTTTTGGCTTTTGTTTTGTTTTATTTTTTTAACACTCAGGCATATATAATAATTTAAACTACCAAATGGCACATTCTGCCAGCCTGCCTCCTGGCTGCCAGCTTTCAGTTCATCTCTTTCCACGAAACTAGAGTCCTTAGCTGCTCCCTTTTTCCATGTCCCCATCTCTGCCTCCATCTCTGGTGTCACTGCTTCTCTGGATAGGATCCCGCATTCCGCTTGTGCTCTTCTCCCTTGATATTCCTAGAGTCTTCTGTTTCTGGACTGTAAGAGTAACTCCTCCCCAATTTTTGTTACAAAACTTCTAACTTTATAATTGTGACAGTTGCAATAATTCATGATAACAATTACTCACTATTGAATCTTAAGAATCTTACCACCTTCTCTTTTCACCAGAACCAACTAAAACAAAATGTAAACTATTCAGTGGGGACTCTATCTTCCCCTGCACACTCTTAAACCAAACTCCCTTTTGAAAACTTGTAAGCCAGTCATTTCATGCCTTTATTGCCCCCTCATTTTAGGTAGCCAATGTCTAAGTTGCCCATCCCTATCTACCCTATATACAGAGGGGGTAGCATTGATACTTGATATGAAGACTCCTTCCCTCTCAGTTGGTATTTTGAGATACTACATCCATGAGCGTAGGTCAAGTTGATCAAAAGTAGCAATGTATACTTGTTTCCTTTATTAAAAAAAAAATTTTTTTTTATCTTCCTCTAGTTGAGTTCTGATTATCAAGTCATCGAGGATAGTTCAAATGGGTACTATCTGCAATTTGGGCATTCTTGTGCATTTCCCCTCACTTCATATCAGCTGGATGCTTCACTTTCAGCTCTAGCCCTCCATGGCTATGTTTTTCTCCATGGGCTGTGAAGTACCCAGCTCTCACCCCACTTTGGACCAACCAGCCCTTCCTCTTCTCTCTCTGATGCCCAGGTCCATGAGAGTCTATGGAACAAGGTAGAACTCAGCCCATTTCTTCATAGCTGCATTTCTCCTTCTTCCATTCACCAGTAGACTAATGTGGTTGCCAGTGAGCTTACATGTTTGTTCATGTGTTCCCTTTGAGTTTCAGTCTTAGAGGGGGATTTGTCCTGAAAGGACTTGATTGCTTGCCTTGATGGCTTCTCAGCAAACAACTTGGTTGTTCTTGTAGTAGCCAATCATACTGCCATTTTTGTTTTGTTTTTTTCCTGATGATATTTCTTTGAAGATATATCTGCTGTTGCTCTAGCTATTCCAAGATGGTCTGCTTGTCCTTACTAGTGGGAATGCCCCATCTCAGAAATTTCTGGATGGGATTCAGGATTCCACCTAAGGTCCTATACATTGCAAAGACTCTGCAAGAGACCTATTTCACTAAGCAAGTTCTAGAACCCCTTTTAGGTATTCCAATCAGTTATAGTCAAAAGACAGGCTTACAAGTTTTCTGTAATCATGTTTCCCAAATTCCTTTCTGTCCCACTCAAGTGTCTATTTTACATTAGTAGGCAAGTGAAGGAGTCCTGGTGTGGCACTGTGGGTTAATGCGCTGGACTGCAAAGTAATTTGAACTGCAAGATCACCAGTTCAAGCTCACTAGATGCTCCTTGGAAACACTGTGTAGAGTCTCTATGGGTTGGAACCGACTCAATGGCACTTAACAACAAACAACAACAGACAAGGGAAACACATATTCATAATACAGTGAAGCATCTTAGTTTTATTTCCCCTCTTCAGACTATGTCTGGATCCCTGTATCACAGAGCCCTGTTGTTCCAAATTTGAGCATGCATCACTATTTAGTCCATGCAAATTCTGTCTCGGTGTTCTCCTATCAACCTTGTTCTTCAACCCTTCCTCCTTCTTATATATTGCCCTCCCCAGCACCTGAACTATGATGTATCTGCCCCCTACTCTGTGCTCTACCTTCGCCTCCCTTCACCTCCCCCAAAACACCCCACCCACCCCCACCAGTAATGAACAAATATTTTTTCCCCTTTTACTATGGATATCTTTTCTTAATCTTTTACAACGATCTTATGAAATATTTGTCCTTTTATGACTGATTAATTACACTCAGCATAATGTCCATTTGAACTACAAGGTCATCAGTTCAAGCTCACCAGTTGCTCCTCAGAAACCCTATACAGGGTCGCTATGGGTCAGAACTGACTCACGGCACTTCACAACAACAACAATGTCCTCAAAGTTCATCCATGTTATGTGGTAGCTTGAAGCTCCTTGTTATTCTTCAAGGTAGCATAATATTCCATTGTGTGTATGTACCAAAGTTTGTTTATCCATTCTTCCATTGTTGGGTTCTTAGGCTGTCTCCATCTTTTTGCAATTGTGAATAGTGCTATAAACATTGGTGTGCATATATCTAGTCATGCTATGGCTCGTATTTCTTGTGGATATATACCAAGTAGAGGAATTGTTGGATCATGAAATATTTCTATTTCCAGCTTTCTGAGGAAACTCCATACTGTTTTCCAGAGTGGATATACCATTTTGCATTCCCACCAGCAATGTAGGAGGGTCCCAGTCTCTCAACATCCTCTCCAGCATGTATTGTTCTTTGCCTTTTTGAGCTTTGCAGTTATTGCTGGTGTTAGATGATATCTCATTGTTTTGATTTGCATCTATACTGGTGTGGCACTGTGGGTTAATGCACCAATCTGCAAAGCCATTTGAGCCACAAGGTTGATGGTTCAAGCTCAGCAGCTGCTCCTTGAAAACCCTATACAGAGTTGCTATGGGTCAGAAATGACTCAACAGTACTTAACAACAACAAAAACAACAATGGCTAATGATTGTGAACATTTTTTCATATATTTGTTGGCTGCCCGAATGTCTTCCTTGGTGATGTGTCTGTTCATGTTCTGTGCCCATTTTTTAATTGGGTTACTTGTCTTTCTCTTATAGAGGTATTGTAGTTTCCTACAGATTTTAGAAATTAGTCCATTTTCTGATATGTCATTGCAAATATATTTTTCCAATCATGGGCTCCCTTTTCACTCTTTTGTTGAAATACTTTGATGCACATAAATTTCAAACTTTTAGAATGTCCCAATTATCTATTTTGTCTTCTTTTGTTTGTGTAATTTCCACAGTGTTTGGTAGTTTGTGTGTGCCCTGGATTAGAGCTGTTAACTTTGTCCCTATTTCTTCATTGATGACCTTTATAATTCTGGGATTCATAATTAGGTCTTTAATTCATTCTGAGTTGGTTTTTGATTAAGGTTTGAGGTAAAGATCTTGTTTCAATCTTTTGCATATCACTTTCCAGTTCTGCTAGCACCATCTGTTGAAGAGACTATCACCTCCCCATACAATGTACTTAGGCCCTTTGTCAAAAATCAGTTGGCTGTATGTGGATGGGTTAATTTCTGGATTCTCGATTCTGTTCCACTGATCAATATATCTTTCATTGTATCAGTACCATTTTGACCACTGTAGTAAAATTTGAAATTAGGGAGTGAGAGGTTTCCAACCTTATTCTTCTTCTTAAGCAGTGTTTTGCTTTTCCTGGGTCTGTTTCTTTTCCACATAAAGTTTGCAATTGTTTTTCCCTCCCTCAAAAGAATGTCCTTGGATGGGTTGGGATTGCGTTATATGTGTAGAATGTTTTGGGTAGTATTGACATTTTCACAATGTTAAGTCTTTATCCAGGAGCATGATACATTCTTCCATTTTTGTAGGTCTCTTTTTTTTTTTTGTTTTTTTTGTAGTAGTGTTTTGTAGTTTTCTTTATATAGGTCCTTTGTTTCTCTGATTACATTTATTCCTTAAATATTCCATCTTTGGGTAGCTATTGTAAATGATATTGCTTTTCTAATATCCTTTTCAGTGTTGTCATTATTAGAATAGAGGAATCCAATTGATTTTTGTACATTGGTCTTATACCCTGCCACTTTACTGAATCTTCCAATGAGTTCCAGTAGTTTTATTTTTGATGAATCTTTGGAATTGTCTATGTATAGGATCATATTGTCTGCAAATATAGAGAGTTTTACTTCCTCTTTGCCAATTTGGATGCCTTTAATTTTCCTGTCTTGCTGTATAGTTCTTGCTTAGACTTCCAGCACAATATTGAATAGGAGTAGTGACAAAGG
>NW_006408523.1:35390338-35395760 GCF_000296735.1 Chrysochloris asiatica | reverse complement strand
TCTGAAAAGATGCATTGTAGTATATGACATTTGCAAATATATGGAGGGTTTTTTTGTGGCCCAATACATGGTCTATGCTGTAGAATGTTCCATGTGCACTGGAAAAGAATGTGTGTTGTGCTGTCATTGGATTGACTACTCTATACACATTTGTGAGGTCCAGTTGACTGATTGTGTTGTTTAGTTCTTCTGTGCCGTTTTCAAGTTTCTTTCTAGTTGTTCTATCCATTTTTGAAAGCGGTGTATTAAAATCGCCCACTATTATTGTAGATTCATCTATTTCTTTCTTTAAATCTATTAGAGTTTGCTTTATATATTTTGTAGCTCTTTCATTGGGAGCATAGATATTTATTATGATTATGTCATCATGTTCAATTGTCCCACTAATCAAGAGATAATGTCCATCTTTATATATTATGCTGGATTTTGCCTTAAAGTTTATTTTATCAGAGATTTGTACTGCCACTCTCTTTTTTTTTTCCCTAATCATAGACATCTTTATTAAGCAAAAATATTAAAATGTGAAACTATTAATTTTAATATAACTTCTATCTAGGTCTATATATTTAATTTTATTTTTTGTAAGTTTTTATTGTGAGGTTTACATGAAAGAATATCAGTTTTACATTCATCCTATCATATTTCTTTTCGTTGCAATGATTACAATCCTCTCCATGCATCATCAAATAACCAAAGTGTACCACAAGCCCAACTTCCGGTCATCAGCCCCTCTCCCTTCCTGACTTCACTGTCCCCAGTCGTTCCATCTGTCCACATCATCTTCTCTGTCTCCATCCCTAGCATCTCTGCCTCTCTTGATAGGGTCACGCTCTCCACTCTTCTCACTTGATAGTACCAGCGACCTTCGCTCCTGGGCTGTAAAATCAATCACTCCCCTCCTTTTGTCATAAACATCTACCTCTATATTTCCTACCCTCACAATCAGTCTTGATGGCAATTATTCACTATTGTAGCACAAGAGACTTATCCCCATTTCCTTTGACCAGCCCAGTCCCAACAGATTGAAAATCATTCAGTGGAGATTCTACCTTCCCTGCCCCATCTGGAACTAGGAGATTCTACCTTCCTTGCCCCTCTTGAAAGCTTGTAAGCCTGTCACTTTTTGCCTCTATAAGCCCCCATTTTGTGTAGCCAATGTCTAAGTTGCCCATTCCTGTCAACACTGTGTATCGAGGGGGTGGGAGTGACTCTTGCTGTAAAGATTTGTTCCCCTTTTTAAGCTATTACATCCATATGTATAGGTAAAGTTCATCACATTGTAACAGGCTACTCTTTTTTTCCCCCTCTTCTCTCTTCTTCTAATGGATTTTTGATCATCCAGCAATCAAAGTTAGGTCAAGTGGGTATAATCTGCAAGTATGGGTGCTCTTGTGCATCTCCCCTCACTTCATATCAGGTGGATGCTTCACTCTCCACTCTAGTCCCCTGTGGCCATGTCACTGCCTCTGAAGAAGCATCCACAGTGATTGAACCATTTTACATTTGCTCCAACAATGTAGGTGGGCACATTGTTGATTAAATGCCTCCAATACTCCATTAGTGTTTTGGAAGATTTCAATTTGTTTTCCATTATTTCCCTGAGGTTTGTTTCTTGGCATCTTCTTTCAGTAATACTGATTCTTGAAAAAGTTGTGTAACACTATTTACCTGTGTCACCTTTAGGCCTTGCATACATCCCTGTGTCTTCACCTATCTTCACCATTCTGCCAACATCCCTCTTCTAGTATATTGCTCTCCCTAACACCCCATGTAGCATGTGTCTACCCTCTTACTCCAGTTGTGGCACTGTAGGATCCCCACTGGACTGTGAGCCACAAGGTAAACAGTTCAAGCCCACCAGCTCTTCCTCAAAACCCTATACAGGGTTGCTATGCTTCATAACCAACACAACAACACTAAGAACACCAATAACCCTTTAGTCAGTGAATCACTTTCCCTTCCATCTCATCCCTAGTAACCATCAAAGAATGTTTCTTTTAGCATCAAACATTTTCTTGAAATTTTACAATACTAGCCTCATACAAAATTGGTCCTTTTATGAATTACAAATTTCACTCAGTACAATATCCTTCAATTTCATCCATGCTATGAGGTGTTTCACAGATTCACTGCTATTCTTCACCACTGCAGTGTTCCATTGTGTGTATATATCTAAGTTTGTTTATCTATTCTTCCATTGATGGACACTTAGGCTGTATACATCCTTTCGGTAATAGTGCTGTGATGAACATCAATACGCATGTCCTAGCTTTTATTCCTTGTGGATATATAGCAAGTATAGTGAATGCTGGGTCATACAGTATTTCTATTACCAGTTTTCTGAAGAAGCATCATACTATTTTCCACAGTGATTGAACCATTTTACATTTGCTCCAACAATGTAGGTGGGCACTTTGTCTCCACAACCTCACTGATATTTGTTGTTTTCTGTATTTTTTTTTTTTTTTTCGTACTTTGCTATTAATGCTAGGGTGACATTGCTGTTTTGATTTGCATCTTTCTAATGGTTAATGATCATAAACATTTCTTCAATTTATTGGCTATCTGAATTTCTTCCTGGGTGAAGTGTCTATTCATGTCCTCTGTCCATTTTTTAATTGGGTTGTTTGTCTGTTACTTGTAGAGATGTTGTAGTTTTCTATAAATTTTAGAGATTAGTCCCTTGTCTGATGTCACTGCAGAAAAAGTAAATAAATAAATTCCTGTCTGTGAGTTCTCATTTTACCCTTTTGTTTGTTGTTGTAAAGTGCTGTTGAGTTGGTTCTGACTCATTGCAACCCTTTCTATGGTTTCCATAATTTCTATGGTTTCACATGTTGTTTGTTATTGTAAAGTGCTGTTGAGTTGGTTCTGACTCATTGCAACCCTTTCTATGGTTTCCATAATTCGTTTGTACTGCCTACCTTGTGATTCAAACTGACCTTGCAGTCTAATGCATTATCCTACAGCACCACACCAGAACTTTCACATAACTGTCTAATTTTTAGGTGGTCTCAGTTATTTATTTTGTCTTCTATTTATGTGCTTCTGTGGTATAAAGCACTGGACTACAAGGTCAGTTTGAACCACAAGGTCGGCACCAGCTGCTCTTTGGAAACCCTATATACATGGTCGCTACTAGTTGGAACCAACTCAATGGCACTTAACAACAACAATGTTATCTTTGACAGTGTTTTTTTGACATGTATTAGAGCCTCTATATTTATCCCTTTTTCTCATTGATGATCTTTATATTTCTAGATTTTACATTTTGTTCTTAAATGCATGTTGTGTTTGTTTTTTATGTGGTGTGAGATATGGGTCTTCTTTCATTCTTCTGCACATGGATTTCTACTTTTTCCACCATCATTGCTTGAAAAGACCACCACTTCCTCCTTTAATGTGTTTTAGCCCTTTGTCAAAAATCAGCTGACTCTATGTGGCTTTATAGTAGGTTTTGAGATCAGGGAATGAAAGGTCTCCACCTTTATTCATCTTCTTAAGTAGTGCTTTGATTATCTGAGGTCTCTTTCATTTCCATATCAAGCTAGTAACTAGTTTCTCCATCTCTTTGAAGAATGACATTGGAAGCTGGGTTGAAATTGTAATATATCTACAGATTCCTTTTGGTTGTGTTGACATTTTCACAGTGTTAAGTCTTTTTTTCTATGACCGTGAAACATTCTTCCATCTTTGTAGGTGTCTTTTGGTTTCTAAGTCATTGTAGTTTTCTTTGTATAGGATTTTTGTTTCTCTGATTATATTTATTCATACGTATTTCATCTTTTGGGTGACGGGTATTGTTGAAGAAGTTTTAAGAATAATGAAAACTAAATAGGTAAGAAAAAGACCAGGAAAATTGTGCTGACATTTTTTTTCCCCCATTACAATATGCACCTGCCCATTCTTTGAGGGTATTAAGGACTGTAACTTATCTTGCCCCTCAGACTTGAGACTGTGGTGTAAATCAAAAAGCACAGCATCTTCTGGAAGGGTTAGAGAGATGGAAACATTGCCATCAGAAAACCCAGAAGGAGGATATATTGAGACAGTAGCTTCACATTTAAACATTTTTGTTAATAAAAGTTTCTATGATTTGTAGTAATATTTTTTTTTACTTATCTTTGCACACACACACACACACACACACAAAATACTATAGTTTTGTTGTCTTGTGTCATTGAGTAGATGCCAACTCATAGAGATATATAACTGGAGATCTTGTGTGGTGCAAATGATTAAAACACTTAGCTTCTAATTGAAGGAATGATGGTTAGATTCCTCCCAGAGTCATTGATATACTTCTAAAAATTGGCCATTGAAAATCCTATGTAGCATAGTTTTATTCTGGCACATACATACTATGTTGTCAGGAGACAGAGTCTACTCAACAGTAACTAGTATTGGAATACAATTAACTGTAATATATAATATACTAAATATGATTTCCAAGTAACCTGACTAAATCCCAGAACAAATTTCAAAAATATGTATGCATGTTGCTGTTGTTGAGTGCTGTACAGTCAGTTCTGACTCACGGTGATGGGTGGGGTGCTACTGCTAATCTTGTGGTTCTTATCCTCCAACACCACAACAGGACTAGAAAAATATGTATAACAATACAAATATGTTATTGTATTTTAAATGTAAAATTTACAATGTCTTGCAACCAGTCAAAAGTGCAAGACCTGCAAAGAAGTATGAAAATATAACTCAGTATTAACAAAAGGGAAAAACATTAAAATTTACTTAGAATGAATATATTCATTATAATTAGTATACAAGGATAGTAAAACATTATTATAAGTGTATTCCACATGTTTGATAAATAGCAAGCTGGAAGACATAAATAAATAAAGTCCCAAATCATACTTTGAAAAATTAAAAACACAATATTTGAGATGAAAATGTACCACATGGAATAACAGTAAATTTGATTCTTTGGAAAAAAAGTTTTTATGAACTTAAAAATAAATGGAAATTATTCAACCCTGCCTCCCACATACACAAAATAAAAAATTTGGAGAAAAAGAGAATACTTTCATATTAAGAAATTATAACTACATCTCTTAAGAGCAAGTGAGATAGAAGTACATTTTTTCAGATATGCAAAATATTTTTAAATTCATCTATAACAAATTTTAATTAGCAAAAAGTAAAAATGTAGTTCTTCAAGTAGAGGAACTTAATATCAGATGAGACTAAGAATCCATCGGAATTTCCATAAAGAGTTCTGGAAATAGTAACCACACCAATATATACGTAATAACTTTAATAAAGTTTCCTTACAAGCCAATTGATTTTAAAAATAATGACACTGTTGTGTGAGAATAATAAAAGATTTCAAAGGAATTGTATAACAATAACATAAAGAACAGGACAGTAAAATAATTTAAATAAATCATTGTAATATTTTTTATAC
>NW_006408523.1:35387372-35388292 GCF_000296735.1 Chrysochloris asiatica | reverse complement strand
AGTTCAAATGGCTTTGCAGTCTGGCACATTAACCCACAGTGCCACACCAGGACTCTTGGTTTAGATCCATCAGCTGCTCCTATAAAACCCTATATAGGGTTGTTATGAGTTGGAAACAACTCAAGAGCACTCAATAATACCAGTAATATAATGATAAGTAAAATTAATAATTTTTAAGTATGCTGTTTTCCTAAGCTATAACAAACTTGTTGAATATTTAAAATAAAAGACTTCTAATATTGACAGCAAGTTTTACTTTTCTGATTTTCTCAGAGCAACCCTGTATAGGGTTTCTGAGGAGTGGCTGGTGAATTTGAACTGCTGACTTTGTGGTTCAAACAAACTTTGCAGTCCAGTGCATTATCTCATAGCGCCACACCATGACTCCAGTTTTTCTGATTATCACTGTACTAAAATTCATATCATAAATGTTTTATGGCAGATAACCAGAATAATCCATATGCAGTCAAATCAACTCAAAATGGATCAGAAAACAAAATCTAAAACCTACAGTCATAAAACTTATAGGAAAAAAATAGTAAATTTATAAAATACAATAAAAAATGAAATAAGGGATAAATTAGAATTAATCAAAATGAAAACATCTATTCTTTGAAACACACCAGTTGTTGTTAGATGCCATCCAGTCAATTCCATCTCATAGTGACCTCACACACAACAGAATGAAACATTGTCCAGTACTGCACCATCCTCAAAATCATTGTTACCTTGAGCCCTTTGCTGCTGCCACTGTGCCAATCTAATTCCTCTTTGTTGCCTACCATCCAGTTTTCCTAGCATGATATCATTGTCCAGGGACTGGTCCCTTCTGACAAGATCTCAAAAGTATGAGAATCAAAGTCTCACCATCCTTACTTCCAAGGAACATTCCAGTTGTAATGGTTCCAACACAGATTTGT
>NW_006408523.1:35384615-35385314 GCF_000296735.1 Chrysochloris asiatica | reverse complement strand
ATTTCTTCCATTTACTTTATCATCTTTTTACAAGAAAGCATGTTTCAATGTCTCTTCTGACATACATTTTGGTATTTTCTTTCTTTCTTGCCTTCTTAATGACATTTTGCTTTCTTGTATTATATGCTTGACGTTATCCCAGAACTATTAAAGTTTTTGCCATTTTTGTCTAATGCATCAAATCTGTTCTCACAATGATCTCTAAAGTCAGGTGGGATGGGGTCAAGGTCATATTTTGGTTCTTGTGGGTTTGTTTTCATTTCCTAAGCTTTAGTCTGAACTTGTATAAGTGTCATTGATAGTCTGTTCCACAGACTACCCTGGTCTTGTTTTGACTGATGGTATGGAGCTTTTCTACCAACTCCACAGATTTAGTCAATTTTATTTCTTTATATTCCCTCTGATGAAGTCCATGTGTATAATCATATTTTATGTTATTTAAAAAGTATTTTTTAATAAAGAAGTTATTCTTACAAAATTCTATTGAGTATTTTATCTCCATATATAGAGCTAGAGATATACTATTCTATTATATCTCCAGAATAATTTCTAACATCATGGTCATGTTTTCTAACTACTGATCCTTCCTTTTTGTTTCCAACCTTTGCATTCCAATGATTAGTTATGTATATATGCATTGATTGTATGTTTCACTTATTTCAGACTGAAGAAGTTGATAGAATTCTTCAATTTCATCAT
>NW_006408523.1:35359424-35384495 GCF_000296735.1 Chrysochloris asiatica | reverse complement strand
TCATATTAATTGTAGGTATATGGATATTATCCTATCTAAGACAATATTATACTTCAAAATAGATCTTGAAATGTTCTTTTTGATGATGAATATGACACCATTCCTCTTCAGTTTGTCATTTCCAGAATAGTAAACCAAGTGATTGTCTGAGGTGCTCATTTTTAGATATTGGATCAGGCAATATTCTGGTGGTTATCATCATGTTACAATTTTTAATCGTCTGATGCTATTTGACAGTGTTTCACTACTATTCATAAGGTTTTCAGTGGCTAAATATTTGGAAGGAGTCTGCCTCTCTTTCTTCTGTGTCTGTCTAAGTGTGGATGGCAGCTGAAAACTGTACACCATGGGTGACAAGAGGGTATTTGGATTGAAGTGAGATATAAAGTAAATCAGCATCATCAGTCATTAAACAAATCAAAATTGAAATCATGATTTCATACCACTACACATCTTTCAGAAGGTTTAAAAGTAAAAATGACAAATCTTGCCCAAGTGTTTTTGAGGGTGAGAATGATTGAGAAATCTCATACATTTATCTCATAATTTACATTTATAATGTAAGATATTACAACCACTTAAAAAAACATTTTAGCAGTTTCTTAATAAGTTGAGTATACATCTATGATACTCTATGACCTTTCTCCTCTTAAGGATTTTACTTAAGAGAAATGAAATTGTATTTTCACACAAAGAATTGTAAGTGAGTGCTTATAGCATCTTCATTTATAATAAGCGCAAATGGAAACAACTCAATCATCTATCAACAGCTGAATTGACAATAAACAGTGGTCTATACACGTATATACAATGGAATACTTTTCAGCAATATATAGGAACAAATAAAATCTTAGCAATTTAGATACATTAATGAATATCAAACTATTTATGGTTAGTGAAATGAGCTAGATAAATTAGCATGTGAAGCATTTCCTTTATACTAAATTCTAAAAAACGAAAACTAACCTACAGAAAGAACAGTGGTTGTCTAATGATACATTGGGGAGTAGTAGGTCGGATGATTGTATGGAGACATAAGCATACATTTGGGTATAATGGAAATATTCACCTGATTAATTATAGTGATAGTTTCTTCTTTGTATAGCATTGTCAAAGTTACCAAAATGTACTTTAATAATTACAGCTTATTGCATAATTTTTTGTCCTAATAAAGCTGCTTAAAAACTTAAACAATATAATAGAATAGATTAATTAACTTGGGTTTTTGCACTAATGATGATGCATATTGTTATAACTGTATTTATGAGAAGGACCTTGGAATTCTGGTGGGATGCTATAGGATCAGCACTTGACTGTGAACTACAAGGTTGGCAGTTCAAATCTACTAGCTGCTCCTCAGAAACCCTATACAGAGTCACTATGAGTCAGAACCTACTCAACAGCACTTAACAACAACAGATGGACCTATTAAATGCTTGCATGCCTTCAAATGTATTGAGCACATATAATTTATTGTGATTGAGATGTATACTCATATCAAGATGTTGTTGCTACGTGCTGTCAAGTGTGTTCCAACTGTATAGCAAACCTGTTTAGGGTTTCCAAGGAACAGCTGGTAAATTTGAACTGCCACCTGTGGTTCAAATTGACCTTTCAGTCCCATGAATTACCCTGCAGTGCCACACCAAGATGTCTATAAAGTGAAATTGAGTGTAGCTTTACTGATAATCATATATTTTAACATATTTTATTAGAAAATTTGAAAGACCATCAGAGGTATTGTTTAATTCCTGTATTACCTTTAAATATGCATTTTAATTCAATCTAAATTTGCCTAATATATAATAGAGTTTGATGTTTATACATTTTTTAGAACCATTTTTATGCTCTGTTACCTACAAAACTGTGTTTGCCTGATGTAGATTCATAATTATCTCATTTAAATTGTGTCTTTTCTGAATGAATGTGATAATCCAAATCAACTTGTTTCACCATTTCAACAGCATATTTAAATTTGTCAAGTGGCACATACTCCATTAATTCAGAGACTCACTTTGTAAATTTGATTGCCTATCTTGTTGATACAGCTGCTTGTTTTCATAATCCAGTTGCATATTAGGGTATTTGAATTTGTAGTTACATGACCAATCTTGTTTATTTGCTGATGACGCTCTGCTTTAATAATTGAAGTCATTAGTGTATAAAAATGTGTGTTTTATAAACACTGCAATCCATTGACCAAACTGTATTTTGGTAGACTCATTGACAGAAACTATATTAAAATGTTTTAATGAAAAATCTACACAGATGGTGCTGTAATACAAAAATTCTGTATGGCAGCATATAATTTGTAATGTGAATATGGAAATGGGAGAAAAATTTATAACATTGCAAGTGTATTTAGCTTCAGTCTTCTATGAAAGATATTTATAAAGCAATGAAATACATCATCAATATTCTTTATTTTTTAAAATTTAATATAAAGATTTATTTGTTTTGTACAAAATGATGTCTTGATATAGCAGTATAGGATTAGTACAGAGATTCCATGACATTTTCAAATATATAGTTTCCTTTTATTCTTTCTGTTTTGTCCTGCCTAGAATATTGGTTTATCTTCATGGTTGTCACCTCATGTTTCCATATGATGTGACTGTTGATTCGCCATGCACTGCATCTTAATTTTAGATAAGGTTAAGAAGCAGGAAGGGATGGCATTTATAACAGGGGAACAAAATTTTCTTAATAGTCCTCAGCTTACATCTCTTAGTTGTGAACATTGTCACATGCATACCCTAGCTGCAGGGAAGACTCCAGAGCTAGTGTTTTCTTTCCTTTATCTGTGTAAATACACTTTAATTTTATGAATAGTTTTAGATTTGGAGAGAAATAAGATTGCACAGAGAATGTACAATGTATCACTTCATCCTGTTTCCTCTATAGTTAATTGCTGTTGTTGTTGCTAAGTGACATCAAGTAGGTTCTGACTCATAGTGACCCAGTCTAGGGTTTCTGAGGAGCAGCTGGTGAGCGTGAATCTCACACCTTGCAGTTCAAACCAACATTTCAGTTCAGTGCTTTAATCCAAAGCACCATACCAGTACCTTAATATTGTATATTTGTTCAAATGAATTAAATAATCTTGCTGCCCAACATTTATTCAGATTTTCTTCATTTTTACCAACTTCGGTATGAATTAAACATAAAGGAATTTTTTAAAACATTAAAGGCAATGTCATGATGAATGGATGGAGAGAGGTCTGGAGTTTGCAGGATTTCATTTTACTTGGGTCCATATTCAAGGCTCATGGAAATAGTTAAGAAGTCAAAAAACAATGCATTGCAGAAATCTGCTGCAGATGATATCTTTAAAGTCTTATCGATCAAGATGTCACTTTGAGGACTGGGATGAGCCCGACCAAAGACATGATCTTTTCAGCTGTCCATTATGTATGTAAGGAGTCCTGATGTGGCACTGTGGGTTAATGGACTGGACTGCGAGGTCAGTTTTAACAGCAAGGTTGATGATTCAAGCTTACCAGCTGCTCCTCAGAAACCCTTTACATGCTCACTCTGAGTCGGAATATACTGGACAGCACTTAACAACACAACAGTTATGTATGCGGGAGTTGGACAGTAAGTAGGGAAGAAGATTAAAGGAAATTGGAGAGCATTATGGCTCTAGAGCCGAGTGGGGACTGTCTAGTCTACAGAAATGTTCACCCTGCCAAGGCTGATTAAATGTTTGACCAAATATAGCAGGCTAATTTTTAAGTTGATAGTTTGGTATGACCCTTGAATGATTTTGTAATATCCAAATGGCCCTTGGCAATAAAATGGATCCCCACGCCTCCTCTAAAGGTTAAATACTGGCTTATATGGGGTTCCTGGGCAGCGGCTGATAAAATTGAACCACTGACCTTGTGGTTCATACAACCTTGTGTTCCATGTATTATCCTATAGTGTCACAACAGGACTCCTAGAGCAGGGGTGGGGAACCATTTTTCTGCCAAAATTTATAAGACTATTCGCAGATCATACAAAATTAGCAACTTAAAAAGTAGCCTGCTCTATTTGGTCAAATATTTAATTAGCTCACCCGTAATGCAAAAAACGTCACAAGAACAACAAATACGATGTCTTGAGCTATGGTTCCCTTGACAGGACCAGACAAAATGAAACAAATCGGGCTACAAACCACAAGGTCAACAGTTCCAAACTACCAACTGTTCAGCCGGAGAAAAATGAGGCTTCCTGCTCTAGATAGCCTCGGAAACCCTGTACAGGGTCGCTATGAGTCGAAACTGACTCCACGGCACATAACAACAACAACAATAAAGCCATACAGACTGGATGTTCCCCACCCCTCCTCTAGTCTATGACATCACATCAGATAGCTTGGGCAAAAACCTTTAGGGAACAAAGATGCAAATATTTTCAGTTACTCCCTTCACTAAGTAGATAAGCTTCCTGTTTCAGCACTGCACCCATTTCTTGAAATCAGATATAGATTTATAGTCTTCTGGATTAAGTTAAATTGCAGTATTTACAACTCCAACATTCACTGTGCTTTAAAAATACAAGAAATCAAATTGTCAGTGAAAAGGAGTTCTTAGTTAAAATATTGCCAAATATCCATGTCTTACAGATATATCATTCCAGTTGGGATCATACATGTGAAAACTTTATATCCAGTATATCATATATAATTATTGACAACAATTATTGCAAATATTTGTATATAAAATTATGAATTCAATACACAAGAACTATATACATACATATGTACATATGTATATTATGATTCAAAATATAATTAAAAGCTGGTTGCAGAAATACTTTGACAGGAAACTGCCAAAAATTCAAGCCAGATTCAGAAGAGTACATGGAATTATGGATACTATTCCTGACATCAGATGGATCTTTACAAAAAGGAGAAAATACCAGAAAGATGGTTATTGGTATTTTATTGACTATAGTTATGTATTCAGCTGAGTTGACCATAATGAATTATTGGTGTCATTGCAAATAATGGGAATTATAGAACACTTGGACTCCTTGTGTGACAGCAGACTCTGAGATACAAAATAGGCAGTTCAAACCAACCAGCAGCTCTTTGGAAACCCTATACAGCGTCACTATGAGTAAGAATCAGCTTGAGGGTACATGACAACAAAAATAGTATACTTAATAGTGATAAAGAGGAACTTGCACATAAACCAAGAGGGCGTCATTTAAGGGATACCACATGGTCTTGTAGCGTAGTGGTTACGAATCGGGCTGCGAACCTCATGATCAGCAGTTCGAAACTACCATCTGTTCCATGGGAGAAAGATGAGGCTTTCTGCTCCCGTAAAGATTTACAGCCTCAGGAATCCTGTACAGGGTTGCTATGAGTCAGAACTGACTCCACGGCACATAACAACAACAATATTTTATACCAGTATCTGGTATAAAATCAGAAATGGTATGCATCAGGGTTGTAACCTCTCAATATATTTAGTCAATCTGTGTGTGAGCAAATAATTAAAGAAACTGGACTATATAAAAAGGCAGACAGCATCAAAATCAGAAGAAGACTCATTAACAACCTGCAACATGCAGATGACAACTTTGCTTGCTGAGTATGAAGAGGACATGAAACCTTGCTGAGGAAGATCAAAGATTATAACCTTCAGTATGAATTATATCTCAATATTTGAAAAATAATAATATTCACAATTGTACCAATAACTAACAGCATTATAAATGGTGAGAATGCTGAACTTGTCAAGATTTCCATTTTACTTAGGTCCACAAACAACACCCATTGAAACAGTAGTCAAAACACCAAACCTGTGTTGGATAAAGCCATTGCAAAAGATCTCTCGAATGTGTTGCAAACAAAAATGTCACTTTGAAGAATAAAATGAGTCTGATGCAATCCATTATCTTCTGACTGAAAATGATGAACCATGTAAAATCCTAACTTCAATTGCTGTCACATCAATGGTAGCTGTATGGTCATCTTTCACCAAGTTCTAGATTTCAGTATATTTTTTCATTTAATGAGGTTGAAGTTCTTCTCTCTCCTGCCTCATCTTTGAGGTCTTCTTTATCTTTCTTAAAATTCTTGATCCATTTGAAAATTGTTGTTTTATATAGGGCAGTATTTTTGCAAACTTCTTGCAAAGCTTCAATGATTCCAGAAGATTTTCACTTGCGTTTTTTAAAAAAACTTGTTATTACCTTTAACCTCAAAACGAGCCCCTTCCCCACCCCAGAACAAAAAGTATCCTTTTGGTTTTTCTGAAGTCATGGTAAGGAAAATAAGACTGAAAAAACGCATCTACAGCCATTCACTGATAGCAGAGACATGTTTCAATATATTTTGTTTGGAATAAATCCATACATATATGAACTAGATTGTTACTAGTAATACTTTTGAATTTACCTTCCTTAGTATCTGAGGATTGAGAGACATTGTTCTGCTTATATTATACACAGTATCTGGACTCCTAGTGTGGTGCTGTAGGATAAGCATGATACTCTTAACTATAAGTTTGGTGGTTTAAACCCACCAGCTGCCCCTTGGAAACTCTATACAGGGTCACTATGAGTTGGAACTTACTCGACAGTATGTAACAACAACAACAATATATATTATATAAACAGAGTGTGGTGGCTTCATACAATAAGAACTGGACAGCAAACCACAAGATTGGTTATTCGCACCCACCAGCTGCTCATGGGAGAAAGATGGGGCTTTCTGGTCCCTCAGAATTTACAGCCTCGGAAACCCTGTACAGGGTTGCTATGAGTCGGAACCCACTGTATGGCACTTAACAACATGAATATATATGAGGATAATTACCTTTCAATCTACTTAAGGAGTAAACCATTCGTGATTCTGTAGAACTTTCTCTATTTCTCCTATATCATTCTCCCTGCTCCCTTATCAGCAGCAATTTTTAGCATTGTTTATTTTGGTTTATTTTCCCATACTCTTATTCCTATTACTTCACAGCACTTAATTTTGAAAATTATATTATTTAATTTTGTCTACTTTTGACCTTTATGTAAAAGTAATCATCTTGTCTGTCTTTGATTTATTTTCCTTACCATTTTATTTTTTGTTGTTTTTCAGAATTAAATATTTGAGATTATTCAGGTGGATGTTGAGAGTAAGTTAATTTCCAATGTTAAGCTTAATTCATAATTTGATTTTCTGTTGTGTGTTATATGTTATATTCAGTAAGATAATATTTAATTTCACTGAAAATTTTATAAATTATTTTCCAGTTAATTTAAGCAATTTGTAATAAACTATGTCTAGAGTACCAAGTTTTATAAACTTCATAATCAAAGGTTTATATTGATGAAAACTTTTTTTCAATCTAATGGCAATGAAATAAGATCCTATTTTAGTTATAATTTTTATTCTCCTGATCCTAATGAGGTTGAGCACGATTCTTAATGTTTGCTTAACTCTCATTATTATTTCTCTAGAAATGTCTGATTAAATAATTGTCCTTTTTAAAAATGATTAATGGTTGTTTTTCTTGTCTTCTATCAGAGTTCTTTGTTTCTTTCAGATGTTACAAAATTGTCAACAAAATGTGTTGTGTTTTCACAGGCTGTACATTATAATCATCACAAAATATTTGAAGCTTTCTCTTATATTCCTGTAGTTTAGCTTTGATTTTAAGCCAGTGTTTTTTCTCTCTTTCATCTTTTCTATTTAATTGTTATGACCACAATAGCATAAAGCCTTATTCATGCACATTTTTGCCAGAAAACCTGGAGACAGAGCAATTCAGTTCTTATACAATTTTAGACTGACTTTATTTGCCAAGGCAAGTTGAAGTCATAAAGTCTTCCCTTATGCTACATTCATTTTGATCCACTCCATAGTGATACTGGAAAACTGGCACTTGTGAAGCTTGATAAAGCCAAATCCTTTATTGTGCCAGATAGGAACTATGAATCTTAAAAACATGTCTGCTAGGCACTGAGTCAGGAGTACATATCTTTCACTTGAATGATATTTCAAAATTTCCCAGGACTCCTAGTTCTAGAAATAGGAAAGGCTAGATGTCTACAGAAACTTTCCTCAGACTAAATTTCTCAAATATAAATTATTTAATACATAAAAATCAATTTCACCATTGGCAATACATAATATAATTCCACATTTACCAACTTTCTGTGAACATCTAATGAAAATACATACATAAAGTGGTTAAAATGATACTTTGAAAGCATAATGTGCAATAAACATTCTCTTTATACTTGTTTTCTGATAAAGCATCTTAGGAATGATTTGTTACTAAAAGGATAAATAGCATAAACTTTATATGAGATTCTTGGGTAAAGAAATTAATTCTCTCAAATAACCAATTATTACTATTTATGCAGAATTTACTTGATGCGGAATTGGAGATACAAACATATATTCAAAAACAGTATTAAAAAAGACAATGGGATGCACAACTTAGACATTTGCTATCCAAAACAGGGGACCTACAAAGGCAATAAGTGACTGACTTACAAGCTTTCAAGAGGGAACCTAGATCCAGAGGGTGTGGAGGAAGGTAGAATCTCCACGGAGTAGTATCCAATCTGACTGGGTAGGGCTAATGAAAGGAGATGCGGATAGGTCTCTTGTGATACAATAGTGAATGATTATTATCAGGACTGATTGTGAGGGTTAGAAATGTAAAAGTAGACATTTTGTAGCAAAAGGAGGGGAGTGGTTGACTTTGCAGTCCAGGAGTGGTGGTCCCTAGGACCATCAAGGGAGAAGAGCGGAGAGCGGAACCCTACCCAGAGAAGCAGTGACACCAGAGATGAAGGAAGAGATGATGACATGGAGAGATGAAGCAGCTGGAGACTTTAGACCCAGAGAGGGACAGGGGCTGTGTGCTGAGTACCAGGGGGCAGACTTGCTGGGTATACCCTTTTGTTGGTTGATGATGCATGGAGGGGATTATAACCATGGCAATGAAACGATAAAAGATAGGATGAATGTAAAGGTAATGTTCTCCCATGTAAACTATTACATAATTCACAATAAAACATTTAAAAAAAAAACAGTATTAATTTTAAAACCTCTGAAAATAATGGACAGACAGAAGGACAACATTTTCATTCTTTGGTGCCTTCAAGTCATTATAGAAACTCTATTTACAACAGAATGAACCACAGCCTAGTCATGTGTCATCCTAATATCCCGTTCCTGCAAAATCCTAACAATTGTTGATAACGTTGAGCCCATTGCAGTTGCTACTGTGTCAATCAGTTTCATTGGGGGTCCGTTTTTGCTATTCCTCTGTTTTACCAAGCATGATGTCCTTCTCCAGCAATTGGCTGCTCCTGATAACACAGCTGATGTAGGTGAGTCAAAGTCTCACCATCCAGGCTTCTAAAGAGCATTCTGGTTGCACTTTTTCCATGGCAAATTTGTTTGTTCTTCTAGCACTCATGATACTTTCAATAAAATTCACTAACACAATAATTCAAATGCATCAGTTATTCTACAGTTTTCCTAATTCTTTGCCCAACTTCATTTGCATATAAGGCTGCTGAAAAAGTCATGGCTTGGGTCAGATGCACCTCAGCCAAACTGATATCATTACTCTTTATGTAGTACTTTAATAGGACTTTTTATAGCAGAATTTTCTTTTAGTTTCTTGACATTTCTCCATTTATCATGTATTTATGGGTGCAATTATGAGTTTTTTTTTTTTTTTTTTTTTTTTTTTTCTTTACATTGAGATACAATCAATAGTGAAAGCTGTAGTCTTTGTTCTTCATCAATATTTAAAGTCTTCTTGGTTTCTATCAAGCAAGATTGTATCATTTACATATAACATGTTATTAATGAATCTTCCTCCAATCCTGATGGCATATTCTTCACATTAGCCAGCTTCTCTGATTTGCTCAGCATACTGATTAAATCATTATGGTGAAAGAACACAACCCTGGCACAGACCTTTTCTTATTTTAAACCACTCACTATCTTCTGATAAGGAGCTCTGGTAGTGTAAGAGTTACGAATCGGGCTGCGGACCGCAAGGTCAACAGTTAGAAACTACCTGCTGCTCCGCGGGAGAAAAATGAGGCTTTCTGCTCCCGTAAAGATTTGCAGCCTCCGAAACACTATACAGGGTCACTATGGGTCGGAACCGACTCAACGGCACTTAACAACAACAACAACAACATCTTCTAATACTGTTCTAATAACTGTCTTTTGATATAGGTTCCTAAAGAGCACAATTCAATGCTCTGGTGTACCCTTCTTATGCACTGTTTCCCAATGTTTGCCATCCACACAATGGAAAGTCATTGCATTACAAATTCAGCACAAGCAAACATTTTTCTGGTATTTTCTGCTTTCATCCAGAGAGACCTTATGCAAAACAGAATGAAACAGTGCCCACAATTGTTGCCAGGCTTGAGCCCATTGATACTGCCATTTTCCCAATCCATCTCACTGGGGGTCTTCCTTTTTTTCTCTGATCCTCCACCTTACCAAACATGATATCATTCTCCAGCCACTGGTCCCTCCTGACAATATGTCCAAAGTAGGAGAGACAAAGTTTGGCCATCCTGAGCTCCAAGGATCACCGTGGCTGCACTTTTTCCAATACAGATCTGTTTGTACTTTTGGCAGCCCATGGCACTTTCAATAGTCTCCTCCAACACCATAACTCAAAGGCATCAATTCTCCTATGGTCTTCCTTATTCCCTGTCCAGCTTTCACATGCATATGAGGTTATTGAAAATACCATGGCTTGGGTCAGGCACACCTTAGTCCTCAAGCTGACATCTTTGCTCTTCAACACTTTAAAAAAAAAAAGGTCTTGTGCAGCAGATTTGCTTAATGCAATGTGTCATTTGAACTCTTGACTGCTGTTCCATGAATGCTGATACTTGATCCAAGAAGAATGAAGTCCTTGAGAACTTTAATCTTTTCTCCGTGATAAGAATGTTGTTTATTGGTCCAGAGGTGAAGATTTTTGTTTTCTTTACATTGAGATGCAATCCATACTGAAGGCTGTGCTTTTTGATCTTCATTAGTAAATATTTTAAGTTACTTTCAGCAAGCAAGGTTGTATCATCTGCATATTGCAGGTTGTTAATATTCTTCCTTCAATCCCGAGCCCACTTCTTTCTTAATATAACCCAGCTTCTCAGACTATTTGCTCAATATACAGGTTGAATAAGTATGGTAAAAGAATATAATGCTGCCACACAACTTTCTTAATTTTAAACCATTCAATGTTCCCATGTTCTGCTCAAAAGGCGCTCTGGTAACTTAGCAGTTATGAATCGGGGTGCTAACCTCAGGATCAGCAGTTCAAAATGACCATCTGTTCTGTGGGAGAAAGATGATGCTTTCTGTTCCTGTAAAGATTTACAGCCTCAGAAACTCTGTGCAGGGTTGCTATGAGTCAGAACCGACTCCACGGCACATAACAACAACGACAATGTTTTCTTCGAACAACTGCCTATGGTCCATGTACACATTTCTCATGAGCACAAGTAAATATTCCGGAATACTCATACTTTGCAATGTTGTCCATGGTTTGTCATGATCCACACAATCAAAAGCCTTTACGTAGTCAATAAAGCACAGGTAAACATCTTTCTGATAGTCTCTGCTTTCAGCCAAGATCCATCGGACATCAGCAATGATATACCTCATTCCATATCCTCTCTTGAATCTGGCTTGATCCTCTAGAAGTTTTCTGTTAATGTATGCTTGCAACCATATCTGTATTACCTTTAGTAAAACTTTATTCGCATGGGATATCAAAGATATAATCCGATGATTATCGCATTCTGTTGCGTCACCTCTCTCTCTGTATATATTCATATATATATACCCATTCAGTTTGTGTCTCTGTCCATGTATATACTGGAAGAACATTGTTGTTCCAGGTTTGTGTGTGTGTGTGTGTGTGTGTGTATATATATTTCTATTTACATCTACCCCCTTTAGCCCTTGCATACCTCTCTGTCTTCATCATTCTTTGGCCAACTTCCCTTTTCTTATATATTACCTTCCCTTCCTTTATACAACTATATATGTATGAAAGAGTATATTGGTACATGGGTATTTTCCTTTCCTGCAAACAGAACCATGAATGTGGTTAAGCATAAAGCAGGAAAATGATGAAAATGTCATAGATATTGTCAAATATCTTAAGGCAATGAGTTGTCTGGCTTTGAGGCTCAAGACCATAGTCTCAGGGGACACCATGGTCAACTGACAGCACAGTCCACAAAAGCAATGTTTGTTCTACATCATACTTTGGTGTATAGCTTCTGGGATCTTAAAAGCTCATGAGTAACTGTCTAAGGAACAACTATTGGTTTCTAAATTTGCAGAAGACAGAAAACTGATGGTAATTGAAAAGGCTTGAATCAATTAGTCCAAAGGTCTAATGGAACACAGGAATATTAGTCTACATAGTTCTGAAATCAGAAAAACTAGAAATTTCCCAGCTACCACTACCGACTTCCCTAAAAGAAATCACATCAGAAGGACCCAGATAGTGCGGTGGAATAAAACTCAAAATCATTAAAAAGAAAAAAAAAACCTGCCTTACTGGTCAGAAAAAGACTGGAGGAACCTGAAAGTATGGCCCTTTACCACCCTTCAGGTCTGGTAAAGGAACTCACCCTCATGGACCAACTTTCAGCTAACAAGTAGAAAGATATACAGGGGGGACAACAACAGTATAAGATATGCTAATTATGAATGATAGAACAATTAATTATTCAAAATAACAAGGTCAACATTTTTCTAAATACAAAGTTGAGAAGGGATGGAAAAGTGGGTAGGATAGAAATAGGAACAACAGAGAGGTAGTGGAATAACTGTTACTGCATGGAGGGGTTGCAAGCTTCAGTTGCAACGAAGTGTAAGATGTACTGAATGTAAAATGGATGATTTTATCTCTATACCTTCACTCATTTCGCAATAAAAGTAACAACAAAAGTCCTATGAAAAGAAAAAAAAGGAAATCTAGAAGGAGCTGAGATAATCTTGTAACCATTTGATTATAAACACATATTTTACTTTGGGGTTCGGCACTGTAGGATAAGTCTTAGATCACATAGTTGGTTTGAACTGAAATGTCGATGGTTCACATTCACCAACTGCTCTTTGGAAAACCTACACAGCAACAAATTGTACTTTGTGAGGGTTAAAGAAACTGATAATGCTCTTTATATTTAGTATAACTATTTCCCATGTTCAAACTATTAAAAAGGAAAGCAGTGCAATTAACAAAAACAATAACATACACATTGATATTATTTTATATTTCTACTTCCATTTTCCTTCTTGACATTGACTCATTTTGCAGTCTTTGAAAATGAATCACTAATATGTTGCTTGTAAAAGCATATTAAAAAAGAAGGTCTCAAGTCAAATTAGATTAATTTTACATGGCACACAGGGCTATACTATATTATCTTTACTAAACAATAAATAAACTTTCTTTCAACTGTATGCTGGGGTGAAAGGAAATACGTTACTAACTTCATGCATCTCTATTTTCCATATTCAAGTCTTGCTTATATAATGTCATGGTCACAGAAATTGATCTTACTGCTGTCTGTATCCATTACCCATTTTTTACACAAATAATCACAGAAGACACATAAATGATTCTTACGGAGTGACTAAATTTCTCTTCCGTTCTGGTTATGACCTTGATTCTGAAATATGGTATCTTATATTCCTGAGTCTTTCCTCAGTAAATATGATTCATGGCTTGTGTTTTGCTTTGGTTTTTAAAATTCTCTTTGTTGTGCATTTTACCAAAAAATTATTGTTTATAACTGTTTGCCAGAGTACTGTTGTTGTTGTTGTTGT
The DNA here is from genome assembly GCF_000296735.1 of Chrysochloris asiatica. Classification (NCBI taxonomy): domain Eukaryota; kingdom Metazoa; phylum Chordata; class Mammalia; order Afrosoricida; family Chrysochloridae; genus Chrysochloris; species Chrysochloris asiatica. The sequence continues at coordinate 35,370,664 of NW_006408523.1, read as the reverse complement.
TAAATGCCATGGAGTTGATTCCAACCCATAGCAACCTGGTATAGGATTTCCAAGGAGCAGCTGGTGAGTTTGAACCACCACAGTACTGTGTTGTGAAGTGCTGTCAAATCGGTTCTGGCCCATAGCAACCCTGTATAGGGTTTCTGAGGGGCAGGTGGTGAGCTTGAACTGCTGACCTTGCAGTTCAAACGGCTTTGCAGTCTGGGGCATTAATCCACAGTGCCACACCAGTACTGTAGTAGATAGTAAATTATCTTTTTCATTAATTAATTACCTAAATATCAGATTTTTATTTAAAAAAATAGCTTAATGTTATGTCGGGTTTTTTTCCTTGAAGTTTCATTAAAAAATTTTTTTTCAATGAAAACTTAAGTTTTATTTTTAAAGATAGACATTAAATAATTGTTGTTTGATGTTAGGTTCCATTGAGTTAGCCCCCACTCACAACAACCCTAGTTAGAACAAAACACTGCCCAGTCCTACACCATCCTCCAAATTGTTGCTATGACATAGCCAATTTTTGCAGCCACTCTTCCAATTCACATTGTTGAGTGTCTTTCTCTTTTTCACAGAGTCTCGACTTTGGCAAACATGATTGGTCACTCCTGATAATATGTTCTAAGAAATTAAGATAAAGTCTCTTGCCCTCAATGCTTCTAAGAAGTATTCTGGTTGTATTTATTCCAAGACAGATTTGTTTGTTTTTTTTTCTAGCAGTCCATGGCATATTCAATATTGTTTACTGAAAACATAATTCAAAGGCATCAACTTTCTTTGGTTTCATTATTCATTGGCAAGTTTTCTTATGCAGATAAGGTCATTGAAAACATTAGGACATAAGATAAAGTGTACCTTAGTCTTCAAAGTGACATGTTGACTTTTAAATACTTTAAAGAGGTTTTTCTACAACATGTCTTCCTCATGTTGTGCTCTTGGTTAATGCGTTGGCCTTCAAGTTTGGTTTTAACAGTTAGGTCAGCTGTTCAAGCTCACCAGAGGCTCCTTGGAAACCTTATACAGGATTACTATGAATTGGAATTGACTTAACAACAATATCCAATATAATACATCACTTTTTATTTTCACTGCTACTACTATGGAAGCTGACTGTGAATCTAAGTAAAATGAAATCCTTAACAACTTCAATTTCTTCTCTGTTTATCATCATGATATTTACTGGTTCAGTTGTAAGCATTTTCATTTTCTTGATGCTGAATTGTAACCTACATTGAAGACTGTGGTCTTTATATTCATCTTTAAATATTTCAACTCTTTTTCATTTTCGGCGAACAAAATTGTGTCGTCTGCACATTGCTCAGGTTCTAATGCTGCTATATTTATTACATACAGTCCAGCTTCTCAGATTATTTCCTCAGAATACAGATTAAATAAATGTTGTTAAAGAATACAAGTCTAGCATGCATCTTTTCTTATTTTAAATCATCCAGTATCACCTTGTTTTGTTATCCTAATATTGTAATTGTTAATGATTCATGAAGTCTAATGCCTTTGTATAGTCAATACAACACGAGTAAACATCTTTCTGGTATTCTCTGCTTACAGTTAAGATCCATCTGACATCAGCAGTAATATTTGTAATTCTAAATCCTCTTCTGAATCCAGCTTGGATTTCTAATAGTTCCCCATAATTTTATTTAGGCAACTTTTTTTGCATTAATAATGTTGTTGTTGTTGTTAAGTGCCGTCGAGTCGGTTCCGACCCATAGCGACCCTGTACAGGGTTTCCGAGGGTGTAAATCTTTACGGGAGTAGAAAGCCTCATCTTTCTCCCACGGAGCGGCTGGTAGTTTTGAACCGCTGACCTTAAGGTTCGCAGCCCGATTCGTAATGTTATTGTTCAATAATTTCTGCATTCTGCTAGATCACCTTTCTTTGGAATAGGAACATATATGGAATTCTTCCAATCAGTTGACAGGCAGCTTTCTTCCAAGTTTCTTGGCATAAACAAGTGAGTACTTTCAGCATTATATCCATTTGTTGAAGCATTTCAATTGGTATTACATCAATTCCAGGATCCTTGGTTTTCTCCAATATCTTCAATGTAGCTTGAGCTTCTTCCTTCAGTTCCACCAGGTCTTGAAATGGCTGAACATCAACCATTTATTTTTGGTGCAATTACTTTTTATATTCCTTCTATATTCTTATTTTTTAAAAATGATTTATTGTGAATTATGTGATGGTTTACATGGGAGAACATTAACTTTACATTCATCCTACCATATATCATTTCATTGCCATGGTTACAATCCCCTCCATGCATCATCAACCAACTAAGGGTCTGCAAGCCTGCCTTCTGGTCATCAACACACAGCCCCTCTCCCTCTCTGGGTCTAGAGTCCCCAGCCCCTCCATCTCTCCACATCATCTCTGCCTCCATCTCTGGCATCATTTCTTCTCTGGGTAGGGTCCTGCTCTCCGCCCTTCTCCCTTGATGGTCCCAGGGACCTCCGCTCCTAGACAGCAAAGTTAATCACTCTCCTCCTTTTGCTACAAAATGTCTACCTTTACGTTTCCAACCCTCACAATCAGACTTGATAACAATTATTCACTATTGTATCACAAGAGACCTATCCTCATCTCCTTTCATCAGCCCTGCCCAGACAGATTGGATACTACTTAGTAGAAATCCTACTTTCCTCCACGCCTTCTGGATCTAGGCTCCCTCTTGAAGTTTTTTCCTAAATTCTTTCAGTTTGAGAAATGTCAAGTTTATTCTTTCCTTTTGGTTTTCTAACTCTAGTTCTTTGCATATTTTATTATTAAACTTTACTTTTTTTTCTTTTTGAGCCTCCCTTTAAAATCTTCAGTTCAGTCCTTCATTGTTTTTTACAATTGCTTTAGCTTCTCTATGTCCAACAGCAACTTTCAGAGTCTGAAAGTTCAGGAACCCAATTTGTTTTTTCTTATTTTTCTATATTTTTCATGAACTTTTGCTTTCTTCTTTTATGGTATCAACTCCAACTCTTCTGAAGTCATTAGTGTTCAGTGCAATAAATCTATTATTGTAATTATATCAGGTGAGATAAACTCAAGGCTGTGCTTTGGTTGTTGTGAATTTGTTTTTCTTCTGTTCAGCTTTAATTTGAGTTTGCCTATGGAGTCCTGGTGTGATTCTGTGGGATAAAACACTGGACTGCAAGGTTGATCTGAACACCAGGTTGGCAGTTCAAACTCACCAGCTGTTCCTGGCAGCCCTATACAGGCTAATTATGAGACCAAACTGTCTTGACGGTATTTAACAACAACAATGAGTAATTCATGGTATTTTCTACAGTGGGCCTAGCCTTGTTCTGACTTATGATATTGCTGATCTCCTTGGTCCCCTTCTACAGACACAGTCAATTTTATCCCTGTATATTCCATCAAGAGACCTCCACACATATGTTGTTGTTGCTGTTATAGTAAGTGACATGGAGTCTGTTCCAACTCATAGAAACCCTATATATAGTCATAGCTTATGATACTGAAAATGTATTTCCAATGAATAAATTGTTGGCTTGCAAAATTGTATCAGGTGAACTCTGTGTCATTTCTATCATATTATATTTTCTAAATATATATCCTTGCTTGCTTACAATGCTTTCATTCACAAGTAATTATCAATAAAGTTTAATTAAATGTTTTATTAACTTCAGACTGCAGAAGTTTAAAAAATCTTCAGTTTTATCATCTTTCTTATTAGTGATTGCTGTGTAATTTTGAGTAATATTTGTATTAACTAGTCTTCTTTGTTGACATATAAGCTCCTGGATACTAACAACTATTAAATGATGGTATAGTCGAAATAAAGATGAGGCTAATACTAATGGTAGGAGATGGTTTATATGAACAAAACACATATTTTGTTAATATTTATGCTTTTCTGAAATATCTATTTCTTTCATTAGAAATATTCATTTGAGTATTTTGTATGCCTCTCAGATACTCATCCAGTCAGTTGAGACACATGGGTTGGAAAAAATTTATATAATCGTGAGGCCTGATATGTGAGAGAAAAGATTCTAAAATTGACATATATGCAAAAACACAATTTGAAATTGTGACAAACATGAGGAAAATAAATCAGGAATACATGATGTCACTGGATTCCTGAAATTACTCCTTATATAGATGGCATTTCAGAATTAAACTGGGATAATAAGCAACTATTAGGTAATTTTGAAGAAAACAAACATAAAACTGGTCATTGAGTCTATGATGGAAACCTAAAGTGTTGCAGATTAGAACTGAGCTTCATGAATATAAGATAAGCACTAGACTGAAAGATTAGTTTGATCCACAATGTTGGCAGTTCAAACCACCATTCACTCCTTGGAAACCCTATATAGGACGACTGTGAGTCAGAATGAACTCAATGGCATTTAACAACAACCAACAGTCTAATGCTTATCCAAAAGGGCCACACCAGGACTCCAGAACAGAGTTAATTTGATCATACTTATTTGTAGATTCATGAGAAATGATGGGAGAGAGAAATTCAGGTTTAGAATGCCTGAGACAGTTATGTCTCCTCTTTAAAAAGTTTAGGCTAATACAATATATGGCTATTTGTTTGTATATATTTGAACTGAAGATAACAAAGTGGAATAAGGAGGCTGTTAATGGATCTTCTTGGAGTGAGTAATAGAATAAAGAATGAAAGAAACACAACCTGAGGAAAAAAATGGTACGATTATGAGGGTGAGTAAAAAATTATCCACATTCTGGTTGTATTAAGTTATCCAGCCATGTCCACAGCTGATGATAACATGAAGCATGTGAAATGATTCTGTTGAAAGACAAGTGACAGTGGATTATGTGGCAAATCATTTGCAAATCAGCCATGCTCTGCCTATGAAATAATCCATGACAGACTTGGGTTTCAAAAAGTTTGTGTGAAATGGGTACCTAAAAGCTGCTGTATGGAAGAGCATAAACAAAAGTGTTTGGACATCTGTAAACAAAATTTGGACTGATACTCAAAGGAAGGTAAACGTTTCTTTAAAAAAAATTGTTACTGGTGACGAGACACAGATTCATCACTATGAGTCGGAAAGTAAATGGCAGATTATGGTATGAAACAACCACAATAGCCAAGCAAGAAAAAGTTCAAAAGTCAACCATTAGCTGGAAAATTGAAGTTTAACGTTTTCTGGGATGCTCAAGGGCCAGTACTGAAGCACTATAAGGAAAAATATTCAACAATCAACAGTGCTCATTACAGTAAGATACTCACTGAAGAGCTGAAGCCTAAACTTCCAATTAAGCGTAAAGGACTGCTATCTAAGAGCATTGTGATTTTGCGTTTACAATGCATGTCCACACATCTCTATTCAAATCGTTGACATTCTGAAAAGCTTCCTCTTGAGGTGTTAAAGCATCCTCCTTACAATCTGGATCTTGCTCCATCTGACTTTCACCTGTTTGGCCCCTTGAAAGCAGCCTTTTGAGGATGAATATTAACCTCTGATGAAGTGAAGACAGTGGTGCATTGTGGCTAGTAGCTCAGTCTAAAATTTTCTTAAATAAGGGAACACAAGAGCTTGTTGACAGTTGAGCAAAGTGTATTGGAAAGCAAAGAGATTATGTCAAAAATTATGCATTTGTCTTTTCTAAAAGTTTATTAAAATAAATTCTACAGTCATAGTGTTGATACTTTTTGACTCACACTTATATAAGTGCCAAGATTTAGTTTTTGCAAGTGAAATAAAGAGTTGCTCAAACCATATACAAGTTTATTTTTTTCTATAACAAAGCTATAGATACATTGTTGTTGTTATTAAATTGTTGTTAAGTGTGGTCAAGTCAGTTCCTACCCATAGCAATCCTGTATACAGTTTCCAAGGAGCAGCTGGTGAGCTTGAACCACCGACCTAGGGATCAAGTTTGGTTCATGTGTTGTATAACATCAATTTAGATAGATTATTTATTCCAGTATTGTAACCTTGATTATATAGCAGGTTTAGCTCATGATCATTACATAGCAATGATAAAATAAAAATTATTTGCATCTTATGATAAAAATTGGCTAATAGGGCTATATTTAGCTTCAAGAGGATAGCTGAAGTGATTATTAGGTATTTTCAAACATTTTTAAAGAAGCTTAGGTTCTGCCAGTAGGAATGAAAGAGAAAAATTGGTTTTTGTGCGTGTGTTCACAGAATTCTTTGTTAAATACACACTTCTAAATTGCTTTAAATATCAAGTGTCTTTTCATGAAGCCTTATTCTCATTAAAGCCAATTCTTTCTAGATTAAAATAAATAAAATTAAGTTTCTAACCATTTTAATAACTCAAGAAAAAATTATCTGTGTGAAACAAAAGTTAAAAATCAATATTATTACTTGGTTTTGTGTTGTTTGATAATGAAATTTCAAATGATCCAAAAATGAAATCAGTGAATTTAAAAATATAGGAAATATGTTTTAAAGGAATGTCAGATAAAAACATGCACTTTAAAGAAGACTATAAAACTATAAGAAAAGATAGAGTTAATTGTTAGATGATATTATTTTTTTCAAAGGAAAGAAATTTATAATAAAGTGATAGTCACATTTAGTGAGGATGAATACATCATTATTTTAAATATTATGTTTACATGAGTCATTGCCTCTTTCTCTCTGTGTGTGTATATTGTGTATGTACATGAATGCATATGTGTTTTAATATCTCTTAATATCAGAGGAACCCTGGTGGTAAGGGAGTTAACTATTGTGCTAGTAACTACAAGTCTGATTGTCTAAACTCCCCCAATGCTCCAAAAAAGAAAGATAAGGCTATATACTCACTTAAAGATTTAGAGTCTCAGAAATCCAGAAGAGCAGTTCTATTCTGTCCTATAGAGTTGTTATGAGTTAAATCAATATGATAGCTGTAGGTTTTTTTGTTTATTTGTTTATTTATATTCAAGTAGATATTATATACTATATCTAACACTTGTCAGTCTGTTGTACTGTGGTGACTTGAGTGTTTCTCTGATGCTGAGAGGTAAGCCACCAATACTTCAAATACTAGTAGAATCTTTCATGGTGGGCAGGTTTCAGCAGCGCTTCAACCCCAGGACTTTGAACTAGTAAAACAATAACAACAACAACAACAACAAAAACTCTCTGAAGAGAAAATGAAATCAGAATCTTAATTTCTTTTTCTGAGTCTGAACAGAAATTAAATCTATTTTTTTCTATATTTTTGGTTCAAAGTTATTATTTTGTTTTCAGTTACAAACAAGATGATTGGATCATTTGTTTGATTTTCATCTGCCATCCATGCAAATCAAATGTTTCAGTTTATCTAGATCTGTATTGCCAAATCTAATAAGTTCCTTACTTCCGGTCAAGGACACATTTCATTTTAAAAACATTTGGGGAATGATAGAAAAATTTAAATGGAGCAATATTGAAAGTGTTACAAAAGAAAGAAATTTATGAAATACTCCTTTCAAATGATTGATGAGATGGAATTATTTCTCAAAATGAGGGGAAAAGTGATGTTATGATCACATGGCTGAACTGTTAATATTGACTGTATTAACAAGCTTTGCTGGTATACAAAGAGTTGAGTAGAGCAAAAGAAAAAAAAAAATAGATTTTGGGTTAGAAATCCATTAACAACATATGAATTTTCTGTCATAGTTTTGGGTGTACCAGCCACTCAGGTCAGTATTTATAGTTTTCCAGATTTGAAATTCATCTTGTGACACAAGGATGGTGGTGGTGGTGGTGGTTATATTCCACCGAGTTGATCAGACTCACAGTGACTGAATAGAGTTTCAGAGGCTTTAAATATACCAGGAACAGAAAATCACTTCTTTATTCTACCAGGTTACTGGCAGATTCAAACTTCTCACCTTGAGGTTAGTAGCCAATGTCATAATCCACTATTCTAATAAGGCTCCATTGTTGTTGTTAAGTGCCTTTGAGTTGGTTTCAACTCATAGAGACCCTCTATAGGGTTTCCGAGGATCGGCTGGTGAGTTTGAACTACCAATCTTGCAGTTCAAACCGACCTTGCACTCCAGTACTTATCTTACATATATTTATTTGTATATTAAGTCCTAGTGTTGTGCTGTATGGTAATGCACTGGACTGCAAGGTTGGTTTGACCTGTAAGGTTTTATATATATAAAAACATTCTTTAATTAGATTTAACTGTGTTTTATTGTAAAAGTGCTTTCTTAAGGAACTGTCTAATTTTATATGAATAGCATATTTATTTCTGAAATATGCTTAATTTTGTAATGTTACAGAAATTCTTCAGCCTAAAACTGAAAACTTGAATAAATATTAAAGCATGATGTATTTTGCTGTGCTTTTTCTATTATGTAATGATGTAATAGGTATGAAAGCACACTTTTTATTTCTAGTATCTTACTAATAAATTTTATCTATATTATGTGATTATTAAACATAGAAGTCCAATGTCACCTTCATTAAAATAGTTTATTTTCATTGGATTTTTGTGTATTAACTTTAGGATTTCCTATTAAAAAAAATGTAGTTTGAATCAACAGTTTTATATTTATGTAATATTTTAGAACTTTCTTTTTTTTATCACAGCACTCTTTTTAAAGTGAGTTAGTACTTCAGTGAGTTCTAGTTTATTTTTGAAAAATAGAATTAAAAAAGTATATAAATAGACTGTGCTGTTCTTTGTATTAAAATGTTTTGAGGTAGTGATTAAACTTTAACATTATTGTCACTTTGGATTTAACTATTAATGGAAGTGTAGAAATAAATAGTTTAATATTGTCCCTTTGAAAACTAATTAGAAAATATTGCAATGAACAAAATTCAAGTTCAGATGGTGGTGGCTGCTGTGTGCTGCTGAGTAAGCTCCAACTCATAGTGAGCCTGTATATGCTTTCTGAGACTGTAAATCTTTATGAGACTAGAAAGCTTCAACTTTCTCTCATGGCTTGACTAGTAGATTCACTGGCCTTGTGGTTAGCCATCCAGAGCTACCAGGGCTCCTTTAAGTTCATATAAATGCAGTGTTAATTGCAATATAAGCAATTAATTTGGTACCCATATTTCTTCAGATTGAATTGCTCCAGGTCATCCATTTTAAATCTGAGACTAGAAAACAATTTTGAGCTGGTACACATTGGTGCAGTCATGGTTGACAAAGCAAAACCGCAATGAATCGAATTTAAACAATATTGGTGAAAAAGAAAGTCCACAGGTTTCAGCAGAGCTTCCAAACTAAGACAGACTAGGAAGAAGGAGAGACGACCTTTGAATGTTTAGTCACTGAAAATCTTACGAATAGCAACAAATCATAGTCAGATATAATTCCAGCAGATAAGCCTCTCAGGTTGGAAGACACTTAAAATAGGACAAGGGAAGAACAGCCTCCTCAAAGTAGAGTTGATCATTGAAGGAGAAACAGGTAAATTAGTTGTTCCTCCAAAATGGAGCATTTGTGTTCTCTCCAAGATGGAGTCCCAAGTTGTTCTCCCCCAAACCGCTCTTGGGCTTCAGTACAGGGTACATTCCCAGGGGCAGATATTCCAGATAAAACCTGATCAAATCAACCTGGAAACAATAATGTTATCACCAGAAATTCTGTTATTTTGACATACATAGCAGTTGTATGTAACCATGGACAGAGTTTCATTGAAGTGAAGTGAGAATATAACTTTGGTGCCACATCAGATGGGCCGGCCACCCCTGGCTTCTCTTCCAAAGAAATGAATATGCAACCTTTGTGTGAAGAATGAAGGCTGGCGGTCCTCAGGCTAGGACTTGGCACTTTACCTATAGAGTGAACGCACTGCCGGAACTTAGTGTTCAGACCAGGTCTCCAGTCAGCTGTCTGAAGGTCCCCTGCGTTCTCTGGATGATGCAGTTCCCTTTGGTCAGGTAAGCTTGCAATATATCATTTTTCTCTCCTCTTTGCAATTTACACATTCATGTGTTTTGATCTCTAGCTCTGTTTTGGAATAAACCTTTTATATATTCTTATAGGAGTGCTGGTGTGGCGTTGTGGGCTAATGCGCTGGACTGCAAAATCAGTTTGAACCACAAGGTTGTTGGTTCAAGCTCACCAGTTGCTCCTTGGAAACCCTATACAGGATCTCTATGGCTTTGAAGAGACTTGATGACATTCAACAACAACAACATCTTAAAAGGACTCCTGGTGTGGTCCTGTAGGATTAGCAGTGACCTGTGAACCACAAGGTCGGAACTGATTCCAAGGCACTTAACAAGAACAACAATCTTCTATAAAAAAGTGTGAGTTCAGTGCATTTGGTTTCACTTTCATTCAGTGGAGAATGACCCCTCTAATTTACCCTTCAGTACAACCATATTGAAGTCCTGGTGTGGCACTGGGGATTAATGTGCTGGACTGCAAAATCGGTTTGAACTGCAAGGTCGGTAATTCAAGCTCACCAGGTGCTCCTCGGAAACCCTATACAAGGTCGCTATGAATCAGAACTGACTCTACTGCACTTAAGAGCAACAACAATAACAATGCAACCATATTGACACGAATGAACTAAAGCTTTCAAGACATTAATTTGCTGATGGGGAACAACTCAAAATAAGAAGAAACATCCAAAACTATGCACTCATATTCAGAACATGGAATGTACAAATCTAGATACATTGGAAGCTATCGTAAATGGTATGGAATGTTTAAAGACCTTGCAGTCCAGCTCATTAACCCACAGCACCACGGTAGGACTCCTATCCTATGCACTAGTGAACAGAAATGAGAGGTAGTGACCATTTTGAATCAGACAGTAATATGGTTTACTATGCCAGGAAAGACAATTGAAGAGGAATGAGATTACATTCCTTGTCAAAAACAAGACTTCAAAATATATTTTGAAGTACAATGTTGCATGTGATAGGATAATATTCATATACCTTCAAGAAAAACCAGTTAATACTGCTATTATTCTGATTTATACACAAACCACTAAAACCATTAATGATGAAATTGAAGAACTACCAGCTTCCAAGTCTGACATTGATCAAGCATGGAATTAAGATGCCATGGTAATACTGTTGAATGGAATGCAGAAATTGGAAACAAGCAATAACATATTTTTGGCATAGTTGAATGAGTGTTTCCAGCATTGCCCAATTGTTGGAAGATTTCCATTTGTATTCCATCAATTCTGAAAGCCTTGTTCGTTACTAATGACTTCAGTGAAGCTGGATTTCTTCCTTCAGTATCATTGGCTCTTGATCATATGCTACTTCTTGAAATGGTTGAACACAGACTTAAAAAAA
>NW_006408523.1:35356098-35359324 GCF_000296735.1 Chrysochloris asiatica | reverse complement strand
TTTATGCTTTCAACCATAAAATTCTTCAATATTTCAAATGGAGGCTTGGATTTTTTTCTTCAATTCTCTCAACTTGAGAAATGCTGAACATATTCTTCCCTTTTGGTTTTCTAACTTCAGATCTTTGCACATTTCATTATAATATTTGACTTTATCTTCTCGAGCTGACCTTCCAAATTTTCTGTTCAGCTATTTTATCTTTTCATTTCTTTATATTGGTTTAGAATCTCTATGCTGGAGATCATGTTTTAGAGTCTCTCCTAACTTCCACTTTGGTTTTTTCTTTCTTTCTTGTCTTCTTAATGACCTTTTGCTTTCTTTCTGTGTGATGTTATTGATATCATTCAATAGCTCTTCTGGTCTTTGATCTTCTGGTCTTCATCGAACACTTCGATCGTAGTGTTTAATGCATCAACTATGCTCTTCAAGTAATCCTAAATTCTGGTGGGATATGTTCAAGATCATGTTTGTCTCTCATGGACTTGCTTTAATTTTCTTTAGCTTCAACCTGAACTTGCATATGAATAATTGATTGTTCCAATCTGCTCCTGATCTTGTTTTGGCTGATGATATAGAGCTTTTTCACCATCTTTTTCCACAGATGTAGTTAATTTGATTTCTGTGTACTCCATCTTTAGAGGTCTATGTATATAGTCATCTTTTAGGTTGTTTAAAAATGTATTTGCAATGAAGAAGTAATTGTTCTTACAAAAGTCTATCATGTGATCTCCATTACCTTTTCTAGCACCACATCCATATTTTCCAACTACTGAGCCTTCCTTTTTGTTTCCAACCTTTGTATTCAAATCTCCAGTACTTAACCAGTACCTTGATTACTTGTTTGATCAATTTCACACTGAAGAAGTTTGATCAGTTTACTTATCATTGAATTTAGTCTTTGTTTACTAAATTTGAAGGACAATTGTATTAATTGGGCTTCCTTGTAGGCATATGTATATTGTCCTATCACAGACAGCATTACATTTCAAAACAGATTTTGAAATATTATTTTTGTTGATGAATGTATGTATCACTGTTCCTCTTTAGCTGGTCATTCCTTGCAGAGTACATCATGTGATTGTCATATTCAAAATGGCCAATACTTGTCCATATCAGCTTATTAATGCCTAGGATGTAGTAGTTGCTGCATTCTATCTCATTTTGACAACTTTCAATTCATACTTTGTACATCCCACGTTCTGCTTAGTAATGGATTTTACAGCTATTTCCCCTCTTTTTGTATTGGAACCGATCAGCAAATGAAGGCCCTGCAAGCTTTATTCTATTTGCGTCATCATGGTCAACTCTACTTTGAGGAGGCAACTTTTTTCCAGTCGCATTTTGAGTGCCTTCCAACTGAGGGGTTCATCTTCTGGGACTGTATCTGATGCTCTTCATGTTTCAATATTCAATATTCTGGTGCTGACAGTGTACCATTGCTATTCATGAGTTTCTAGTGACTAAGTATTTGGAAATAGTCTGCAACTCCTTTATCCTGACCTATCTTAGTCTGGAAGCTCAGCTGAAACCTGTTCACTATAGGTGGCCCTACTTGTTTTTGAAATATTGGTGGCACAGTGCCCAGAATCACAGCATCTGAAAGACAACACAATATGACAAACTGACAGATGTGTGTTGGAGAGGAAACAGTAAAGGAGGTGGTGGTGGTGGTGGTTACGTGCCGTGGAATCAGTTCCGACTCACAGCGACCCTGTACAGCATTTCCGAGGCTGTAAATCTTTATGGGAGCAGAAATCCTCATCTTTCTCCCGCGGAACAGCTGGTAGTTTCAAACTGCTGACCTTGAGGTTCACAGCCTGATTCTTAACCACTTCACTGCCAGAGCTCCTTAGTAAATCATCAATATAGTTTAGTAGGTATGTTGTTGTTGTGAAGTACCATTGAGTAGGTTTTGATTCATAGTGACTCTATATAGGGTTTTCAAGGAGTAATTAGTGGGTTTGAATGACCAACCTAGCATTTAGTAGTCCAGTGCTTATTCTAAAATATCACATACATACATTCAGTAGATTATAGATTATATGACTGGTTAATTGAATACTCACCAATGCCAGAAGTCTGCAAATGGCAGGAAGGTGTTAACTGGCATCTTTTCTGAGTGTCCAGTGGAGTCCTGATATGGCACTGTAGGTTAAGCCCTGGACTATAACATCAGTTGAACAGAAGCATCACAAGTTCAAATTCACCAGTTGCTTCTCAGAAACCCTATACAGGGTCACTATAAGTCAGAACTATCTCAACAGCACTTAACAACAATAATGGGAGTTCAAGGAGAAAGATGTCAGTTTGAGGGCTAAAGTGCACCTGACTCAAACCATGGTATTTTCATAGTCTCATATGCTTGTGAACGTTGGACTACGAATTAGGAAGAATTTATATGTTTGAGTTATAGTATTGGAGAAAGATATTAAAAGTACTATGTGTCACTAGGAGAATAAACAAATTTGTATTGGAAGAAGTACAGCCAGAATGTTCCTTAGAATCCAGGATGACCAGATTTCATCTCTCACCCTTGGAAATAATATCAGGAGGGCCGTCCCTGGAGAAGGACATCATGCTTAAGAAAATGGAGGGTCAGCAAAAAAGAGGAAGACCCAAAAAGAGATGGTTTGGCACAGTGGCAGCAGCAGTGGGTTCAAGTGTAACAATTGTGAAGAGGCACAAGACAAGGCAATTTTTGTTCTATTGTTCATACAGTTCCTGTGAATTGAACTGACTCAATGGGACCTACTAAAAAAAAAAAACAATGGGAGTCCTGGTGTAGCACAGTAAGATAAGCACTGGACTGATAACTGTAATGTCGGTGGTTCAAATCTACCAGCTGCTCCATGTAATTTTTCTTACTGGACAAAAAGTATCAACTAGGGTACAGCTACAGATAAAGCAAACATAATAAGAAATACTGTAGCACTTGTAAAAATAAGTCATAGTCAAATACTAATGGGGGCATGCAGATCGTTAAAAAATATCTGCTCTTTTTTACTTTTAACAATGTATGTTATGCTAATATAAAGAATGGTGGCACAAGGGTTAAGGGCTCTGCTCCAACCCTAAAGGTCAGTGGTTCAAACCAACCATCCTTTCCGTGAAAGAAAGATGTGATGATTTGTCCCAGGGAAAATATTACATCCTTGAAACCCTATGAAATATTTCTATTCTGCCATATAAAGTCACTATGAATCTAATTTGACTGGACATGATATAT
>NW_006408523.1:35354328-35355753 GCF_000296735.1 Chrysochloris asiatica | reverse complement strand
CATATATTCTAAATCCCTGATTTCTTGCATGTTGTTGACTCTATTAAATTAAAAGATAAGCCTTTTGATTTAAAAAACTTATTCTTTGGGAAGAAAAGGTTCAGTCAAAAACTCAAAAATATGCCATATTATTTAAATGGAAATTTGATAGTCAACAAAGTTAGAAAACATTCAAATAGAAATGAATAATCCTCTACTACTTTGAAGAACCACCACTCATCTGTCAGTTTGTCGTACTGTGGTGGCTTGTGAGTTGCTATGATTCTGAAAGTTATGCCACCGGTATTTTAAATACCAGCAGGGTCACACATGGTGGATAGTTTGCAGATGAGCTCCCAGATGAAGACAGACTAGGAAGAAGGAGTAATGAACTACTTCCAAATATTTAGTTGCTGAAAACCTTAGGAATAACAGAGAAACATGTCACATATAGTGCCGGAAAATGAGCCCCTCAGGATGGAAGGCACTCAAAATGCGACTGGGGAAGAGCTGCCTCCTCAAAGTAGAGTTGACCACTATGATGCAAATGGAGTAAAGCCCGTGGAGGAAAAGCCCGTGGGACCTTCATTTGCTGATGGGGAACAACTCAAAATGAATAGAAAGCTGTAAAAATCCATTGAAAATCAGAACATGGAATGTATGAAATATGAATCTGGGAAAATTGGAAGTTGTCAAAAAATAAATGGAATGCATAAACATCGATATCTTAGGCATTAGTGAGCTGGAATGGACTGGTATTGGCCATTTTGTATCTGACAACCACACAGTTTACTATGCCAGAAATGAAAAAAAAATTGAAGAGGAATGGCGTTGCAGTCATTGTCAAAAAGAACATATCCAGTTCAGTCTTGAGGATAAACTGTCTGTGATAAGATAATATCCAAGAGCCTACAGGGAAGCCCAGTTAATACCACTATTATTCAAATTTATGCTCCAACCACAAAAGCCAGTGAGGATGAAATAGAAGAATTCTACAAACTTCTTCAATCTGAAATTGATCAAACATGCCATTCAGATGTATTGATCATTACTTATGATTGGAATGGAATGTTGGGCGCAAAGAGGAAGGATCAGTAGTTGGAAAATATGGAACTGAAGAAAAAATACAGCCTTGAATTTCATTACTGAAAGATTCTTTGAGCAAATTATTGAATGATGCAGAAAGCATCAAGAGAAGATGCAAGGAATACACAGAGTCACTATACCAAAAGGAAATGGTTAATGGTCAACCGTTTCAAGAGGTAGCATATAATCAAGAGCCAACGATAGTGAAGGAGGAAGTCCAAGGTGCATTGAAGGAATTGGCAAAGAACAAGGCACCAGGAATTGATGGAATAAATATTGAAATCTTTCAAGAAAGTGAGGCAACACAGGAGGCACTCACTGATCTTCGCCAAGAAATTTGGAAGACAACTATCTGGCCAA
>NW_006408523.1:35333919-35353340 GCF_000296735.1 Chrysochloris asiatica | reverse complement strand
ATGCATGTGAAAGCTGGACAGTGAATAAGGAAGACCGTAGAAGAATTGATACTGTTGAGTTATGGTGTTGGAGGAGAACATTGAAAGTGCCATGGGTTGCCAAGAGAACCAACAGATCTGTGTTGGAAGTAGTGCAGTCAGAGTGTTCCTTGGAGTCCAAGCTGGCCAAACTTCGTCTCTCATACTTTAGACATTGTTTGGAGAGACCAGTCGCTGGAGAAGGATATCATGTTTCGTAAGGTGGAGGGTCAGAGAAAAAGAGTAAGACCCCCAACGAGGCCAAATGGCAGCATCAGTGGACTCAAGCATTGCAAAAGTAGTGAGCTTGGCCCAGGATCAGGCAGTGTTTCGTTCTGCTGTGCATAAGGTTGCTATGGGTCACTACTGACTCAATATTACCTCACAACAACAGCAACAACTTTTAAGAAAGGGATTAGGCAGATTTAGATACAATATCAGGGACAATTTGAATGCTTGCTATTAATGTAATGGACTCTAAATCTATTGAGCTGGATGTGTCTCCGATATGAGCTGTATAATAACCCTGCCACAGTACTCTATGGGAAATAAAGTTTGAATAGCTGTATTTCATGCTCCTGATCTCAAGACACCTTTGACTATCATAGACCTGCAAAGGTGAGAGATACTGAATATCTATGAGAACTTCAAACACAATCTCAATTGCATGATATGTGGGTTACTACAAATTTCTCCATGTAGTCAGTTGTTTTTTCTAAACTCCTAAAGTTCTTCAGTCATTAGTAGGAAAAGGATATTTTAAAGTGTTAATCCAGTTAGATGATATAGTAGTTTCCATGAGCTCTGGTAGCGTAGTGGTTACGAATCAGGTTGTGAACCACAAGGTCAGCAGTTTGAAACTACCAGCAGTTCCGCGGGAGAAAGATGAGGCTTTCTGCTCCTGTAAAGATTTACAGCCTCGGAAACTCTGGACAGGGTCGCTATGAGTCAGAATCGACTCCACGGCACATAACAACAACAACAACAACATGCAATTCCTAGAGGATCCTAACAAAGATATTTCAAGTGGTCTTTGATTATGATGGAATTGGCTAAAACTCTGTGAAACATTTTGACAAGATCTCATGATGTTTCAGCACAATAAGCAAACTAAGCCTAACAAAACAACGATCTTATATGACAAACTGGGTTTGTTCAACTGACTAAATGTAGTTAGGTCTTTCTTGGAGGTTAGTGATAATTAAGGAAGGTTTGGAAGAAGTATTTATGTATTGGTAAACCATTTACTTACTCATCTCAACCAAAAAGAAACCTCAGATTAAATTTAGGTGCAGATCCCCGGGAAGTTTTAATCTTTCTGTAAAGGGGAGAATTTTTTTTTTTTTTCTTCGTCAAGGCAACCCTAGGTTGTAAAAATGGTTACTGGTCTTGACTGCTAACCAATAGGATGGAGGTTCAACTCTCTAGTGGTTCCTCCAAGGAAAGGTCTGGCAATCTTCTGAAAACTTGATCTTTGAAAGTCTTACAGAGCACAGTTCATTTTTGACACACATGGGGTTGTCATGAGTAAGAATCAACTCCATGGTAACTAGAATGTTGTTAATTACAGTTAGATTAATAAAACAGTGGGTACAGCTAAAGGAAGACTACCATTTTACTTTTCCTTCTGTAGATACATTTTATCTAAATGTTTTCTGTCTTACTATAAAAAGACAAAGGTAAGCAGATACATTTTCAAAGCAAACCTTACACAGGCAGTTCTTGCTTTACACATTAGTGCTTGCATGTGAACAGGACTGCAAGCTGAAACCATGAAAAATATCTTAATAACCAATTGGGGGAAATGTTGCTCATTTATAAAACATGAAAACCTCTTATTATCTGTTTCAAAAATTTATACAGAGGTGAAATATAGTAAAAATAGTATTTATTTATTCCCAGGTAATTTATGTCACTAGTAATATTGAGAATCATATGTTCTATCTCTTTGTGCAAACAGCAGTATGGACAGTGTTTTGCCTTCTCGTCATATACTTTATAATACAGCTGAGCATCTTACCTATCCTTTGGCATATTGTTACACTCCTTTCTAAGTCCGTATCAGCTTCTAATGTTCTTTCCTTTGCACTTTCAATCTTGGAACATATCTCCAATAATCCCTTTAATGTGATCTATTTCCAGGATCACTTTTTCTGAGTCATTTTCCTTTTTCTTTTTTTGTCACAGTAATTTTCCTCACTTTTCCAAGTAAGTTGACCTACAATGAGTTCTTCTTGTTATATGAGGAGGTTTCAAAAGATTATGAAAAAATGGAATGAAAAGATAGGGGAATTTTTCTATGAACTTTTAAAATATTCTTCATATGTGAAGAATCTTTCAAAGGGTTATGATCCCAATATTTCATGATCAGATATTTCTCTTATGACTGTATTTATATTTTAATTTCACTGCCATCATTAACATCTTTACTGTCTTTGATGTACTTTTATTTTTGTGGCTACTTTCCTTACACCTATCCAGTGCCATGGACTGCCAAAAGAACCAATAGATCTGTTTTGGAAGAAGTGCAGCCAGAGTGCTCCTTGGAGGCCAGGATGGCTAAGCTTGGTCTCTTCTACTTTGGACATATTGTCCGGAGGAAATAATCGTTGGAGAAGGATGTCATGTTTGGTAAGGTGGAGGGTCAGAGAAAAAGAGGAAGACCTCTAATGAGATGGATCGGCCAGGTGGCATCATTGATGGACTCAAGTGTGGCAGCGGTAGTGAGGTTGGCCCAGGATTGGACATTGTTTCGTTCTGCTGTGCATGGGGTCGCTATGAGTCAGTTCTGACTCAATGGCTCCTGACAACAACAACAATCCAGTTTTTGAGAAGAATCACATGATTTTATAGCTGCGATACAAGGAGGCAGCACACCTGCATGCTTTCCTATCTGTGTATTAGCAAAATTGATCAGTCACTGGCAGACATTAACAAAAGTAACATGACTGATCATAGATCTTCATACATATCTGTTAGCTACAAAATCATCCTTGGACTGAAAATCTAGCAGCAAAATTTGGATTGTATGAATTTTCTCAGTTGATAGCCAGTGGTATCTGAAGCTTGAATCATACTGTGTTTGTTGTTGTTAGGTGCCATTGAATCGGTACTGACTCATAGTGACCTTATGCACAGCAGAACGAAACACTGCCTAATCTCATTACTGGTGCCATGCTTGAGTCCGTCGATGCTGCCACTTGGCCAATCCATCTCGTAGGAGGTCTTACTCTTTTTCTCTGACTCTCCACCTTATGAAACATGATATCCTTCTCCAGCATCTGGTCCCTCCAAACAATATGTTCTAAGTATGGGAGATGAAGTTCGGCCATCTTGGCCTCTAAGGAGCACTCTGGCTGCACTTCTTTCAAAACAGATCTATTGGTTCTTTTGGCACCCATGTCACTTTCAATATTCTCCTCCAACACCATAACTCAAAAGCATCAATTCTTCTACGGTCTTCCTTATTCACTGTCCAACTTTTGTGTACATATGAGGTTATTGAAAATACCATGGCTTGGGTCAGGTGCACCTTAGTACTCAAGCTGACATCTGTGCTCATCAACACTTTAAAAAAGTCTTGTGTAGGAGATTTTCCTAATGCAATACGTCATTTGATTTCTTGACTGCTGCTTCCCTGAGTGTTGATAGTTGATCCAAAAAGAATGAAGTCCTTGACAACTTCAGTCTTTTCTCCATTGATAAGATTGTTGTTTATTGGTCCAGTGGTGAGGATTTTTGTTTTCTTTACATTGTGATGCAATCATGCTGTTAGGGCAGTGGTATTTTATATCTAAGTGGCAGTAACCATAATTTATGTTTATGTGAGCCATATAGTGTGAGGATCACATATACAGTTCTTATTTTGTGTTCTCTTGTGAGACCTTTGGTACCACTTACCACATAATAGTATAAATATCTAATAAACAACTTTGGATTTCCCTTAAGAATAGTACAAAAAGATCTCTATATAGACATTAGTTTTGCTCCTCTGGAGGACCCAGCCTAAAATAATATATATCCTGGAAACATGGTTTTGTATATCAGTCAGTATATAACATGCATAGATGATATTTATATTTCATAGTATTAATGTTAAATGGAGACAGATCAGATAAGCATCTCAATAGCTAAAGAATAGTATTGAATGAACCCAACATCAATTGATAATTAATGCTAGTAAATCAGAAATTGAAATGAAATTTCACTGTTTTAAATTATATTCATAAATACACACACACACACACACACACACAATCACAGGTGAGAATCTGGTTGAACAAAATCTCCATTATAGGGAGGATGCTTTAACATCTCAAAATTTTAATATAACCAGAGTGTGGATAATTTTGACTCATCCACATGGTGGTATATACGAACTGCCGATCTTGGTGTGAGTAGTCCATTGCTTATCCTACAGCACTACACTGACACTATACATATATATGTTGTTGTTAAGTGTTGTCCAGTCAATTCTGATTCATAGTGAACCTGTATAGGTTTACCAAGGAGCAGCTGGTGAGCTTGAACCACAGACCTTGCAGTTCAAAGGACTTTGCAGTCTGACCCATTAGCCCACAACGATGTTAATTTGTTATTATTGTTACGTTCAGTTGAATCGTTTCCAACTCATAGGTACCCTGTAACCAATTCAAAGGCACCTAACAACAAGTGAGTTTCAACCACCGACCTTGCAGTTCAAACTGACCTTTTGGTCCAGTGCTTGTCCTACAGTGCCCTATTTTATTTTGTGTGTATGTGTGTAGCACAGTGGTTCCATACATATATACTGGATTGTGAATCACAAGGTATGAGGTTCGAGCCAGACAGCCGCTCCATGGGAAAAAAATATTCTTTTTGCTCCCGTAGAGCACTTAGGAACTACAGTATATAAATATATGTATGTATATGTGCGCTGGACTTCTATGTAGATTTAAACCACGAGGTCCGCCATTCAGGCTCGCCAGCAGCTTCTCTTAAACACTATACAGGGGTGCTATGGGTCGGAACCGACTCGACAACACTTAAAAACAGCACGCATTTATATATATATTTTATAAAACGTGAATTAACTCTGATGTTAGTAATGACTAAAGAATTCACATGATAAACATGTTATCTTCGAGATTCTGTACAGAAAATAAGGCAATAAAATTAAATATTGTTCAAATAAGAAAATAAAAAAGATCATTATTCACTGACAATGATATTAAAAAAAATAATTTCCAGATAGGGAACAACAAATAAAGTAGCCTTAACATATTGTTACAATAGCATTAAAACAATTCAAATACATAGGTTAAATGTAATTAAAGGCGTATAAAATCTCTATACCAAATTAATAAACATTCAGTTGAATTGGAAAAAAAAAAAGAGTTTTAATAGACTTTATATTCACTTACTAATACTCTCATTATTAAAACCTATAGATATATAACCTTCAAATTGCTTTATAGATTCATATGATCTTAACCAAAACAACAGGAATTATATTTTAGCAAAGATTAAGAAGTTTATATTAATTTTACAAAGACATTTCAGAGTCAAGAAGAGCCCAAACATCAGTGAAGAATTTATAGTTTGATACATACATCAAACTTAACTGTTGTTGTTGTTAAGGGTTGTCGAGTTGATTCTGACCTGTAGCGATCCTGTGTAGGGTTTTTGAGGAGCAGCTGAAGAGCTTGAACCACCAAACTTGCAGTTCAAATGACTTTACAGTCCAGCGCATTAACTCACAGTGCCACAGCAAGACTTACTAGTAAACTTACATGCCAAACTGACTTTTGTTGCTGTTGTTAAATGCCATCGAGTGAGTTCTGACTGATATAACCCTGTATAGGGTTTTTTGAGGGACAGCTGGTGAGCTTGAACCACCAACCTTGCAGTTCGGTCTGTGGTTCAAGCTCACCAGCTGCCCCTCGGAAACCCTATACAAGAATATTAAATGACAATAATTTCACAAATGTATCACTTTAGTGAAAAGACAGACACACAGCATAATGGACCAGTTAGAGTCTAGGATAACATCCAATCCTTTTTTTTTTAAATTTAAATTAACACAGTGTCCTAGTGAAATAACTATCTTTCCTGGAAATGAGAAAATATTTCCTGTAAAGTGACAAATAATATATATTTAAGACTTTGCACACCATGATCTGCACACTGTAAGTAGTTGGAATTACTTTATTTGTAGCCAGAAAAGTGTCATGTTGTTGTTGTTAAGTACCATGGAGTCAGCTCCAAATCATAATGACCCTACACAGGGTTTCCGAGGCTGCAAATCTTCATGAGAGCAGGAAGTCTCATCTTTCTCTGAGGAACAGCTGGTAGCTCCAAACTGCCAACCTTGAGGTTAGCAACCCTATTTGTAACCACTACGCTACCAGAGCTTCTTAGAAAAGTGTATTTTGTTTTTTTAAATTTAAAATGGTTGTAAAAAAGTCAAAGTCAGAGCAATATTTTATGGTATGTGATATTTGTATGACTCAAATATCAGTGTCCATAAGGTTTATTAAAAAAAGAATCAAGCTCTTTTATTTTCATAAAAGTTCTTTTTAGCTCACCAGCTACACAAAAAAAGGCAGAAAGTCTGATCTTGCTCAGTATACATACTTTGCTGACTGCTGATATTTTCAATGAATTATTCTGGGACAACTGGATATTGACATGGGAAAAAACTCATCTTGACTCTTACTTAACACCATTCACAGAAAATCAATTCTAGCAGGATTATAGGACTAAATCTCAAATATAAAAGGAAAGAGAGGTCCTATAAGATAACAGAGAAGAATATTTTCTGAACCTTCAGGTAGGAAAATCTCTTTTTCAAAACGTCTCTAGTACATAGGGTCTCTATGAGTCATAATCAACTTGAAAGCACCTAACAACAGCCATTGTTGTTGTTGTTAAGTGCCATCGAGTCGGTTCCGACCCATAGCGACCCTGTACAGGGTTTCAGAGGGTGTAAATCTTTACGGGAATAGAAAGCCTCATCTTTCTCCCGCGGAGCGGCTGGTAGTTTTGAACCGCTGACCTTAAGGTTCGCAGCCCGATTCGTAACCACTACGCTGCCATGGAGATATTTAAATGTAAGGAAAGTTACAGTGAGTACTACAGTAAGACTGATTTTTGGCTCCATCATTTATCAAGACAAGACCACTCTGTACTGTTCAGAAATGTAATAAATAATTAAGATTTTAAAATGTTTACATTAGGCACTAGAGCATATATTTAACTTTTTCCCTTCTTACTATAAAACACACAAGGATTTAACACACATATGTACTTTAATATGTTTGGAATCATTTTGTGTTTATCTGAAGAAAAACACAAAAGGTAGAAAATAAATGTGAATTAGTTCAGAAATAAGTGCTATAATTTTCCACTGCAGTTTTAGTTTAATGGTGTATATGACAAAAAGACTATTGTGTTTTTGTATGTCCAAAATCGTTTGCTTTCACTACTCATTGCTATAAAAGAAAAATGTTTTGAGATATCGAAAAAAACATCTACTTGCAAAACAGACATCATCCTTTTTTTCAAAAATATTCATATGTTTTTCCAGGTTAATTATTTAATTAGAATACAAACCAAGTCTGTATATTACTTTAGAAATATGTTTTTTATTTGTATCAAACATTCTCCTTTTTTTTTTCAATCTTGTTTTTCATGCCATTTTTAAAGACACTAAATTCATTTCCAATAATGTATCCTAAAAAGAACTTTTATCACAGTTTGAATTTTGTTGATTTTGGATTTAGAGATATTTAATAGATAACTCCATCTGTTGCATTTTTTTTAGTGACACTCTGATAGAATTTTATGAATTTTGATTTTGTTGCATTTTTATAAAACTAATTGATAGGTATTACTATGTTTACAATGTATTCTGTGGTGTTCTGAGTTATTTAATATCATTCTTTTATCTTTAGTCTTTGTAACTCTGATAAAATGACTCTTTTCTTGAAAGGTATGGATAAAAGCAGGTGGGAGAAGGTAATGACACAATTCAGCTGTGGACGTTAACAGAGTTCATTGTAATTATAAAATCTTGAAATTCTTGAATGGGTACAAAATGAGCCATCTCAGAAGTAGGAAGTGTGTGTCTGTGTGGGTGGGAGGGGGTGCCGGGTCTTACTTCCCTCAAGAAGAAGAGCCATGAGAGAAGCAAGTCCTTTGGACCATGTGATCCCTGTGCTTTGAACCTCGTCAACCCAGGGACAAAAACTTAGACACCAGTGGAATGACAGAGGAGCAGCAGAACTGAGAGTGAGAGTACAAAGCAGAGTGATGGACTTACTAACTAGGGACAGGAGGCTTGCTTACGAAGTGGGTTGGTGTCTCCAGGTACTGAACTGGGAGAGGTTAGATTTGCTCTCCCATGGAACTAGAGATGAGTGTCTTCAAGCTGAGGCTCATGGTAGAGTGGAGTGTCCTGTGGGCATGTAACAACAGGCCCTAAAAGGGCTTTGTAACTTTGGGTAACTGTGGGCCTGGCCGAGTAGAGGCTTTCCTGATTGGACAAACTGTTCCCTAATCATCTCTTACCCTGAATTGTAACCTGCTAACTTCCTTCATAAACCCTACGACTGTGTCTGAGTACCCTGTGGCCACTTTAATGGATTCTTGAATCTAGATGAGAAGTTAGGTCCTATTTTTCCCATTCTGTTTATTTTTATGTTGTTATCAGTCATAAATGATCACTATGTTTATAAATATATCAAGGATTACCAATGCATGTATTAAAATAATCACTCTTTTTTATATAACTAGCTTTGAATCATATATAAATAAATTTCTACCATCAACTAATGGCTATCTTGCGGTAGAAGTTTGGTTTTGTTTTTTTTAAATAAAGACAGTGCTCAAAAGGTTTTATTGGAATACAGTTAAAATCTTTTATTTGCATATTATCTATAACTGTTTTCTGGCTACAAACTGAGAAATTTCTATTATATAGGGTATGCCGATCATGGTGTGTAAAATCTTAACTACTTTTACCTTTTACTTAATTTGTCACTTATAATAGAGGTTACTAGTATACAACCAGTTTGTCAAAAAAGATTGTTTGTATGTTTAATTTAATATTATTATTATTTCATGACTTTAACCCATTGAAATTATTAGCCTTCTTTTTGTCTAAGTGGACACTTGAGTTGTTTTTTTTTAATTCCTCTCTGCTATGATAGCAGTACTGTGGCTCTGTAGGATAAGCATGGGGCTGCCAATCACAAGGTTGGCAGTTCAAACCCACCAGCCAATTCATGGGAGAAAGAGGGATTTATGCTCCTGTGAAAATTTAAAGCCTAGGAAATCCTATACAGGGTCAATAAGAGTTAGAATCGACTCACAGGCACTTAACAACAACAACAATCTGGTATGTAAAGATTTCTAAGGTTCATCTTGTATTTATTATAACTGAAATCTATGACCAGAATTTTTTCTGGGATCCATTATTCCTTTTATTACTGTTGTTTGAGTCAATTGCAACTCATAGTGACCCCACACACAACCAAATGAAACATGTACAGGTCCCACACCAAATGTTTGAGCCCATTCTAGCTGCCACTATATAAATCCATCTCCTCCTTTTCATTGATCATTTGGCAAGAATGATGTCATCCTCCAGATACTGGCTTCTCATGATAACGTGGCCGAAGTGAGAGACACGAAGTTTTGCCATCCTTGTTTCCAAGGAATTTTTTGGCTGCACTTCTTCCAAAACAAATTTATTTGTTATTCTGCCAGTCCATGACACTTTCAATTGTTTCTCCAACACCATAATCCAAATGCATCCATTCTTCTATTGTCTTCCTTATTCACTGTCCAACTTTCACATGCACATGAAGTCATTGAAAATACCATGGGTTGGGGCAGGTGAACTTTAATCCTCAAATTGATATATCTGTGTTCTATTATACTTTAAAGAGGTCTTTTGCAGCACATTTGCCTAATGCAATATGTCTTTTAATTTCCTGACTCATTCTTCTGTCAATATTGATTGTGGATCAAAGCAAAATGAAGTCTTTGACAACTTCAATCTTTTCTCTGTTTATTAAGATGTTATTTATTGATCCAGCTGTGAAGGTTTTTGTGTTTTAATTGAGGTCCAATTCACACTGAAAACTATAGTCTTTAATCTTCACCAGAAAGTATTTAAAATTTGCTTCACTTCCAGAAGCAAGATTGTACCTTCTGCCTGTTTCAGCATGTTAATGAGTTTTTTTTCCAACCCTAATGCTACATTCTTCTTCATAAATCTACCTTCTCAGAGTATTTGCTCAGCATGCACTGAAAACTGAATTTGTATAATGAAAGACTATAACTCTGGTACACATGTTTCCTGATTTTAAACCATTTAGAATCCTCTTGTCTTGTTCTAATGACTGCCTCTAAGTTGATGCACAGATTCCTCATGAACTCAATTATGTGTTCTGTAATGCCCATTTTTCATATTGTTACCCTTAGTCTGTTATGATACACACAGTAGAATGCCTTTGCACAGTCAGTAAAGCACAAGTAAACATCTCTTTATTATTCTCTGCATTCAGTCAAGATCCGTCTGACATCAGCAATGATGTAGCTTGTTCCATTTCCTCTACTGAATCCAGCTTTACTTTCTGGCTGCTATTAGTTTGCCATTGTATTGCTGTAACTGTTTTTGAATTCTCTTCAACAATATTTTGCTTACATGTGATATTAACAATATTGTTTGATGATTTTCTAATTCAATTGGGTCACGTTTCTTAGGAAATTTCTTGGCATAGATGAGAAAGCACCTCCAGGGCTGCATAAGTTTGTTAAAACATTTCTATTTATATTCAGTAAATTCCTAGAGCTTTCTTATACCCCAGCTGTGCAGCTTGGACTATTTTCATCAGTACCATTGGTTCTTGATCATATGTTTGAACATTGACTAATTTTTATTGCTCCAGTGACTATGAATATTTCTTTCTCTTCTTTAATGATTTCTTCATCATTCAATATCTTGCCCACAGAATCAAACTTAATCTTTGCTCTTGAACACTTTAAATATGTCTTTTGCTGCAAACTTATCTACCACAATACATCACCTGATTTCTTGATCATTAATTATGGATCCAAGCAAATGAAGTATTTGACTACTTCAATCTTCTCTTCTTTGATTATGTTGTTATTTAATTGTCCACTTGAGATGCTTTGGTTTTCTTTATATTGAGATGGAATCAATACTGAAGGTTGTAGACTTTGAAGTTTATCAGTAAATATAGCATGCCCTCTTCCTTCAGAAAATAAGGTTGTGTCATTAGCATCTCACAAGTTTCTAATTGATGCTACATTCTTCATTATGTAATACAGCTTTTCTAATTATTTGCTCAAGATACAGACTAAATAAATATGGTGAAAGGATACAACCCTGACATATGGTTTTCCTGATTTTAAGCTGTTATTACCACCTTGTTCTGTTCAAATAGCTGTCTCTTGGTCAATGTAGATGACCACAATTAAGTGTTCTGGAATACTCATTCTTTGCAATGTTGTCCATAGTTTGTTATTATCCACACAGTTAAATACCTTTGCATCATAATTAAAGCATAAGTAAGTATCTTACTGGTAGTCTTTGCTTTCTGGTCAGATCTATCTGATGTCAGCAGTGGAATTCCTCTTTCCACATCCTCTTCCAAATCTAAGTTAAAGTTTTGGTAGCAAACATTTAAAAACCTATCCTTAGCAAAATTTTACTTATATGTAATATTAGTGATATTGTCCAATGATTCCCCATTGCATTGTGTCATGTAGTGAACTGTTTAACATATCTTTTCTAGCCTTCTTCTTTCAATTTGTAATTCCATGGTAGCTTGTGTGTTCCTGTGAGTTGGAAGATATTCAACAGAATTTTAAATACCATCAGATTCACCAATGGTGGATAGGAAGGTTCAGACTAAGGTAGACTAGGAAAAAGGAGACGTGGACACCTTCTGAATGGTTAGCTACTGAAAACCTTATGACAGAAGAACATTGTTAGATATAGTGCCTGCAGATGAAATGCTTATGAACAACAGCAGAACATTATCAGACACAGTGCTGAAAGGTAATGCCCTTAGGTTAGAAGGCATTCGTATGCAACTGGAGAAGAGCTGCCTTCTCAATATAGA
Organism: Chrysochloris asiatica; assembly: GCF_000296735.1. NCBI lineage: Eukaryota > Metazoa > Chordata > Mammalia > Afrosoricida > Chrysochloridae > Chrysochloris > Chrysochloris asiatica. Next base: position 35,341,185 of record NW_006408523.1, on the reverse strand, counting down.
GCAGACAATAATGGCATGAATGGAACAAAGTTTTTGGTACCTTCATTTGCTCATGTGGCACAACTCAAAATGAGATGAAACACCTGTAAACATCTGTTAATAATCAGAACATGGGATGTATGAAATATGGATCTTAGAAGCTGTAAAAATGAAACAAAGAACAGAAAACAATGGTATCCTAGGCTTTAGTGAGCTGAAATGAGTTGATATTGTCCACTTTTAATTAGATAATCATATGGTTTACTATGCTGGAAATGACAAATTGAAGAAAAATGGCATTGCATTAATTATCAAAAGATCCTTTCAAGATTTCTCTTGAATTACAATGTTGTCTATGATAGTATATTTACATATGCCTACAAAGAAGACTATTATTCAAATTTACACAAACCACTAAAGTAAGTGATGATGAAGCTGAAGAATCTAATAGGTTATTCAGAACTTGATCAACATGCAATGAAGGTGCATTGATAATTACTGGTGACTATAATGTGAAAGTTACAGAGTAAGGATCAATATTTAGAAAATATCTGCATGATAGAAATTATGCTGGAGATTACATAACATGATTTTGTAAAACCAATAGCTTATTCACTTATTCTTTACAAATATATTTTTTTGAACAAAAAAAGATGATGAGACCCAAGAACCTCACCATATGAAAACACAGGAATCAAACTGACTACAACTGCTGGATGAGAGAGTAGAAAAGTTCTATGTCATCAGCAAGACATGGCCAGAGAAGGCTGTGGAACAGATCGTCAATTGCTTCTATGCAAGTTCAGGCTGAAGCTGAAGAAACTGAAAACACGTTCATGATAGTAAAAATAAGACATTGATCAAGGCAGCCAAAACAGAGATACAGAGATGCAGATCTCTGTAAAGAGCTTGAAGGGTAAGACCATAACTCTTGAGGCCAAGCCAGTGACATCATCAAGAATGTCAAAGCCAAAATACAAGACAAGGTGCTCCTTGGAGGCCAGGATGGCCAAACTTTGTCTCTCATATTTCAGGCATATTGTCTGGAGGGACCCGTGGCTGGAGAAAGATACCATGTTTGGTAAGGTGTAGGGTCAGAGAAAAAGAGGAAGACCCCCAGTGAGATGGATTGGCAAAGTGGCAGCATCAATGTGCCCAAGCATGGCAACGATCATGAGGTTGGCCCAGGATTGAGCAGTGTTTTGTTCTGTTGTGCATAGGGTCGCTATGAGTCAGTACCAACTCAATGGCACCTAACAACAACAACAATATGATTCTGACACATAGAGACCCTAAAAGACTGAGTAGAACTGCTCATACAGTTTCCAAGGCTGTCCCACTTGCAGGAGGATCCCTGGTGATGCCTTGGGTAAAGTGCACAGCTGCCAACCTTAAAGGTCAGTGGTTGGAAACCACCAGCTGCTCCATGGGAGAAAGATGTGGAAGTCTGTTTTCATAAATGTTATGAAATGCCATGGAGTTGGTTCCTACTCATCGGCATTCTGTAAGGATTCTAAGGAGCAGCTGGTTGGTTTGAATTGTTTACCTTGTGATGAACAGCCTAGTGCGTATCCTACAGCATCACATGAGGAGTCCCCATAAATATTGTTGTTGTTGTTGTTAAGTGCTGTTGAATCAGTTCTGACTCACAGCGACCATGTATACATAGGGTTTCCAAGGAGCAGCTGGTGGGTTTGAACCACCATCCTTGTAGTTCAAATTGAGCTTGCAGTCTAGCACATTATCCTGCAGTGCCCCACCAGGACTCCCCATGAAGATGACAATCTTGGGAACCATATGGAACAGTCCTACTCTGCTTGATAAGTGTCCTCAGAGTCAGAATCAGTTACAGAATCATGGGTTTGGTTTGTTATTTTGGTTAATCTTTATGAAAGCAGACTCCCATGTTTCACCCCTGCAGAATAGCTGGTGATTTGACCTCCTTACCTTTCAGTTAGCACTCCAGTGCTTAACTACAACTCCATTACCAGTAATTTCCTTTTTTTCCTTTAGAATGTATAATGTAAACATTTACGTTTTACCACCAACCCTATTTTATTATGCTTCTGGAAACTGCTGAGGTGAAAAAGCAATATCCATTTTTCTGTATAATACTAACAATCTGAGAGAAACTGATGAATTGAACAAAGTCAGAATTCAAGACAAGGTTGTAGTTTTGTCACAAAATTACTCAAAAAGTAACCTATGCTTGTAAAAGTGTAAAGGATTTGGAATAGAATTATTGTGATTGGAATTCTGGCTTTAAAACCTGACACTTCTCATATCTGGGTTGCCTTTCATTCCCTTCATTTATTTTCATAACACATTTACTTCAAACACTTGTGAAAAAATAAAAATAAAAGAACATTTTTGGCTCATAAAAATTCTAAAATAAAAATGAGCATATTTTATGTTTCTGAAAAACAGTTTTGTTTTCTGGGGCATATTGATTTAATTCCAGAAACTTAGCACTGAGAGAATTGTGCTTTTAAAAGCCTCAATGATTTTGTGTGTCTTTTAACATTTCCTTTCACTATCTTCTCCTTAGTCCTATCTACACTAATTGAATTGCATTATAGTTCTTTAAAAATTAATTTACATTTACAGTTAGTATCTTACAGGAATAGAATATCTATGCTTACTAAATTATTCTGCATACCAATTTAAGAATATACTTCTCTATTGCAGGTTTTAAGATTTTTAAATCAAATTAAATGCAAGGAACACACCCACATACAAATACATTGCTTTAATTCAGTGTATATCAGGGGAATTGAAACAAACAAAACCATTAAATCATTTTTTACTTGGAAATTTATAATACATACAAATATAAACCCAGGATTACTGTTGTGTAGTCACCTATCTTCTCTCTAGTGTGCATGCCTCTGTGTCTAATCTGCCCTTTTTATAACTCAGAAGTGATTAGATTTAAAACCTACCCTAGTCATGCTTGATCTAATTGACATAAGAAAAAGAACTTTATTTTCAAACAAGATGGTACCCACAGATACAGGAGTCAGAATTCCAACATATATTTTGAGAGAATATAATTTAATCCATAATAAATACATAATATACAATGTGGCATAAATAAAAAAGTTGTGGTTTCACAGTAAGACATAAATATTTTAAATATTTTATTATACATAACATCTATGATCATTTCTCTATATAAAATTGATATGTGTATGTGTGTGTATCAGGTATTCTGCTTGACTTGTTCATAAATGAACATCAAACCATAACTTTCACTTTTCTACTCACGTGGGTTTAATCATTCATTGTAATGGCCACACAGAACTCAAAATACCATACTCACAGTTATGGGGTTTATTAGGGAAGTTAACAAATTACAATACAGAAATGCTTAGGATGCTTTCTTTGTTTGAGACAGTCTGTTTTCTGCCATGCCTTAAGACAGGCTTCTCTCTGACCCCTTGGCCTTTGCCCTACTCCAACAATATTACAAAGTTCTTTTTACCACTGCTGATAAATGCCCAAAGAGCACTCCTCTCTGCTATAATCCTCAGCCTGAAGGCTCTCAGCTGTACCTCCATGGGTAAACAAACTTAGCTCCCCAATTTAGTGTCTGAGAACATAGCTCCACAAATGAGCCATCTGGCTAAAGGCACTCAGCTTTCCTTGCTCTGTGGGCTTGAAAGTCCACAACTCTGATGCACTGGCTTTTGGTTCTGCTGTTGTGCCTCTTCCATTCCTCTGCTACTGCTTGAATGTCATATCTTCCTGTCCCTGGCTTGAGGAGGTTCAATGTACAAGGGATGTTGGAGTCTACAGGACATCTTCCACTCCTAACTTTTCTTACTTGATGGTAGTAAAATCTTCTTTGTTATTTCTGATATGGTTCATTTTCAACCCACATTATACTTCCAAGTTTTTGTAATTACAATTAATCCTGTTAATAATCACTCACAATTGAATGTTATAATCCTATCATCATCTTCCCCCAATGTCTTTGACCCAGACTCATCAGGAAATATTTCTTTGGTAGGAGTTACAAAAATGTAGGTAGAAGAGCCATATAAAGTTATTGTGTGTTCTGCAACCTGTCACCACAAAGCTAAGTTTCTTAAAACAGTATGCATTTATCACAACTCATAATTCTATGTGTTGGCTGTAAGGCATTTGGGTATTACTTGGTCTCACTCATACATCCAATCAGCTACATACTTGCATTTTGGCTGGCATTGTATTTGAGGATTTTTTGGCTTCTTAGGTTTATCTAGAAAGATCTTGGTCATGAATATTGGGTTCTCTCTTTTGGAATCTTGCATCCTTCAACAAAGCAGACCAAAACTGGTTACACCAAAATGACAGTCATACAGAAACATGAGAGAAACATAGTCAGTCCTCTTAAGGTCTGGGGTCAAATCAGGCACAATGTCATTTCCACCACATTCTTGACAAAGCAAGTATCAAGTTCCTTCCAAAGTCAAGGAGTAAATTTATTTTCACTACATGATAGGGGGAAACAAAATCCGTGTACATGGCAAAACATTTGGACATAGGAGGATGGAGCACTGAAGCCATTTTTATGTTTGTTTCTTTTTGCAATTAATATACCATAGATAATTCTAACTTTGGTATTGTTGACAAAATCAATTTAAATATGCTGACACAACATAGATTATCCACATAATAGTTTCTGCTCCAGGTGGCTTTAAAATATAACACAATATTGGATGAATAGCTTTGAGAATTTAAGATTTTAACCTGATTAAATTTTCTCTTAAAAAATGCCAAAATAGAAAGAGCATCAACATTTCAACTTTCTAATATCCAGGTCAACTCTTTCTAGGAATTATAAGAATAGTAATAATAATAATAATACTCTAGTAAAACTGAAGATTGATTGAGTTCCTAATACATTTCAGAACTGTACATATAAGACTTACTGATGAAGATCAATGACCATAGCCTTCAGTATGGATTGCACCTCAATATAGTGAAAACAAATAGCCTCACACCTGGATAAATAAATAAATTCATGATAAATTGAGAAAAGATTGAAATTGTAAAATAGTTCATTTTGCCTGGCTCCACAATCAACACTCATGGAACCAGCAGCCAAGAAATCAGACATATTGCATTAGACAAATCTGCTGCAAAAGACTTATTTAAAGTGTTGAAGAGCAAAGTTTGAGAGCTACGGTGTGCCTGAGCCAAGCCATGCTACTTTCAATCACCTCACATGCATGTGAAAGTTGGACAACTAGTAAGGAAGAACATAGAAGAATTAATGCATTTGAATTATGATGTTGGAGAAGAATATTAAATACTGCATGGACTGCCAAAGAACAAACAAATCTGTCTTGGAAGACATAGAGCCAGAAGGCTCCTTAGAAGCCAAGATGACAAGACATCATCTCTCATATTTCAAACATGTTGTCATGATGCACTAGTCCCTGGAGAAGGACATCATGCTTGGGCAAGTGGAGGGTCAGTGAAAATGAAGGTCCCCCCCAAAATGTGTTTCAACAGTCATGGCAGCAATGTGCTAACACTTAATAACAATTGTGAGCGTAGTTTTGGACTAGGGCATTACCTTGTTATGCTGTGCATAGGGTCACAAACTGACTCAGTGGCATCTAGTAACTGCAATAAAAACAATCCTATAGAGAAACTGTCTTTGAGGCTTTTGTTTTGTATACAAAGGCATAGGTTTTAAATAAATTACCTCTAGTTAGAAAGCTAGTAAAGGATGGATATGTAGATTAAAGCTGGCTCACTCTCATAGCTTTGAGGTTGCTAATGATTCATGTATATTAATATGTCTTGAAAGAGAAGCTGTAGGTAAATTACCTTATGTTGTTGTTGTTAGGTACCATCAAGTCAGTACTGACTCATAGCATCCTTATGCACAGCAGAATGAAACACTGCCCGATCCTGGGCCAACCTCACTACTGTTGCCACACTTGAGCCCATCAATGCTGCCACTTGGCCAATCCATCTCGTTGGAAAAGAAGAAAGAGTGACGAACTACTTCTGAATATTTAGTCACTGAAAACCTTATGAATAGCAGAGAAAATTACCTTATACAGATTGGTTAATTAAATGTATTCCATTTATTTACTTTCGACAACAGAAATAAGTGTAAGCACAATGGTTTAAAATAAAACTTTTACTAAGGAACTCTGATGGAGTAGTGGGTTATGAATGGGGCTGCTAACTGCACAGTAGTAAAGTCTGCAGCCATTCTAGGGGAGAAAGATGAGCGTTTCTGTTCCCATAAAGATTTACAGCTTGTGAAACCCTAAACAGGATCACAATGAGTTCGAACCAACTCCCTAGCACACAGTTAACCAGTAATTCTTTTTTTGAAGACTTTTTAGTTTTGTGGCTAGTTTATTAGCTTGTGTACAGGTACATATTAATATGCCAAAATATATGTAAAATAGTTAACAACAGATTACCTACACCTGGTTACTCTTCCTTACCACCTCTATTTTTGTTTGTTTTGTGTTTTTTTGTTTTTTTTTGTATGTGAATTTGTATATGTGTGTGTGTTTTCCTCTAGCCCAGAATAATGAAACACTTATTGTTCCCTATAGTCCAATATGATTTATGGCATAGCTATAGATGGCTTACTGCAATTTGGGGTTTATAAATTTCTGGCAGATGTATGGCATATTAAATGAGAGATGTAATCCTTAAGGTTGCATATGAATCTAATTAGGTTTTTAATGTTCCATTATTCTGGAAAATTAAGAGAGTCCAAGAGAGTGCTTTTACATAACAAAAAATTCTCTTGTATGGGAACAATTGCTCTATTTCAAAAATCAGAATATTCATGTGTTACATAGTCTCCCTATTTTCTTCTATTTTATGAACATAGTTCTAGGCAGAACTAAGCAGTTAAATAATAAGAAGAACATTCTGTTGCCCAAGAATTAAACCTACAGTGTGGTAAATAAATTATTTTACTAAATAAATGTTAAAGAAAAGTTTCCCTAGATTTCATGACCACATTTTATAGCCGTGTTCTCCTTCATTCCTAAAGCAGAGATTGTTTTAAGATTTATTATTGTCATTTCTTTAACTTATCCTCATGTTAATGAAACATTGTTTGCTATTTTTAAAGAACAGACATCCAGGTTTACTGGTAGATTGTCAATAAGAGGATGACATTTAAGAATAAAGTCTTCATGTCACATTTAATTTTTTCAGTGTCAAATGACTCACAGAAGTTCATCATGAATTAGAAAAAAAAAAAAAAAGGAACACACTTTTAAAATTAGTCAGTCACAAAAGGACAAATGTTGCATA